>NC_044034.1:240527383-240840262 GCF_901765095.1 Microcaecilia unicolor | reverse complement strand
GGTGGGATCCTGGAAGGATTTCCCTTCACCGAATGTGCATTTCTAGTGGTGCATGGTATGAATCCCGATGCTGCAGAGAGATATGGTCATGCCTATGAATCTTCAAAGTTTTGCAACCTGTTAAAGATATGTTGCTTGCTTGAACTTCTTGCATAATCACATGTAGCGTTTTCATTACGATACAAAGTACAGTGGCTTTTGTGTTTTTTCTTTTTTACATTCTTTTTTTTGGCAGTGTTACAAATCATTAACATAAAAAAAAAATGCTGAGTTTAAAGAAAGGAAATGAAAATTTAAAAGTATGTTTCTCAGAATACTGTAAATTTGAAATGAAGTTTTTTCCGAACTGTGTGAGCTTTGTGAACTTAATGGTTTTATGGAATTTATTTTTTTTTAACTTTCAATATTACATTAAAAAAAGAACTTTGAAAAAAGAAAATAATGCACATCTAGAAATTTTCAAATAGGAAAAAGTGAATGAACATATTAAATAAAAATCCATTAATATTAGCCCACATTAATAGAAAAGCAAGGGAAGTTGGTACTTACAGGCATTTATAAAGTAAAAGTAGTGTAAAGGGGGTACACGTCTACCACGTGGGGGAAGGGAGCCTGCAGGCTCGTTGCTCCTGGATTTCTGGAACAAACACTGCTGACACAGGAACTCAGGATCAAGAAAGATTTATTAGCATGATATACATGATATAATCTGCATCCTAGTTTAGTAAGTTAGCATTGTAATAAAATTGACAGTGTATGTAATACAAATTGTATGAGCCTCAGAATCCAATATATTTTCAAATATGAATAAGAACACAAATATACATGCTAAAGTACAATGTAACAATGTAATTTTTAAGACATATATTTTTAATTATTGGTCTCCCTGATATGGATATTAAACCATTGCAGTTGTATTACTACTGGGCTTAAAAAACAGGATCATGTAACCCTTGTTTTGACAGAGCTCCACTGGTTACCCATGGAGTTTTTTGTACAGTGTAAGGTTTTATATATTGTATTTTAAGTTTTACTTTCCCTTCTCAAAATCTAATTAAAATATTATATTTGTTTGAGCCCTCATGAGCTTTGCTCTCCAGCAAAAAACAATTGTTGTGTATTCCTTCACTTGAAAATGCTAAGAAAAACAAAAAAAACCCCACAGTATACATACATAGGTCTTTTCTATTATTGGGCCATACTTGTGGCACTTACTGCCACCAGGAAAAAGAATATACTATTTTTAAAAGAATTGAAAAACTCAAAATTTTAAGGCAACATTCACATAACAAATGGCTTTTCTGGAATGATTCAGTTTCATTTAATATAATTTTTTGTATGTATTGTATTTAACATCTGTTAATGTTTGTTTAGATCTTTTTATTAAACAAAGCCATACAGAAAAACACAAAGAATCAGATACATAATACTTCAGTGAAGCTGGCAAATTTACACTTTCAATTGAATAAAACCTCCAAACAATCACAACCCCTAACAGATAGGTGCTACAACTGAACCCATGAAACAGTTTAAAAGGGTAAATTCAAAATACGACTGCGCCCTCGAGGTGTAGCTTGTGCCAAAAACATTCCCAAATGAGCTGAAATTGTTTGCCCGCACAACTCTAATGGAAGATAGCTTCCTGGATCAAATTAAAACCCTTTAAATTATAGATGCTATA
Organism: Microcaecilia unicolor; assembly: GCF_901765095.1. Lineage (NCBI taxonomy): Eukaryota > Metazoa > Chordata > Amphibia > Gymnophiona > Siphonopidae > Microcaecilia > Microcaecilia unicolor. The sequence goes on along the minus strand of NC_044034.1, from coordinate 240,838,581 downwards.
TTTTATTTATTTATTTATTTATTTACAGACTTTTTGAAGGAATTCACTCAAGGTAGTGTACATCAAGAATAAGTCAAACATAAGCGATAGACAATTACAGCAGTTAGAATATTCAAACAGTACAAAGTATGGCATAATATGCTACATTACAAGGTCAACATAATTTTTACTGGGTTTCTGCCAGGCGTTTGTGTCCTGGATTGGCCACTGTTGGAAGCAGGATACTGGGCTAGATGGACCATTGGTCTGACTCAGTACAGCTATTCTTATATAGGAATGGCACATTTCCAGTTCATTAAAATAATTAATATTCAGGAGTAAAGACTTTAAGGACTACGTATTTTGGTTCTTGTGAAACCATCAGTTTACTGCCTAAGAAGATCATTTTAAAGCCTCACTTTATTTAATCAAAAGGCAATAAACTCAGAATTATTGGAAATTAACTGAAAGCTGACTGAATGATTTGACTAATAGGCTCTGAATTGTGTCTTTCAATTTTGTCCTTGTATTCTCTCAAATTTGTGCAAGTCCACCATCCAGCTCATTTTCGAAAGAGATCCCCGGCCATCTTCCGACACAAATTGGGAGATGGCCGGCGATCTCCTGAACCCTGCCAAATCGGTATAATCGAAAGCCGATTTTGGCCAGCTGAAACCTGTTGTAAATGCCAGCGTCCAACTCTGGGCATTTTGGCACAGAAATGGGGCTATTCTATAACCCTGCGTGCAACTTTTAGGAAGGCCCCTGCCCACACTCCCTTTTGAATTGCACACTAGGGGATTTAGGTGCATGGAGTTATAGGATGCTGTTCACCGCCGCTACCTTGATTTTCTCTCCTCACATGCTATTCTTGACCCGCTACAATCTGGTTTTCGCCCTCTCCACTCAACCGAAACTGCGCTTACTAAAGTCTCCAATGACCTATTACTGGCTAAATCCAGAGGTCAATATTCCATCCTCATTCTTCTTGATCTTTCCGCTGCTTTTGACACTGTCGATCACAGCATACTTCTCGATACCCTGTCCTCACTTGGATTCCAGGGCTCTGTCCTTTCCTGGTTCTCTTCCTACCTCTCCCTCCGCACCTTTAGTGTTCACTCTAGTGGATCCTCTTCTACCCCTCTGCCTGTCGGCGTACCTCAGGGTTCTGTTCTTGGTCCCCTCCTCTTTTCTATCTACACTTCTTCCCTTGGTTCATTAATCTCATCCCATGGCTTTTCCTACCATCTCTATGCTGATGACTCCCAAATCTACCTTTCTACCCCTGATATCTCACCTTGCATCCAAACCAAAGTTTCAGTGTGTTTGTCTGACATTGCTGTCTGGATGTCTCAACGCCACCTGAAATTAAATATGACCAAAACCGAGCTTCTCATTTTCCCCCCCAAACCCACCTCCCCGCTCCCCCCGTTTTCTATTTCTGTTGATGGCTCTCTCATTCTCCCTGTCTCCTCAGCTCGAAACCTTGGGGTCATCTTTGACTCTTCTCTCTCCTTCTCTGCTCATATCCAGCAGATCGCCAAGACCTGTCGTTTCTTTCTTTACAACATCCGTAAAATCCGCCCCTTTCTTTCCGAACACTCTACCAAAACCCTCATCCACACCCTTGTCACCTCTCGTTTAGACTACTGCAATCTGCTTCTTGCTGGCCTCCCACTTAGTCACCTCTCCCCCCTCCAGTCGGTTCAAAACTCTGCTGCCCGTCTCGTCTTCCGCCAGGGTCGCTTTACTCATACTACCCCTCTCCTCAAGACCCTTCACTGGCTCCCTATCCGTTTTCGCATCCTGTTCAAACTTCTTCTACTAACCTATAAATGTACTCACTCTGCTGCTCCCCAGTATCTCTCCACACTCGTCCTTCCCTACACCCCTTCCCGTGCACTCCGCTCCATGGATAAATCCTTCTTATCTGTTCCTTTCTCCACTACTGCTAACTCCAGACGTCGCGCCTTCTGTCTCGCTGCACCCTACGCCTGGAATAAACTTCCTGAGCCCCTACGTCTTGCCCCATCCTTGGCCACCTTTAAATCTAGACTGAAAGCCCACCTCTTTAACATTGCTTTTGACTCGTAAGCACTTGTAACCACTCGCCTCCACCTACCCTCCTCTCTTCCTTCCCGTTCACATTAATTGATTTGATTTGCTTACTTTATTTATTTTTTGTCTATTAGATTGTAAGCTCTTTGAGCAGGGACTGTCTTTCTTCTATGTTTGTGCAGCACTGCGTACGCCTTGTAGCGCTATAGAAATGCTAAATAGTAGTAGTAGTATTAGATGCATGCACAAATTTCAACTGTTGCCAATTAACTGCAATAATTGATAACATTAAGTGCAATTAATTGGCTCATAAGCTAATTAATTTAAAGATCCGGCACAATTTGTGTTGCCAAAATCCCAGCACCATCTATAGAATCTGGGGATTTATGTATTCAGCAATACTTATACACATTGCCATGTGCTTTGTCTATTCTAATTTCACCACTCTCCTCCAGTTCTCTGTGTGACAGGCAAGGGGAAAGGTGGGAAACAGGTAGGGCAGTGCTGGATTATAGTTTAACATGGTTCTTCCTTGTTCTTATCAGTCCATTCTCCTCCACTCCTATTTCCTGCACTCTCTCTTGAATGGGAGGGTCTCACAGGAGGTGGAGGACTGGTTTTTAGGGCACTAGCCAAATAGTCATTGAACAGAGCCCTGTGTGTTCATGTATAATGAAGCCCCTGATGCTACCTCCAGAATTGGTATGTTCCAGACAGTTCGCCTAATCTGAGTAATGGCCATAGTTCTGCTTCTGGGTTGTTAGGTGCTGATCGAAAGAAATGCCAAAATTCTGCCGTGGTTTTTCATCTTTATTCTCCCACCTTCAGAAAACACTTATTCTTCCTCTGTTAAAATGGAGTTTGTGAATATTGGCATATTGATATCTTCCATTCTGTGCCATGAGTAAATTCTAGGATGCTGATGAGCAACGTTCCAGAGCATAGAAGCCCAAAACTACTAGACATCAGAAATATCAGAGGTTGGTGGGTGCTGATGGCATGCGGTTTCACTGTCAGTTGAGTGGTGTCTTTTGGGTGGTGGAAACATTTACAGTGAGCAGTACTTTGGATGCTCATGTCATAGGCTTGCTATTGTTAATTTGGAATGCTTTATGAGGTTGTCTGGGAAGCTTTTATTTCTGTCCTGGTTGGTGTCTGATAATGCACATCTCTGTTATTTATATACATGTAGTGGTTTGTTATTTCAATTGCCTTATAACTTTTTAATTTAGAAGTGTGCCATTCATAGAGCAGAAAACAACTGAAACTAGAATGGACTGCTCTGAAGACATATTATACATTTAAAATCACATTTAGTGTGCTTTATTATAACCTGAAATGGCACAGTACAGCAATAATATGAGGTAACAGTGGAAGCTGGCTCTGGCTATCTGTGATTGTTCTTTTGATCCAGGGTTTACTTTGATGCATTAATTGAAAGATGTTCATATTTTCCTTCTTGTCCTCTCTCCCACTCTTAATATCTTTCTGCTGAAGTTACTGTAGTATCCTTGTTGGTTGGTTTGGATTTTTTTTTTCACACTCTCTTGTGTTCTGCTGCTTTGTCATGCACATTTTTTCTTTTATTCTATCCTTTTGTATTGCTTTTTTGTAGCTCTTACCATCTTCCCTTTTCAATTTGCTTCTGTCTCAGCTTCTGAAAGTGATACAGCATAATGGTACTTACTAACTAATTCCTAGCATTAAAAAAAAAAGGAAAAACTGGACATTGGGCAAGCTCAGGTATTGTTCCTTCTGTTAAGGTCTAATAGCTTTTTGCATTAAAGTAAAGGACATTATTTTTTCTTAAATTTTAGTTCTGTGAACAATACGGGTAGGCAACTCTAGTTTGTACCAGCAGCAACACAGTATGGTTTTTAGGGCAGACCTTAACACATTTTCTTTGAATTTAGGAGCCAGTGACAAACCTTTCTTCTTCCTCCTCATCTCCATCATAGTTGAAGAGCAGGGTAGGGGAAAAGTGGAGCGAGAGACCCTCTGAGGTCTGTTCCTTTAGACTAGAGCCTGCTTTACTATGGTTGTTAAAATATTCCATGGTTAAAAGGGGGGGAAAAAAAGCTTAGTAAAATGGCTTAGGGCAAGATGCACTAAAGATTCGTTAAAGCCCTTTCCTTACCGATTCCCTTAGCGAATCGGTAAGGAATAGGAATGCAAATGAGCTGCTCGTTGTAGCTCACTTGCATTCTCTATTCCGTGGTTAAATAGTCGGCCGGTCGAGCATGCGCAGAGCAGCCAAGCGTTATGCTGGCTGCTCTGCACATGCCAAATACGCCTCCCTGTGCCGCCCGAAGACGCCACGCTGCTCACCCCCTCTGATGCGGCTCGACAGAGGACAGTGCAGTTGAGGACGCCCATCCAAAAAAAACGTCCATTTTGGCCGTCATTCCCCCCTGCAATAATAAAAACGTCTTTTTTGGCAGTGCTTCACTCAGCTGAGAGACCTGGAAGTCCCTGAGCCAATCACAGCGCGTTTAGCTGAGCTAAACATGCTGTGATTGGCTCATGGACTTCCAGGTCTCTCAGCTGAGTGAAGCACTGCCAAAAAAGACGTTTTTATTATTGCAGTGGGAAAGGCAGCCAAAATGGGCAGTTTTTTTTTGGATGGGTGTCCTCAACTGCACTGTCCTCTGGATCGAGGTGCATCGGAGGGGATGAGCAGCGTGGCGTCTTTGGGGGGGGGGGGGGGAATGATGGCCAAAATAGATGTTTTTATTATTTCACCGATGAGCACTTGACTTTTTTCCCCAATTTTTTTTTTTTTTTTTACTTTTGTTGCAGTTTTTCAATCCCGTGCAGCCCCAACGAGAGGTACAGACCTCTCATTACATTTTCCAGCGTTAAGGCAATCGGAAAAGGTTAGTGCATCTCATTACAATAGAGTTTCTACACAATTTGCTCATCTGCATTCCATTTTCGTTAGCTGCTACCGTTGTCGGAAAAAAGTCTTTAGTGCATGCCAGGGTTTACTGCTTGCTCGTTAATGGCTCATTAAGTTTAGTGCATCTGGCTCTTAGTGCGCTGCATTAAGCTATGGCAGAAATATACAGTTCAAAATCAAGAGCTAGAGAGCAAAACTGTTACAGAACCTACACATCAAAAATTGCTCTCACTATAATGTGATGGATAAAGGACTTTATAAACGGTTAATTCAATTTAAACAAAAGAAACCTCAAGAATCCAGGGTGCTTACAGAGATGGTCTATCCTTTAACGGACTCGTCATCATAGGTTTCACTGTAGCCTCCGAAACCAACCACAGTGTAAAAAAACTCCCTATTGGAGAAAAAACACTGTAGCAAAAAAAATGGAGGACATTTCATGTTCAATAATAAAGTCCTATGTCCATAACCTTACAAATACAAAAACTGGAATAATACAATAGCAACAAAAAGCGTGAGCACCGCCTGCATATATAGAAAAATCATCACTTAGCTTCTTCCATTGGAGAAGAGATAAACTGCTTTGATCCAACCCCGAAGAGCATTGACTTTAGAATTCAACCACAGGCAGTGGCCACACATCATTACCCCGACAGAGGGATTCCCCTGTTTCGATACTGCCTCAGGGGGAGTTCATAATAATATACACCAGCCTTGAAAACAAAGTAAAAGGCAGAAAATGGCAGCTGGTAGCCATTTTCTGCCTTTGTATTTATAAGAATTGTTCTATAAGGTGATGCAAAGGTACTGTTCGCATTTAGAATGAACCAAGGAGGTTTAATGACAGGAGACGGCATGAGCCTATCTGGCCCATTAGCTGGGCTGAAGCCAGTAGGCGGAGCTTGCTGTTATACTGGTTAAGACCAAAGCAATAGCAGACGCTATTGAAAACAATAGAAAACTTGTGAGGTTTATATTGTTTTATTAAACCTTCTAGGTTTTGCATTCTCTCTGTTAGGAGGGGATGGGAGTTTCTGAGGGGTCTGTGAAGGGGGGGAGGGTTATATTCAAAATGTTTTTTGACATTGCTGAGGAGCTTGCTTTGTTATTGACAATGCTGTATTCTAGATTTCAGTGCTGCACTATATGTCTTTATTTTTGCTTATGATGACAATAAAGATATTTCTACGTAAAAACATTGGCAAACGTGGTGCATCTGTAAAAAGTCTAAAGCTGTTCCACGCTGGTTGCATGTTTGTTAATAGTAGTTCAGTGAGCTGATTGCCGTGCACTTCTTGCTCAGCAGACAATCCATTAAAGCAGCCGCAGAGTTGGGGATGGGGGCCTAGGTCCGATGGGACGTGACTCTCACCCCCCATTCATTCTCTCCTCAGCTTCCAGGGTGTTGAAGTATTTTATAGTTGTGGCAGCTCACTTAAACAAGCAGTCCTTCCTAGTTTTTCCATGTTATGATGTTTGGCTTTTAGCAGCCTAATTACATTATCTGCCATTCAGATAACATATGGTAAAGACATTTCCTCTGTGTTATCTGAATGGCAAGATGTTATGAACACTATCAACGTTATTGTGGAGGTTTTGTAGTTAATGTACATTAATTTTGACAATCACTTAATAACTGTCAAACTTTGCCTGAAGTTATCAAATATTTTAGCTTTATTCACAGAGTAACAGTCTGGGTCCCTGGAGAAAACTGACTTCAGCTTGTATCAAGAAAGGGCAAGCTCTTTTTTTCTTTACTTCTGTCAGAATTGAATTTGTTATGTTGAAACTGGCAGCTAGTACTAAGGAGCAGGAAATTAATTTCATATTAGCAAGCTGGATAAGACATGAAGCTTGTGGGACTCTGTTGACCTATGATAGTCCAGCCCCTAGGTTTATCCTGTATTAAAGCAAACAAATGCAGAACAGAATAGAACAAAACTTCAGGCGGGGGACTTTTTCTGTCTGGGGCAGTGTCTTCAAATGGTTACTTTTGCACAACTATCAGGCTTATTTTGGAAAGAGAAGGGCGCCCATCTTTCAACACAAATCGCAAGATGGGCGTCCTTCTCACAGGGTCGCCCAAATCAGCATAATCAAAAGCCGATTTTGGGCATCCTCAACTGCTTTCCGTCGCAGGGACAACCAAAGTTCACGAGGGCGTGTCGGTGGCATTGCGAAAGCGGGACTGGGGTGAGCCTAACACATGGGCGTCCTCGACCGATAATGGAAAAAAGGGCGTCCCTGACGAACACTTGGACGACTTTACCTGGTCCTTTTTTTTTTTTCTTACGACCAAGCCACAAAAATGTGCCCTAAATGATCAGATGACGACCGGATGGAATCGGGGATGACCTCCCCTTACTCCCCAGTGGTCACTAACCCCCTCCCACCCTCAAAAAAAAATTAAAATATTTTTTCCAGCCTCTATGCCAGCCTCAAATATCATATCCAGCACCATGACAGCAGTATGCAGGTCCCTGGAGCAGTTTTAGTGAGTGCAGTGCACTTCAGGCAGGTGGACCCAGGCCCATCCCCCACTACCTGTTACACTTGTGGTGGTAAATGAGAGCCCTTCAAAACCCACCAGAAACCCACTGTACCCACATGTAGGTGCCCCCTTTCACCCGTAAGGGCTATGGTAGTGGTGTACAGTTGTGGGGAGTGGGCTTTGGGGGGCTCAGCACAGAATGTAAGGGAGCTATGCACCTGGGAGCAATTTCTGAAGTCCACTGCAGTGCCCCCTAGGGTGCCCTGTTGGTGTCTTGGCATGTTAGGGGGACCAGTGCACTACGAATGCTGGCTCCTCCCATGACCAAATGTCTTGGATTTGGTCGTTTCTGAAATGGGCGTCCTCAGTTTCCATTATCGGCGAAAATTGGGGACGACCATCTCTAAGGTTGACCTAAATTTCATGATTTGGGCATCCCCGACCGTATTATTGAAACGAAAGATGGCCGCCCATCTTGTTTCGATAATACGGGTTTCCCAACCCCTTCGCTGGGACGTCCTGCGAGGACGTCCTCAGGAAAACTTGGGCGCCCCTTTTGATTATGCCCCTCTATGACAGGAATCTCACTTCTAAAAGATTGGATTTAATCTCTCAAATTTACTGGTAGTGCTCATTGGAGGCATACCAAGCTGTAGGAAAAGATAAAAGGGACACACAGCATTGGTCTGCTGACTCTGTGATAGCCATGCCACATGGCTTAAACTGTGTTCATGTTTTAGTATTTGAGACATGTACGTGGAGTTTGGCTAGCTGTGTTGCAAACGTGTGGTCCACAGAGCTGCTCTAAACATCCATTGACTCTTAGGACTCTATGTATAGGGTAATGAGGATGATTTCCAGATGTAGACGAACGTTATCAGGACTCAGTGGGTTAGAAATGCCATGCAAGCCCCGCATTCTCAGTTTTCACATATGCATGAAAACCGAGCTTCTGTGGGAGGGGAGAGGCTAGTGCAACAGTAGTGCATGGACAGTGCCACTGGCTGCAGCAAATAGGGGAGTGATCTGTTCTGGGCACCGGAGGATCTCTTCATCTGGTGGAGCTTGGTGATTCCCACTAGCTCGTGTTTATTTGTTGGGGGTCGCTGGGGCAGGTGTGAGGGTGGAAAGGGAGGAGGAGGTAGAATTGTGTACCCACACACTCTTTGCTCAGGCCCACCCAGAATAGCATGTGTGGCTATGCCACTGCCTTTAGAATCAAAGGCTGGAAAAAGTTTATTTTGTTTGCACTATTGTTAGTTGAAAATTTTGGTTTTGAAGAATTGGATCAAAGAATTTGCTCCAAATTCAAAGGTATGGTTAAATTGGATGATACTTTTGGCACAGTTTGTTTTGGACCTACAGCGCTGTCTCTAAACCTTGGACAATAGCTTATACGGGTTATTAGACAAGGTTTTTACAGAGAATATGGTACTAAGTAGGAGGAGGTAGATGAAGAGGTGTGCTAGAAATTCTGAGACTCACATACAGGACAGCACTACATTGGAAATGGGAAATTTGAGGGCTGCACATGGGAGAGTAGGGGATATGGGGAGAGGATGGGGGGAACGGATGTGTGTGTAGAGGTGACTGTTATGGTTCTGTTCCTGGGAGAATTTAAAAGAAAATCTTAGGCAGCGTGTAGACCTCATCTTGTGGCCCCTCTGGATCAGCGCACCATCGGAGGAGTCAGAGCGCTATGGATATTATGCTCTTTTAGGAGGGGAAAGAAGTCCAACTTTAAATTTATATATATATATGTTTCAATGGGATTTTAAGTCCTCCTCCTCTTCATTTCTTGTTGGAAATGTAACCTTGCTGAAGTTATAAATAAAGGATTTAAAAAAAAGTGGAAGGCTGTTTGGTAAAGCACTAGTAAAAAAGAGAGAGCCCGGTGAGTGCTAGTGGATGGATTTTCAGCCGCAGCGATGTGTGCCAGCAGGAAATACCAGTAGAATAGGGCTGCCTTGTTCCTTTATTCCATGTGCAGTGGGACTGCGCTGGGTAACATACTTGGGTGAACCAGGGGAACAGGAACCAGAGTTTTGCAGGGATCCTATGACTCCCCTCGTAACCCCTGATGATGGCCATGGCTGTCTTACTTTGGGCAGGAGCAGTACTCATTTTGTCTCTGCCTGCCAAACTGTGGGTCAGAGTGAGAAACATAATGGCCACAGGATGGAGCTCATAACCATGTTCTGCTTCCCCATGGCAAACTCCCCCCCTCCAATATTCAGCCAGCAACAGTCAGCGCTTTTTTTTTTAAACGCTGATTGTCACTGGCTAAATTATCCCCCGATATTCAGTGCTGAGCCATGTCAGGGCACCGGCACTGAATTTCAGGGGATAATTGTGGGCGGGCTGGGCTCCAGAACTTATGCGGACCCAGTCGATATTCAGCTGGGGCCCACATAAGAGTTATGTGGCCTAGTTGAATATAGAGTCGGGACCCACATAAATTATTATTATTTTTTTTACAAATGTCCCTAGAGCCCTCTTCCGCCTCTCCCCCCCCCCCCCCCCCCGACAGTGTCCTTTCCTGCCCCTCCCCCTGGCAGTGCCCCCTGCTTTCATCAACCCTCGCCAACAAGAACCCCCCCCCCCCCCCCCCCCCGGAACCCTAAACTAGCCAGGTAGGCCCCCCCCCGCGACCTACCTATATCCCTATTGGTCCAATGGTAGTCATTGGGGGCAAGAGTGCAGCACCCTCGCTCCTTCCCCTTGCAGCTCCAGTGCAAAATGGCTGCTGCGGCCTATTGCAGAACTTCGTGTAGTACTGTGAGCTGCCACAAGAGGTCATGGCAGCCATTTTGGAACAGTGCCGCAAGTAACAGGAGCGAGGAGGCTGCATTCCTGCCAACAACTACCACTGAACCACCAGGGATATTTAGGACAGCTTTGAGCTGGAATGGGTCTGTTTCCCTGGAGGAGAGCAGCTTTTTCCTTCTGTAGTAATATCAGGGACTTTTAATGCACCATTAAATAACTGACAATGTTCCTTGAGCCCCCTGGAGGAGGATCAGGCCAAGTGTTCTTCCTCTCCCCCCTGGATGTTTCAGAGCTCCGGAAAGAAGATAGTCCCAAAGTCTCAGGCTGAGAGACAGGATCCCCAGATGAGAAATGCTTCTTCCCAGTGTGGGAAGAGGATTTTCCAGAGGTGTGACTGTTCTGGAGGTGAATTCTGTCACCTGATTGTTTCGGTCTCATCAGCCTTACATCAGTGGTGCTCCAGTTGGAGATGACAAATACAAGCTCTAGGAGCATCCCAAGCATTTCAGACAATTCATCAGCTTGAGAGGAAGAGGGCTGCTTTCCCTGTATCGATAGATTTAGGCCTCTAGCATAGTCACCATCGAAAGGCAGTCCTGCAGTTCAAGCAGGACCTTCATGGCTCTGTCAGAATAGCTCTTCTTGGAAAGTATATTTTTCAACGTTTAGGACAAAGGGTTAAGGCTAGATTGGGTATGTTAGTGATAAAGTTGATAAAAGAGTTAATGTTGGAGATGGCCGTTTTGGCAGATGACCTGCAACTTGGTCCATATTTTTCCTTTGGGCAGTGGTATTTGAAGTGGTAGCCCACAGATTTTGGGGCTTAGTCATGGGGCAGAGTTGGCCAGCCTGCCTAAGTTTCCCTTTTAGGGCTGCTTGTTTTTTTTGTTTGTTTGTTTTTAGAAGATTTTGGAGACAGGGGAGTCTAAACCTCGTTCACTCCCTGATGATTGCCTTTGAGAAGCTGTATGCTCCAGGGAAGTAGAGGGTGACCTAAGGTTTGGGAGAGCTACTGAGGTAGCAAGTGCCCTGGACCACTTCTATGTTCTCAAAGCTACAACAAAGCAGGCCCTTCGTGCACTGAGGAAGGCTAGAAATGTAGGACTTCAGTCATTTCAGAGGGCAAGGACCCCAAGGTTGCTCAGTTGGCTCCCTTGGAAGTTCAGTTGAGCAGCAGGCCTTAACCGCCTTTACCATCAATGATCAGTCAAGTCGAATGCAGCCAACAAGTCTAAGAATATAAGCAGAGCAATTTTTCCAAGTTCTTGATTTGAGCGAAGTTCGCTTAGGAGCCCTGTTGTGACTGTTTCTGTACTGTACCCCATTCTAAATCCTGACTGGCAGGGGTAAGGCATTAGTAGACTCAATATAGGACTGAAGTTGGTCAAAGACTACTGTCTTCAGTATCTTTGTGACCAAAAAAGAATGATTAGACACAGGGCAATAATTGCTCGGTTGAGACAGATCCAGTGTATGTTTTTTGATAACAGGTTTGATAATGGCATGTTTAAATGGGAATGGAACTATCCCGATGGTTAGGCTATGAGCAATTATCGAATGAAGACATGGGGGTACACCCAAAGTATTCTTTTTTTAACCATACAGATAGAAAAGGATCCAGAGAGTAGAATGTCATGTTAAGTTTATTCAGAAGCTGAGTGACTAATGTTAATGAAGAAATATTGAATGAAACCCATGAGGCAGAGATTGCTGTAGAGGAGGGCCCATTGGGAATTGGATTGTTGATAAGGAGAGACTGTGAAGATAGGAGAAATGGGGCCCTATGTTTTTCTATGTTAGAGGTAAAGTACAGTGCTAAGTCTTCTGACTGAATATGGACACTCGGAATTGTGTCAGATATAGTTGTGGGTGACGCTATTAAAAATACAAAAAAGCTGTTTAATTGAATTTTCTGCCTCTTGAATTTGTTTACAAAATAAATTGCTGTGATCCACCTGTTATATCAATTAATTTCCTTTTCTTTAGTGTGATTTCTTTTAACCTTTATTTTGTAGAAATAGGAAGATAAAGCCGCCTTAAAAATGGATGAGTTGGAACAGAGGGCAAGCACAACCTCGCAATTAGGAACTCAGGATAATTCTGGGATCAGTACACTGGAGCATGGACAGAAAACACTCGCCTCACCATCAGGAAAACTGATTCCCTTCAAAATCCAGATGCTGGATGACACACAGGAAACCATTGAAGTTCCAGTAAGTTTGTTTTTCTTTTCTTTATTTAAAAAATTGAATATTATTGACAGAAATTTGAATAATGTCAATCTCACAGCACTTGACATGTGGGTGGTTTACGTTGGTCTATGAGTGCTGGTATTGATTGAAATTCTGTGCTTGTGTTGCTGAGGCAATGACATTAAACAGAAGATCCTATATTTGAAAGCATTACTTATAATTTTTTTTTTGCCTATGGTAACTAAACTTCTGGATTTTAAAGCCATCTAGACTAGATTGTATGGAGGCCAGTGTAATAGTTTTTGTATGCATAATGTCTATAGAGCCACAGTTATTTTTAATGGAAAATAAGTGTTAAAACAAATATAATAATGTCCATGGACTCCAGCTGATCTTTGGCATTCCTTTCTCTTTTTTGTAATTATGAGTTTCTTTGCTTGTTTTCTCCTGAATTAGGCCGTGCTTTTGTTGTTTCATTATGTGTTTTTTTCCTACCTCTAATACATGACGTATGGATCTGTTCTAAGGCACACGTCTTATGTCAGTTACCAAATATTCTGTGGTGGTGACTCCATTTTAGTGGCCACAGACAAGCAAGGGACCTCTGAGACTTACCTTGCTATCTATGTTGCTGCTCCTGGCTTTCTTATATAGAGTCAGCTCCGATGCTGCCATCATTCCCTGCCTTCCATAGAGCCTATGCAACACTATTTATAGTGTAGGCCAGTGCCTTGCTTTTTTTTCCCTTAGGTTGTTTGTGATCCCATTTGGGGTCTCAACCCACAATTTGGGAAGCTTTCAGGCTTATTTTCGAAAGAGAAGGGCTCCCATCTTTTGACACAGATCGGGAGATGAGCGTCCTTCTCCCAGGGTCGCTCAAATCGGCATAATCGAAAGCCGATTTGGGCGCCCTCAACTGCTTTCCGTCACGGGGATGACCAAAGTTCACGGGGGGGTGTCGGAAGCATAGCGAAGGTGGAATTGGGGCGTGCTTAACACATGGGCATCCTCGGACGATAATGGAAAAAAGAAAGGCGTCCCTGACGAGCACTTGGCCGACTTTACTTGGTCCATTTTTTTCTTGAGACTAAGCCTCAAAAGGGTTCCCAAACTGACTACATGACCACTGGAGGGAATCAGGGATGACCTCCCCTTACTCCCCCAGTGATCAGTAACCCCCTCCCATCATCAAAAAAAAAAACAACTTTAAAAATATTTTATGCCAACCTCTATGCTAGCCTCAAATGTCATACCCAGCTCTCTGACAGCAGTATGTAGGTCCCTGGAGCAGTTTTAGTGGGTGCAGTGCACTTCAGGCAGTCAGACCCAGGCCCATCCCCCCCTACCTGTTACGCTTGTGGTGGTAAATGTGAGCCCTCCAAAACCCACCCAAAACCCACTGTACCCACATGTAGGTGCCCCCTTTCACCCCTTAGGGCTATGGTAGTGGTGTACAGTTTTTTTTTTGAGGGGGGTTGAGGGCTCAGCACCCAAGGTAAGGGAGCTATGCACCTGGGAGCAGTTTGTGAAGTACACTGCAGTGCCCCCTAGGGTGCCCGGTTGGTGTCCTGGCATGTGAGGGGGACCAGTGCACTGCGAATGCTGACTCCTCCCACGACGAAAGGGCTTGGATTTGGTCGTTTCTGAGATGGGCGTCCTCGGTTTCCCTTATCGCCGAAAACCAGGGACAACCATCTCTAAGGATGACCATCATGTTGAGATTTGGGCGTCCCCAACCGTATTATCGAAACGAAAGATGGCCGCCCATCTTGTTTCGATAATACGGGTTTCCCCGCCCCTTCGCCGGGATGTCCTGCGAGGATGTCCTGAGGAAAACTTGGGCACCCCGTTCGATTATGCCTCTCCACATCTTACATTGTTTTATATTAATACTTTGTGGATCATCTAAATAAAATAAAGCCCAACTTCTGCTGAGAAATGCACAGTGTTTCATTCTTTGTAATTCAGTGTTGCTGTGTGCTTTTAAATTCAGCCTTCAGAAATTTATTTATTTATTTATTAAATTTATAGCCCAACTTTTATAATGAGTACTGATCAAAGTGGCTTACAATTTAACATCTGCAGGAAGTCATATACAAAACAAAACATTAAAATATTATGGGGTCATTTACTAACAACGTGCACTAATGTCATTACTGCGCGTTATCTGCCTGAGGGCCCTGCAGTAGATAGCATGCGCTAATGGTGTTAATGAGCGCTGTTAGTAAATGACTCTCTAAACATACAAAAACATCCATTCATCTTGTATATTCATAGTTTTAAAAAAATGACCAAAATGTTATCCTTTATTTATTTGGATTTTGCTCACACCTTTTTCAGTAGTAGCTCAAGGTGAGTTACATTCAGTTACACAGGATATTTCTCTGTCCCAGGAGGGCTCACAATCTAAGTTTGTACCTGAGGCAATGGAGGGTTAAGTGACTTGCCCAAGATTACAAGGAGCAGCAGCGGGATTTGAACCGGCCACCTCTGGATTGCAAGACTGGTGCTCTAACCACTAGGCCACTCCTCCACTTTATAAAAAGTGGGGTGCACTCAGGGCTAACTTAACCATTAGGCAAGACTAGGTAGATGCCTAGGGCAACAGCTTCTGATGAGCAACATATATCCAGGAGCAGTCAATAGGTCTTGACAACCATACACTCAAAGAACCATCAACATGTTCTTTTATCTGTAGGGAGGGTGGACAACTATCGGATATCTCATTTAGGACTAGATTCAGTAAACGGTGCTGAAAATTTGGGTGACTAAAAAAAATCTGCACTGAGTGCTATAATATAAATTGACGCTCCAAGTTGGGTGCCTTTTATAGAACAGTGCTCAGCACGGCTTTCCACGTCAACTTTTGGGTGCAAGGATTTGCACCTTTTCAAACCAGGTGTAAATCCTGGTGCACAAGTTAAGCATAAATCCCCTGAATTCAATAATACTGCACTCATCTTTAATGAACGCCTCTCCCATGGCCGTGCCCCATTTTCAGTTACTCGCTAAGAGATTTGCATGTGCATCTTTATAGAATTGTGCTTGGCAAGATGCGTGCACAAATCCCTAACTGGAGCCAATTAACAGCAATAATTGGTTGTTGTTGCCCACTTATTGCTAGTTAGTAACATAGTAGATGGCGGCAGAAAAAGACCTGCAAGGTCCACCCAGTCTGCCCAACAAGATAAACTCACATATGCCATTTTTTGTGTATACCTTACCTTGGTTTGTACCTGTCTATTTCAGGGCACAGACCGTATAAGTCTGCCCAGCACTATCCCCGCCTACCAACCACCCGCCCCGCCTTCCACCACCGGCTCTGGCACAGACCGTATAAGTCTACCCAGCACTATCCCCACCTACCAACCACCCGCCCCGCCTTCCACCACCGGCTCTGGCACAGACCGTATAAGTCTGCCCAGCACTATCCCCACCTCCCAACCACTAGCCCTGCCTCCCACCACTGGCTAAGCTTCTGGGGATCCCTTCCTTCTGAGGAGGATTCCTTTATGTTTATCCCACGCATGTTTGAATTCCGTTACCATTTTCCTCTCCACCACCTCCCGCGGGAGGGCATTCCAAGCATCCACCACTCTCTCTGTGAAAAAATACTTCCTGACATTTTTCTTGAGTCTGCCCCCCTTCAATCTCATTTCATGTCCTCTAGTTCTACCGCCTTCCCCTCTCCGGAACAGGTTCGTTTGCAGATTAATACCTTTCAAATATTTGAACGTCTGTATCGTATCACCCCTATTTCTCCTTTCCTCCAGGGTATACATGTTCAGGCCAACAAGTCTCTCCTCATACGTCTTGTAACGCAAATCCCATACCATTCTTGTAGCTTTTCTTTGCACCGCTTCCATTTTTTTAACATCCTTCACAAGATACGGCCTCCAAAACTGAACACAGTACTCCAGGTGGGGCCTCACCAACGTCTTATACAGGGGTATTAAAACCTCTTTTCTTCTGCTGGTCACACCTCTATACAGCCTAGCAATCTTCTAGCTATGGCCACCACCTTGTCACACTGTTTTGTCGCCTTCAGGTTCTCAGATACTATCACCCCAAGATCCCTCTCCCCGTCCGTACCTATCAGACTCTCACCGCCTAACACATACGTCTCCCTTGGATTTCTACTCCCTAAGTGCATCACTTTGCATTTCTTCAGATTGAATTTTAATTGCCAAACCTTAGACCATTCTTCTAGCTTCCGCAGATCCTTTTTTATGTTTTCCACGCCCTCCCTGGTGTCCACTCTGTTGCAAATCTTGGTGTCATCCGCAAAAACGCAAACTTTACCTTGTAAGCCTTCGGCAATATCACTCACAAATATATTGAATAGAATCGGCCCCAGCACCGATCCCTGAGGCACTCCACTACTCACCTTTCTGTCCTCCGAGCGAACTCCATTTACCACCACCCTCTGGCGTCTGCCCGTCAACCAGTTCCTAATCCAGTTCACCACTTCGGGTCCTATCTTCAGCCCTTCTAGTTTATTCAAGAGCCTCCTGTGGGGAACCGTGTCAAAAGCTTTGTTGAAATCTAAGTAGATTACGTCTATAGCACGTCCTTGATTTAATTCTTGATTAACGGATCATTATCCAGTTAAGATGCATGCAGTTTTGGCACCATATATAGAATCCAGGGGTTAATGTCTAGTTATGCATTTTTACAGGATTAATGTGGAAGCGGTGGATTTGAGATGATCATGATGATTAATTTCTATTATGAAAATCTCAAGGTACAGAGGAGCAGTGGACCTGAAAGTTAATTTGGTGGTGGTGGGGGGAAGAAGGGACATGTAAGCCTGAAGGTTCATCTAGGGTGCGCAGTAATCTTGCATTGGCCCTTGGTACACTATTGCCTTAACTTGATCCCTTTAAGTAATCTGTTATTTAACCAGAAATAATAAAACAGTGGTGTTTTCCCTTTGTTATGAATTATGAAAAATAACATATTTAAGGCCTCTTTCATTCTTTACACAAGGTGGCAGAAAGATGGCTATGATTTGGAGCTTACTACCTCGTCTCTTTAATTTAGTCCTCTCAAAACTAGGTTAAAGTGCTTCAGTGGTTTGTTGTGGTGAAACTTGCTCTGCCCGTTCGATGGATGACCTCAGTGGCTGAATATCCAGTGCTGTCAGTTTGTAGTATTACATCATCAAAGTAATAGAAAATTTAAACTTTATTGCGCTTTAAAAAATTTAGAGAATGTGCCATACGAAAATTTACGAGATGTTATCACATTCTATTTGGTGATTATAAGGAATTATAGTTTCTAAAATGAGGTACATTTCATTGATTTTTCACTGCATATCTTTTAAACTGCGTTTTGTGAACAGCCTTGACTAATGAAGTCATGGCATTACCTGCATTTTCGCTGTTAACTGTGCTGGCTCCTGTCTGTAATCTGGCACTTTGGTTGTTAAACTGGTTTGGTAAGATATTCATTTTCAGCATTTGTTTATGAAAAGCTACATGACCTTAGGTTTTATGCACTCTTCAGCCTTGTCACATATTTTATCCCCACTGGTGCCTCTTCTAGTGCTGGCTGTTAATGTAATACCTACACCAGCTGCAGTTATGGGACCATGGTTTTTATTTTCCTTCTTGCTCTGCTCTGTGAAAGCTACCTGATCAGTTATGCTTCTAATTCCTCCTTGTGGATCTGTACAAAAATGTTGGCTTACTATGAAAAGAAACTAAAAATAGTGAGCAGGAGCATGCTCATCTTTTTGTCTTCTAGGCACCAAATTGTGATAAGTTTATAAAGTCTCTGTGCTTAAAAAAAAATTACATGTAATAGAATGCTTAATTCTTTCATATCTTTATATCTTTTTCTATACGACTTGACCTTCCCCTCTTCCTTTCTAAAGCTCCCGAGTCATCCAGGACACCCAAATAAAGGTGTTGGGTTCATCAGAGAGAGAGAGGGCTGCACGTATGCTGTTCTAGTTAAAAATCTGTTCTACTGCTCTTCTAGCTTTATTCTTACTTTACTTTTCAGTTGTAAATGAGTCTTTTGTACAACTGCTCAGTCAGCAGCTGAAAGTGACCTTAGCAGGAAGACTTTTGACATAAAGGGAGAAAGGGGTTTTTTTTTGTCTAAAATGAGTACATCTGATTGATGGGCAGATGATCAAAATCCCTGCCCTGTTCCATACAGCGCTCTAAAAATAGCGCTGGAACAGCGCGAGGCTTTACCGCACCTATCATCAGAGATAATTGCATGCAGATTTAAGCACGTAGTTCTCTCTGATCATGGGGTAGAATAGAAGTGCGGGAGGATTGTGCCTGAGCATGCGCTCAGGCACAATCCTCCCACACTTGTTTGACAGGTCTGGGCTGTCAAAAGCCCAGACCTATTAAACACAGGGGCTGGAGGTCCACGGGACCACCAGACCTCAACTACCCCTGCCCCGAGCAGGGCGAAACGGGGGCTGGAGGTCCAGTGGAATTTCTCCCTTATATGGTGTGAAGCCCCGCCCAGCGCATCCCAGGATACACTGGGCAGGGCTGGGCGCCACCATTTTGCAGGTAGCGCCGAAAGGAGGAGGGAGGCCACCTCCCTTCTCCAACCTAAGGTAGGGGGATTGACTGCGGCCCACTGGGCCACCAGGGACGTCTTACCAATGCTGGGGAGGGGCTTGGGGCTGGAGACCCACCAGGAGACCAGAAGTCCGCCGGATCTCCAGCTCCCTGTCGCTGGGGGGGGGGGGGGGGGGTCGTCCGGGTTGTTGGTTCCTGGGGGGGGGGGGGGTCATCGGTTCCTTCGGGAGGTTGCTGCATTGGGGGGAATGGGGGCCTGCTAGAATGCAAATGCATGATGGACAGGGATTACCATTCCTCCCCAATGGTCTGCAAACCCTAAAACCAGCTCCGAGCTGGTGTAGGGTTTGCCGCAGCCAGTGAGCCAGTCTTTGGTGCGCTTGGTCGCTGATCATTGGGGATGAATAGATTTATCATGCATTTGCATGCTACTTGCGCTAAGAGCCCTGTTTTGCATGCTAGTTGCCCACAAGCGCATTGTTTCACGCGCTCAGGGGCTCTGACCATAGGGCGGTATCAAACCCAGGCACTATTATGGCACTATCAGCCTCTAGCGCCTGCGTTTGTTTCTGATCATCAGCCTGTGAATGATTTAATATTTAATATGAACAAATAATCTGTAGGTGGAAAGGGGCCAGCTACCTCAGTGGCAAGTGCTGAGCTCTTGGGAGAGAAGGGGAATGAGCTATGGTATGTGGCCTCTGACAGAGGACTCTGCTGAGTTTAGATAGTACTGGGTTGTCAAAATAGGGAAAAATCTTCAGGTAGTTATGAATGAAAGCTCACGGTATCATAATCCAATAGAAGCCATTTCTAGTTGAGCTGAAAACCCAGAGGAACAGGAGCAAATTGCTGAGGAAAAAGGAAAGAGAGGTGAAATTAACAAAGGCACAAGAGAACTGATCATTTAGAGGTTTAGCTATAGCTTTTGTTGGTTTGAGCAGTCATTTGGAGGAAGCTGAAGTCCTTCCCCTCCTCAAAGAAAGCCACTGTATTGATAGAAGTTTTGTTGATACTCTGTTTACATGTCAATTCATAACATAAAATGAGGGCTTTGCATGAGAATTTGAATGCATTGGCAGAGAGATAGAAATGCAGTGCATTACTTTTTACATGAATTTATCAATTTACCTGAATTTATCAAAGAGCAGTTTAACTTTAATCCTGCAGACGTGAGTGTGAAATGGACATTAGAACTGTAATTTCAGCTGTTTCTCTTTCTCTCACTGCAGTGATATTATTGTGGCTTACTGTATCAAGAGGTGTGCTACACGTTTTAGCTCCTTGTTATAGGGAACCGAGTTGTTCATTTAGAAACATATTTTAATTTTTTAATTGCTTTTTTATATCTTTTGTGAGGGATAAAACCTGTTTCCTTAGACTGTTTCCTTTTTTGCTGACTTGACTTATTTTGTGTAGTATTGCTGTTTTTTTAATGTACGTTTTTACATAGGTTAGCTATTATTGCATGCACAGGACAAAAGGATCCAAGATGAAGACATTCATGAACATTTTTCTTCTGTATAGTACATATGTAAAAGTGTTGTGCTCTGCTAAAGAAGCAGTGTATGAATGAGATACCCTTGTAGATGCATGAAGCACATGTGGAAAATGTTGCAATGAGCAGTTGATATGTATTGGATTTGTTCTCATTTCACCACTTTTTTATTTCTTCTTCTTTTGTATTTTTATCTTTATGTAAAATGTATTGTGTTCAGTGTTATTATCCGACTAAGCACAATGCACTACAACAAAATATCTATAAAATAAATGCTCTTAATGTAGTGAATGAGTATTGGCAATACCATTCCGAGCATAACATACTGTATATAAATAAATGACATAGCATAGTCCAGCTTGAAGAAATTTTAATATACATTCAAAATAGGAAATTTATCTCTTGCTTTTAGCACTTCGTAGATCAACTTAGGGTGAAATGATTTCATTGTAGTATGATTCAACTTTCCTCCTTGGATGGAATGTTTCGCAAAATTCTTCTCACATATGACGCCAACAACCTAGTTGAGGAACATGCTGTACTCATGGATAGCCAATGTCAATTTCCATTAACCTGAGACCACCTCAGCTTTGATGATACGACAAAAAGAGGGTATTTTTAAAACAGGGTGCCTAGGTTAATAGGGCAGGAAGGTGACTAAGTGTAGCATATGTGCCTTTTTAAAATACTAGCACAGATCCTGAAGAAATCGTGCCTAAGTTGAAGGTGTGGACATACACCTGCTCGAGAGTAGGTGTAAATGTACATACATATTTTATAAAGCACATGTGCAAATCCAGATTGTTTCTTGAGCATGCCTACTGTACAGGTACATGCATATATGTTAGGCGTGAAAATGTAGGCCCTTCTTTAATGTAAACCTTCTTTAATAGGTTCCCCTGTCCACTGAGTTCAAAACGTAGCCTGGCTAATCATACAGTGCCGTATATTGTGTGAGAAGAAATGCCTTTTCACCTCACCATATTCACACAGCCTGTCAGTCTCTGCAATGAAGTCCGGAAACACGATCCTAGAATTCTTGTAGCTGAGGTCTTGCTTTCTGAGCCTTTAGCAAAAAGAGCTCATTGTGCCTGAGTCTAGATTTCAGTGGCTACAGGCTTGCCAATGATATTCAAACTGTGCATCTTACAGATCAATCCAGTCCTGACCTAGGCAACCTAAATGCCTGGATACTATTGCTTGCTGACTTTCCCAACAGGGCTTCAAACCAAACCCTTCCAAATCTAAGGCATTATGGATTGCAAGCCATCCTTATATCCCTGTACTCAACCATGTATTAATAAATTCCCAGTCCCCCTTTTCAATAGTATTACTATTCCAAGATGTTAAATTTGATTCTTCTAACTTTTGACTCCCAAATTATAGCAACTCTCCAATTCTTTTTCTTCACTCTTTGATGAATGTTTCAGAAAACCATTTTTCCCTGAGCAGTTGAAATCTTTGGCTTTTGCCCTAATTCTAAACCATGTTAATTATTTCAACTTTTTACTTTGGTCTTTAACCATTTCTCCATTCATAATCTACAACGCTACCAAAATACTGCAGTTACTATATATATTACATACAGGTACAGGCAGATTTGACCTTAAAACCCCAAAGCAGCTGCATTGGCCCCCAGTATGCCGTAGAATTTAATTTAGTATCTGTTCATGATCCACAAAGTTTTTCATACCAGCATTCTTATTTTCGACTCTGATTTGCTCTTTCCACACCACTTCACTTATCCTGCTTGGTCTTCGTATGTTAATCAGTCAGTCACACCTTCCCTTTCCTTCTATCATCTCAATACAACCAGATATTTAGCATTCTTTTGCCTCACTTAAGAGGAGAATCTAATCAGCCTCCTTTCAAAGCAGCTTTGAAAATGTATCTATTTACCCTAGTATATGGAGATACAAATTTGTCCCAGTCTGGGGTTTTCCAGGGTACACCGCGCTCTGCCTCTTTTCTCTGTCTTTACTCTGTCAGTTGATTGCTATCTAAACGAAGAGAATAACTGAAAGAGAAATTGAGAATTACAATCAGCGTTGGTATGCTCTTATCCAAGGTTCAGAAGTAGTATATTAAGACATCCAGTAAACTAAACAAAATTCAGCACCTTCAGCAAAATGGTTTGTGGATGGCTAGGCTGTTTGCTGTGACATGTGGTAGTTCTATTCACACTGTCTAGTACTAAGCTTCCAGGCAAGAGTGGATCCAATAAAATCTGTTGCAGGAACTTCTTCTCGCTGAGCGATTCCATTGCTCCCATTTTCACTCTCTCTGGATCGCCCACCAACCTCCGGTTATTTCTTTGGGTAATGGTTCTCTAGATGGTCATTCCTTAGCATCCTTACCAGAGCAGTTCAGAACCTGTGGGTTATGTCTGTTGACCAATGGATGGAGAAAGATAAGTTAAAAAAAAAAAGTCCTGTGTGCTTTGCGCTATAAGGGTACCAAGCAGCATGGTGTCATCTATATTTCTCTGTCTCCAATAGATAGATGACAGGCTAACTGTAAGCTCCTGAACTGATGATTAAAACAACTCCTGAGCTAGTTGGGGAAACTGAACTCCAGTTGAGCTGGTGGTGCCTATTTAAAGTCTGAACTGCATTAAAAAAAAAGGATAAAGAGAAAGTTTGTATTTGAGCTGGGGTGTATAGTAGTTCAGAGAAATCTTTCTAGACCCTCCCCTAAATCTTTAATTTCCCAGGAGGAACTTCAGAGTAATAAGGATTCCTGATGTTCAACAGTTTGCAGTGCTATTTTGACCTTTGCATTGCTTATGCTCTCTGCTGGTAAATCAGCATATTTACTCACTCCACGGATGAAGGGAGAACCTTTCTTAGTGCTGAATTTCCTGAGGGAGCTCAGGTTTCAGCCAGCCTTTGTCACCAGCAGTGACTTTTATTTCTACTTTTGAATTCCTCCAAAGTTTCTAGGCCTCAATACTGGGCTAGATTTAATACAAACTTGACTCTCTGAGGTAAACTCAGGATGTTCTGGTGAAAGTTTCCATATCTTTGTGCCGTTGCTTCTACAGCTTAGAGAAGTAGTTTGTATGCTTCTGGTTTTAACACTTCTTGCCGAATGTTTGGCTCAAAGCTCAACATGAGTTTCCCTTTATTTGAACTTGCTTTGTCTCTTCAGCCAGGCAGTCCCGTAGAGCATCTGTGAAAGTGCAGGGAAATGTTCCTGTTAGTAAAGCTTTATTTTTATCTCCAGCTCAGCTATGATTTATTTATTTTTATTTATTTATTACATTTGTACCCCACATTATCCCACCTATTTGCAGGCTCAATGTGGCTTACAGAGTGTTATTATGACATATTCATGAGAGGATAATAGATATAGTTTGTGGTAGGACGAAGATATTTGAAGAAAGAGAAGGGGGTGTTAAATAGGGTGATGTAGGAGGTGTAATTAGTTGTGTGGGTGGGTTGTGTGGTGATTTGTGTCTTTAGGGGTTCTTTTTGTAGGATCTGTTGAAGAGATGTGTCTTCAAGGATTTGCGAAAGTTGTTTAGATTGTCCATGGTTTTTAAGGTTGGGGGTAGCGCACTCCATAGCTGTGTGCTTCTATACGAGAAGGTGGTGGCGTATGCTTGCTTGTATTTGAGTCCTTTACAGCTGGGGAAGTTCAAGTTGAGGAATTTGCGGGCTGATCTCTTGGCATTTCTGGGCGGTAGGTCCACTAGATTAGACATATAAAGTGGGGCATCTGCGTGAATGATCTTGTGTACGATCGTGCATATCTTGAATTTGATGCGTTCCTTAAGTGGTAGCCAGTGAAGGTTCTCTCTTAAGGGTGTCGCATTTTCGTATTTGGTTTTACCAAATATGAGTCTGGCTGCGGTATTTTGGGCTGTTTGGAGTTTCTTAATAGTCTGTTCTTTGCAGCCGGCGTACAGAGCGTTACAGTAGTCCAAGTGACTTAATACCATAGACTGTATCAGGGTACGGAAAATGCTTCTCGGGAAATAAGGTTTGACTCTTTTGAGTTTCCACATCGAGTAGAACATCTTTTTTGTCGTGTTCTTCACCTGGGTATCGAGAGTGAGGTTTCGGTCTATGGTAACTCCAAGAATCTTCAGGTTTTCTGAGATAGGAAGGGTGCAGTATGGTGTAGTAATAGTGGAGTAGTTGTTTATGTTATATTGAGAAGTGAGTACTAGGCATTGAGTTTTTTCAGAGTTGAGTTTTAGACGGAATGAATCTGCCCAGGTATGCATGATTCTGAGGCCTTGGTTGATCTCGTTGGTGATTTCGGTTATATTGTGTTTGAACGGGATGTAGATTGTAACATCGTCTGCATATATGAAAGGGTTGAGGTTTTGATTGGCTAATAGTATCATCATTAAGTTGAAGATGGTAGGTGATAAGGGGGATCCTTGAGGAACTCCGCATTCCTGTGTCCATGGAGGTGATCTATCGGCATCTGTTATTACTTGGTAGGATCTGGTGGTGAGGAATCCCTCGAACCACCTGAGGACCGGGCCTCCGACTCCGAAGTATTCTAGAATATGAAGTAATATTCCATGATCAACCATGTCGAAGGCGCTTGACATGTCAAATTGCAGTACTAGTATGTTCTTGCCAGTTGCAATTGTTTTTTTGAATGAGTTCATTGCCGCCACTAGTAAAGTTTCGGTGCTGTGATTTGATCGAAATCCTGATTGTGATTCATGTAGAATTGAGTGTTTATTTAGGTATTCAGTGAGTTGTTTCGTAACTATACCCTCCATTATTTTGGTAATGAGCGGTATAGACGCAACTGGTCGATAATTAGTTAGGTCCATTGTGCTTTTTTCAGCGTCTTTTGGCAAAGGTGTGAGTAGGGATGTTTCCTTTATTCGTGGGGAATAGGCCGTTTTGGAGTCTGTGGTTGATTTGATCCGTAAGGTCTTTCTTGAATTGTTTTGGAGCGGCTCTTATTAGGCTAACAGGGCAAATGTCTAATTTGCATTGAGACTTGCTATATTTTTTAAGCCATTGTGAGAGTTCATCTACTGAGATTTTGTCGAAGTTGGTCCACGAACGATCAGCTGGGTATTCCCCAGGTTTTGGATCTAAGCAATCAAGGATTCTTGTATAGTCGGTGGTGTTGTTTGGTATCATGCGCCGGAGTTTTATGATTTTTTCGTTAAAATATTTCGCTATGTTGGTAGCGGATGGGGTGTCTGTGTTGTTAGAAGTAACCGGTGTAGTGTTTAGGAGTTTGTTCACAAGTGAGAAGAGCTTATGTGCATCTTTGTAGCTTGGTCCTATTATGGTTTTGTAGTACATTCTTTTAGTTTGTCTGATTTTGTATTTGTATTTTCTTTGCAGCTGTTTCCAGTCATTAAGAGTGATTTCGTCTTTTCTTTTGCTCCATATTCTTTCCAGTCTTCTAACCTGTGTTTTTAAGTCTTTCAATTCTTCATTGAACCATGGTATGGTGTTTTTTCTTTTTGAGGATCTAGTTTGGAGCGGTGTTATGCTGTCTAGTATTGCTGTACATTTGTTGTCCCATTCTTGTAGAAATTGGGGTGAGTCTGTGGGAGTTGCCCATTCGTCAGTATAAAGTTCTTGCCAGAATGTTAGTGGGTCTATTTTGCCTCTTGTGGTATAGGTTCTTTTTTCCTGTTTTCGTTGTGACCCTTTTGTTTTCCATGAGAGGGAGGTATTAGCTTTGTAGTGATCTGACCATGGTGCAGCTGTCCATTTTGTATCTGTGATAGTGAGGATGGGTTCTGCTGATACTTTTTCTCCAGTAGGGGGCATCTTCTTCACCCAAAGGCAGGCAGCTAGTTTGGAGGTTAATGGAGAAGGCATTTGGCTCTGCTTCACAATTTCTTGCTGTTCCCACAAGCTTCTATTTCTCAACTCCTGAGGGAGCTCAGGATGTTTTGCTTTTTTTGTTGTTGTTGTTGTTGCTGCTTTTTTTAAATCTCCTGGACTTTGGCAGAATTGTTTTCAATTAAAGCAGTGGGACTTGTTTTCTACATGGCTGTGTCTCTCTGGCAAAGTGTTTCAGTCCAGTTTATGGAGGAGTTCCCTCTGAGAGGAGGGCATATTCCTGTTTGTTCTATTTTCTGGTTAATTACCTACTTCATCCTATGTAAGTCAGTCATACTGTGCTAATATGCTTGTAAAGCAAGGTAAGCTGAAATTTGTTGTGCTATTTAAAAAAAAAAAAAAAAAGTAAGTACAGAGTGATTTCAAGTTAAGCTTTTTGCTGTAGCACACAGTAGGTTTTAGCTTTCCTGTTCTAGAAGTGGGCTTTTCTGCCTTACCTTTTAGATTCTCTAGTGAAGCTTTGCAAGCCTATGGTTACATGCTGTAAACGGAACCAGTGAAGCCAGTATTCTACTCCTATTGCTACGTTTGGTGATGCTTGTCCCCTCTCTGCCTCAGGCACACTTCTACAATTTGTAGCTGCCAGCTTTAGTGGACTGTGAGGGGAGTGAGCGGAATAGTGGAAGGGGTCTCTGGGAAAGACTCCCTCACTGAGGTTGTAGGTTTGCCACATTACGGCAGTTGGCACTAAGCCTGCCATAGCAAGGAGAACAAGAAGTCACCTCTACAGGAACACAAAGGCAATAAAACAAAGTAGAGGAGACAACAAGAGTAACAGCTCTGGGAGTGTATACGAAAAAATCCCAAGCAGGTAACTGCTAAACCTGCCATGGCAGAGGCTGAGTCAGAGGGGTGGGGTTCAGGTTGGGAGGTGGTTAAATGCCCTGGAGCAGAGTGAATCAGGGAGTCCCCGAGGCAAAAGGTCTGCATGAGTAAGGCCTCGATACAGAGGTCTTTAGGAGAGGAGGAGAGAAAGAGAGATATCCCGAGAGTGAGATCTGCTGGAGGGAGGCTCCAATGGAAGGGACTCTCCCCTGCTCCAATGGAAGGGACTCTCCCCTAAAGTGTTGGCGGGGCTGCAGTACCTGTGGGGGAGTCCCAGGGATGTAAGGAGTGGTCCTAGCTTTAAGGTTTGCACCCTGTAGATTGCATGAGAAGGAACCGAAGACTGCAAAGGTAAAAGAGTGTGAAGACCCAGGTCCCTTGAGTGTTCTGGTTGGAGCCAGGCCGGAATTTGAGTAACTGGAACTGTATTGAAGAAGCTAGAAGTGTTAAAAGAGAAGAGAGTAATTTGAGTGTGCATCTGAGTAAAAGTGACTGAGAAGCTGGTTCTGGAGCAAGGAAGTTCGTGTGGAAAGTGAAACCAAGAATTGCTGCTGATACTGGAGCTGCTGTGTTAAGGCAGTCTACCTGCATCAAAGGGGATAAGCCAGTTGGGGTTTAGCATATCCCTGACAGGAGACTTTTAGCACCTGTAAAAGGTGGAATGGAGCAAGAAACTCCAGGATAGGCATTTGGGACCAGGAGTGGGAGGAAGCCTTGTCAACCCTGCAGCAGTTCCCTGTAGACAGGACTAATTACTGTTCCTGGGAAGGGGATGTGCCGAAGAAAAGAGAAGCCAGGCTCACCAGAAAAGTAAAGAGAAATTAAGGAAGGCAGTTGGTAAAGAGACTAAGGAGGTAGCTAAAAGAGCCCAGGGAAAGGTTTGCCCACTGATCTGCCCAGAAACAGAGAGGTTCAGAAGTGGGAATCCTCTGACAAGGATATAGAGTGCAGAAGACCTCGGCAAGAAGTTGAGTGAGGTGCAACAGAAATGCTGGAGACTGCAAGAAGAGAAAGAAGCTCTTCGTGTAGCTGATAAAAGCGCAGAGTCTGAATCAAGGTTAACCCCTGGTGGGGTTGAAGGAAGCAGGCTATGAGGGGAAAAGCCTGGCCAGCACCAAGGAGGGTGACTTATCCAACACCCCAGAGTTGTGGAAGGATTTGATATAAGAATGCAGTGCTGTCACTGAGAGGGTGGTGAAGAGCAACACATTGAAATTCTCAAGGAGTGACTGCCCACTGTGTTTTGTACTTCAGTTTTGCCTTGCACCTAGGAATCATACTTTTATATCAGATATGAATTTAATATACCCACCACAAGTCTAAGGTCTTAAAAACTGGAGGCTTGGGTTTAATATGCTGTAAATAAATTAAAGTACTGTAGTAAAATTATGTGAGAATGAAAGAAGCCTAGGGATATGAATAATAAAGTAAAGCTAGGAACCGGGGTGTATGTACACTGGACAAAGATGAGAAGGAATACATGTCTAAGGACTATGGAAGTAATTCATGGCCGGAGGAATGTGAAGTCTCCCGAGGAGGAGCAAGTAGCCCGAAAGAAGGTATTGGAGAAGGAATGGGTTACAAGGGTGAGGAAATGGAAACCTGTCCATCAGCCCTTCAGAGGAGCTATCGAATATGGTCCTCATGTCAGGGGGACAATAACGTTAGAGGCAAAAGTTAGTTGACACACCAAGGCTTTTCCCTTTTGGGGGGCTTAGGATGTGAGTGGAATGTTGTGCAGGGTAGTGAGTGGGGCTAGGGTAGACAGTGGTAGACACAGGGGTGTTAGAATTGGGGAAAGGGTGAGGGGAGAAAAAATTGGGAAACCTTAAAGCAATCATGAATAATAATTTGCTATTACTGCACATATAGGTATAGTGTTTGTTCCAGTGGACGATAGGGATAAGCTATGTGTTGTAAAGCCAGCTCATTATATCATGCATTGCCAGTGTTGGATTTGGTTCATGTTGTGATAAATTTTTATTTATTTTTAGCAATACCAGTTTCAACATATACATTGCTGTAGTTGAATTTTCTTCTATTTCTTCTGAATTCTAAGTAATGTAATTTTCATTAGTAGTAACATATCATAGTAGATGATGGAAGATAAAGACCTGTATGGTCCATCCAGTCTGCCCAACAAGATAAATTCATATCATAAGGTATGATGTGGTACTACATATGTATAATTGACCTTCATTTGTCCTATGGTCTATGCCCTGAAAATGGTAAGAAGTCTGCCTGGCACTGTCCTCCTTCTCCAGCTTCTGAACTTGTCATCGAAGCCTCACTCCAGCCCATCCAAATCTGTCCATCCACAATCAGGGTACAGACCGTAGAAGTCTGCCCGGCACTGGCCTGTCCATCCAGCCAGCCACAATCAGGGCACTGACTGTAAAAGTCTGTCCGGCACTGGCCAGTCCATCCAGCCACAATCAGGGCACTGACTGTAAAAGTCTGTCCGGCACTGGTATGTCCATCCAGCCACAATCAGGGCACTGACTGTAAAAGTCTGTCCGGCACTGGTATGTCCATCCAGCCACAATCAGGGCACGGATTGTAGGAGTCAGCCTCGCACTGTCTTTGCTTCCAAATTACTGGTGTTGCCATCTAATCGCCATTAAGCTTGTTTGGTTCCATTCCTTCTAAATAGGATTCCTTCAATTCAAATTCAGATTCAATTCAAATCAATTCTTGTATACCGCTAATACCCCTTTTCCAGGGTTCAACGCGGTTTATATTCTAAACGAGACAAAGGCAAATAGTTTTAGTATGAGGCATGAGAAACATTAGAGAACATTGGTGTAACGCATGAGACTAAAAACATTAAGGAATGGATAATGGATGATACTAGGAGGTAGACGTTACAGTGGATTGTTATGAAACAGTCTTTGGGAAGAGAAAGGTTTTTCTTTTTCTGTTTATCCTTTGTGTTTATCCCACACATTTTTGAATTCCGCTACCGTTTTCATCTCCACCACCTCCCGAGGGAGGGCATTCAAGGAAGGGCATTCCAGGTATCTACCACCCTCTCTGTGGAAAAAGTACTCCCACTGGCTAGAATGCAGTTCTTAAAAATGTTGGAAATTTAAGAAAAAATATTGAAAAGTTCTGATCTGTTGTCGTAAATATCAGTAAGCAAATTGAGGCAAAAATGTATCCATTGTGATTTTTATAGGTTGCTTAATTAGGAACAGCCAAACAAATAAGATATGCATGGGTTGTGCCTTTGTAGACAGCAAACATACCTGTTTAATTTCAAGACCTTAACTGCTGCATGTAATTTTAAAACTAGTTGCCAAAGGTGGTTAAATTGTTTTGTTTACATTAAAATCTTTTCCAATGCCATATCTCATACAATGTTATCTTATCTCAAGTTACTGTTTCCACTGCAAACCCTGTCTTTACATAAACTGTTTAATCAAATTTGTTCTAATTGGAGGAAGTAACTTTCTCAATAAGACATGCCAACTTTGGCCATGTACATTTGTTGTTTCCTACAGAACAAATTGTGATTAAAAAAAAAATCAATACTTCTATTCCACATAATCTAGCAAATAGTTAAACTTTGCAGTTTACAATTGAAACCATAATGAGTATGCATGTTTAGTCACATTTGTTATAAACTTTGAGAACCAAGAAGACTAAAATAAAGTATAACAAAGCTGTAATTAATTTGGTGGTGATTTTTGTAAAACAGGGATATCTGTAGGGTGCCATTATAAACACAAGTGCTACAGCTAGATCTGGTTAATAAATTATACATCTGTCAACTGAACTTATCTAAATAATGAATCATTCCAGTAACACAATGTCGTATACCGGTCCATTCCATGGGTTACTAATTAGGCAGTATATTTACAGAGATATCCATAAACTTAAGCAGATGGGATTGCAAAGAACTCAGTGGGGTTGTTTTTCAAATTACTATTCTTTTCATATAACTTCCATTAAAGTGTATATAAGCTTCATTTATCTGTATACTTGTGTATTCACTCAATTCAAGCTTTTGAACTACTACAACATTATTCAATGTTTATCCAGTTAAAATGTCTGTTATCATATAGTTTCTCTTATGGAATAGAAGTTATAAAACATTGTTATTTTGTATTGAATTTGGATGTTTGTTACCCTTAAAATCTAATGAAAGTTACTAAATAAAAAAGAAAGAAAGTGTTTTGATCTGCAAAACAAAATGCAGACAACTTTTCATACTATAAAGAAAACTTTCAAGAACTTAAAAAAAAAAAGACTTTTTTAGCATGAGTATTAAAATTTAAGGGTCCTAAGCTACACTGTAGGCATGCTAACATTTTTTTGTATGTTCTAACACTAGAGACACCTATAGGAATATATGGGTGTCTCTAGCATTAGTGCATGCTAAAATCAGGTCCCTAAGTCTTTGTTTATTTAAAAGATTTTATATAGAGAAAACATATCAAGGTAACATGTGAAGCAAATCACAATGAACTGAATCTTAATAATATGAAACAAAAGAAGGAAGAACTTCAATCCTCAAGAACACGTAAACACCAACAAAAAGGAGTGAGGAAACAAAAATTGAGGAAGCCAAAGCTGAATGATGTAAAAAAAAATCCTATTTATTGTTTCCAAAGTACTGTGAACATATAATCAAAGGACTCTACACGGCCGTGTTTCGACAGACGTGCCTTCATCATGAGCCCTTCACATACACAATACAATAAGTATAGCAGTCACAAAGATGACATATATAATAATTCCTTGTCATCAGCAGCAGATGAATCCATTATGAATGGGTTGTGTCCACCTACCAGCAGGGGGAGATAGAGAACACTGAAAACCATAGTGCCTCTAGGACGGCTAGCTCCATCTGCCTCTCAGTATTTCTATATCTCTCAGCAGGGTTCGCAGCTTGTTCAGCTCCTTCAAGTTTCTGCCTGGGGTGGCTCCTGTGCTTTTGCCAGTTGTAGCAGGGGTGTTGTGGCTAAGTGGAGCCCACTTTAAAGGCACATAGGTTCGCCCTTTCCCTGCCTCCCCCCCCCCCCCCCCCCGTGTGGATGCAGGCATATAGGTTCGCCATTTCCCTACCTATTCCACCCACTTCTGCCTCCGGAGTGCCTCTATAGCTGTTTGCCTCCAACTTTCCTCACAGCGTTAAAAAAAAAAAACGCACTTTTTAGCGCTATTTCTGAGGCATTTCTTGACTGTGCAGCGTGACCGGAGCTCATGGACCTTTGAGGTAAGAGCAGTACTCAGCTCCTCCGGGGAGGGCCCGCGGACGGCGTTCTGATTGGGGTGATTTTGGCGCCATTTTGAATTTTATTCCGCCGTTTTTCGGCGATGGCTGCTGAGGGAGTTACGCACTGTTCCAGTTCTGGCAAGCGCAGATCAGCAGCGGGGCTCTGTAAAACGTGCTGTTTAGATGGTAGAACCAGTACGAGCATGGCAAGCGATGATTCTTCCCGCTCAATGGAGCTGGCAGCGGGCGCCATCTTGGAAGCGCTGTATGGCTCGACCCCCCCCCCCCCCCCCCCCGCGGTTGCGGAGGAGTCTGAGAGCAGAGGGGCGCCTCGGGCCAAAGCTACCAGAGGAGCTCCGTTCCCTGTGGCTCCTAATTCGGAGATGGGAGGTCAGGGCGAGTTTTTCTCCCCTGAGTTTGTGCTTATTTTACATAAAGCCTTCTTGCTGAAAAGAGCTCTGCCGTTTGTCTGCTCCCCCTCTGACTGATGATGGCCCGGGACTGATATCAGACGTGGATGCCCCTGAGAGTTGGATGCACGCTAAGCATAGACGGGTAAATTCCCCGTCGGAGAGTGGTGCCACAGCTCCCCCAAACCTTTTCCAAGGTAATGGTGGTGGTAGCTGCCTTTCTCAGGCGAGAAGGTATCCGGGTCTCCTAGGTGGTTTCTTTTGAATCGCTACTGTCCGGTGTGACAGGCTTTCTTGGCTCCAAAGTTTCTCTCCGTTTAATCTCAGAGGATTTGGATACCTATACACTTCACATAATTTATGCCCAAACCCTGACCCCTGAGGCAGGAGTTGTTTCACGCCGAAACACGGACCGTGTCGGGTCATTCACTAATAAAACACTCCTGTTGTCTCCGTCTTGAAGGCCCAGTGTTGCTTTTTTTGTTTATGTACTTTTTATGTATGCTGGTTACCCTCTCTGTTTGGCTTGTACTATATGTTAGAAAGCATTGAGTCAAACAGAATAAAAGTTTTGCAGGAAGTATAAACTGTGTTGAATTTTGATGGCTAAAAATTCCATGTGTGAAGAGAGAGAGAGAATAGCGGTGGTGGGACATGCCATGAAGTTACAAGTATATTTAAAAGAAATTGGAAAAAAAATATTTTTTACTTGGTGCACAGTTAAGCTTTGGAATTTGTTGCCAGGAGGATGATTTAAAAGCATTTAGCATAGTTGAATTTAAACAAGGTTTGGAAAAGTTCCTGGAGAAAGTCAAGAGACTGTTGTTAAGGTGAATTTGTTGCAAGTCAGTGTTTATCCCCGGAGAATACATAACGTGGAGTCCAGCTGCTTCTCTGGATCCTTCCATGTACTTGTGACCTGGATCGACTATTGTTGAAAACAGGATGGGGTTTGGTGGACCTTTAGTCGGTCCCAGTGTGGTGATTCTTATGTTTTATTTTATGTGATTTGATGTAAACTGCATAGAACCTTTACAGGCATCGGGATAAATAAGTGAATATACATAAAATAAAGATAGGGATAAATGTCAAGTCCAGAGTATTTCCCTGGTCATAAGTGGAGGAATTTACCATCTGGATATTATCTGTTTTTTACCAGATGGTTTTAAAAAGCACATATCTATTTATTTATTTTATTTAGATTTTGCTCACACCTTTTTCAGTAGTAGCTCAAGGCGAGTTACATTCAGGTACTCTGGATATTTTTCTCTGTCCCAGGAGGGCGCACAATCCTAAGTTTGTACCACTCCACTCCAGTTAAATTAACTGAAACATTAAAGTCCCTGACAACCAACAAATGTACTGCAAATGTAGTTCAGAAATTAAATCAGTCAATGTAAATAAAGCTGAGTCCCTGTTCCCAGGTGGATTATGTACTGCTGACCTGGAATCTTACCAAGAGGCCCTCAGCAGGGCTAATCTCTTTATCTCTTTTAGTCAACCATAATAATTTAGAATAGATCACTGCCATCTCTCTCCTTCCCTCCTTCCGCTTCTACAAACATTCAAAAAGTTAAAACTCCTAGGACAGAAAAGTTTGTCTCAACATCCCCTTCCCCTAACCAAGTTTCCATAATAAAAATTTTTTTAAAAAAGCAAGGCTTGTAGCGTATGATCAAAATTGTTTTTTATTATTGAGGGATTGGATTTTGGATGGAATAAGCAGGCCAGAATTAGTAAAGCTTGTAGACAGCCTTTAGTGTAGTTGTGCAGCATGACAGAATATAAAAAAACAACAGTGTAAAAAGACTCAAAAATCTTATTTTAATAATTAGGGGGCCCTTTTAGTAAGCCGCGTAAGCATCTACGCGTGCCCAATGCGCACCAAAATGGAGTTACCGCGTGGCTCTTGCGGTAATTTCATTGTTGGCGTGTGTCCGATATGTGCAGCTGAAAAATCATTTTTATTTTTGGACGCTCGCCAAGTGCCATTTGATAAGCGTAGGTCATTACCTCCTGGTTACCGCATGAGACTTTACCGCTAGGTCAATGGCTGGCGCTAAGGTCGCAGACCCAAAATGGATGGGCAGCAATTTAAAATGGATCGTCACGCGCCCAAAACCCGTGCCTACGCTACCGCAAGCCATTTTTCAGCACACTTTAGTAAAAGGACCCCAAGAACAATGGGCATGCCTTTAAGACCTATTTATTTATTTATATCACAGCTTTTATACTGCACTATCCAATGTACTAGGCCAGTGATGGCGAACCTATGGCACGCGTGCCAGAGAGGTCACACAGAGCTCTCTCTGTTGGCACACGCGCCCAGCCACTTTCCCTTCATCCTTCGTGGCCGCTACACAAAGAAAAAAAAAAACAAGCAATCGCGGCACCACAGCCCAGGCAGCCATCGCATTGGCTGTTAGGCTCTGCAGCCAGTAGGGGGGTGTCGCCGGCGCGCACCTTCCATTTACGCAGCGTTCGCTGCCTCGCTCACTGCGTCGTCTCTTCCCACTGAAAGGCTCTTCTCTCCCGAGTCCCGCCCAAGGAAGCTTGCTCCGTCTCCAGTCCAGCCCATCTGGACTAAACGTCACGGCATCGCATCTTCCTCCCCCTGTGCCAGCACGTCAGTGCGCCCACCCACTGGTCTTCAGTGCAGCTGCAGAACCGCGACTCCCGCCTTCTGCTTCAGCTGCAGTGCTGCACTCCACCCCCGCCAAGCCACCGGTATCGTCGGCACTCGGCAGAAGAGAAGAATCTTGACTTGCAGTTAGAGGAGCAGAGCAGACAGAGCCCAGGTAATATTCCCAAACTTTGGAGTTTTTTGTCACCGTGAAATTCTTTATAGATTACTTAGAAGTTTAATTGGCAGTGGAATTTGAGGGTGGGGGTGGGTAGGCTTATTTATTGTCTCTCTTCCACCCTCCCTTAATACTTTCTCACAGATATATACACATTCTCTCCTTTGTTACCCCTGGAACTGGGAGGAAGGAGGAGGGGACCCTGGAACTGGGAGGGAGGGAGGAGGGGACCCTGGAACTCGGGGAGGGAGGGAGGGAGGGCCGACTCTGGAACTGGGAGGGAGGGAGGGGGTCTGGAACTCGGAGGGAGGTGGAGGGGGGAGGGGGATGGGAGGGAGGGAGGGGGAATGGCACTTTGCGATAAATAATTAGATTTTGGGTTGCTGTTTGGGCACTCGGTCTCTGAAAGGTTCACCATCACTGTACTAGGCTGTTCATAACAGAACATACACAAAATCAAAATCACTAGCTAAAATGTAAACATACATCCTATAAAGTTTTGGATATAACTAAAAATCTACAGTTATAAAATTAATACTGAAAATCTAAAATAAATTTTAGCCTTCAGATGTAAGTTTTTGACAAATAGGACTTTAATAGCCTCCAAAACTGTAAGCAATTATTTAAAAATATCAGGAAGCATGTTCCACAAGGGTGCCCCTTCTACATAGACCATAATCTTCTGTTCTGATCTGTTTAAATGATGGAACAGTCGATAAGAACTTATTAGAAGACCGCAGTGCTCGTGGTGGACATTAAACTCTTAAAGTGGTGGCTAACGCCAGGGGGACCTCGTCGTGTAGGGTTTTAAAAATCAATGTTGGTATCTTAACATAAGAACATAACATAAGCATTGCCATACTGGGACAGACTGAAGGTCCATCAAGCCCAGTATCCTGTTTCCAGCAGTGGCCAATCCAGGTTACAAGTACCTGGCAAGGTCCCATAATTCATGAAATGTATTATATATCCATTTACTTCTAATGTACTTCATACTTTTTTGTATTTATTGTTAATTAATAATAATATGTATTTCTCATTCCGGAAATGGATACCACCATTTCGGCATAATGTAAGCCACATTGAGCCTGCAAAGAGGTGGGAAAATGTGGGATACAAATGCAGTAAATAAATAAAATAAAATAACAGTAAAACAGATTTTATGCTGCTTATCCTAGAAATAAGCAGTGGATTTTCCCAAGTCTATCTTAATTATGGCTTATGGACTTTTAGGAAATTATCCAAACCTTTTTTAAAAACCCTACTAACTGCTTTTACCACAATCTTTGGCAACAAATTCCAGTTTAATTACACATTGAGTGAAGAAATATTTTCTCTGGTTTGTTTTAAATTTACTACTTACTAGCTTCATTGCATGCCCCCCTAATCCTAGTATATTTGTAAAGAGTAAACTAGGGATTTACCTATATCTGTTCCACTCCACTGTTAAATTGTATATGCCAGTTAATAGGTAACCAGTGCAATCCCTGCAACACTGGAGAAATACGTTCAAACCTTGCAGTATTAATTAAAATCTTGGCTGTAGCATTTTGTGTTAACTGTAGGGACTTTTACATTTGCTGGAGCCCTGAGCCCCCCCCCCCCCCCCCCTCCCGCCCAGCCAATAAAATAGGGAGTGAGTAATCAAGTAATGGCATAATGAATTGGCAGGCAGCATGCATACACGCGAGTGGCTGACAGTGACCGATGGACTTGATCCCCTGACAAATCCTTGGTGAAATGGGTGCCTGTCGGGATCTGGCCGCTACAGATAAGCGTCACTTTGGAATGTGGATTGCTTATAGCTGCTTTATTTCTACAAAAAAAAATCAAAAAGAATTGAAAAATTTGAAAATTGAAAAACTTGTTATTGTCAGGAACAGATGAGATATTCAATTTGCACATAAAAATGAAGCGGTAGGAAGGAGATTTTTCACCAAAGATTGATACATCACTTAAAGATCATTATCCCAACCTGTGATTTTACAGGGTGGGTAAAATTCTTTGTGACTTCTGAGGTCTTTTCCTCCTGCCATATATCTTAATTCACTTTAGTGAATCTTATTCTTAGTCCACTTGTAGGTATAATGAGTGCTTGTACAGTCCTTCTAAAATTGGCCTCTGTTAACAAATCTTTTAATTTCCTCAATACGTTTAAGTTTAAAAAAAAATAAGGAAAAAAGATCTTTTTCACCAGTGATCTGAGAAGAGGTTTAAAAGAAAATGAGGAATCTAAAGTGATGCCAGGATTTTTTATGTACTTGACACTTGCACCAGAGATTTAGCAGCTGATAAATTAGCATCAGAGGTAACAGCAGCTTTCCATTGCAGGGAAAACTCTGGAAAAAGATTTGCTTCCATCCTTAACAGTTTCAACTATATTTGACAATTCTTGTTAACATTTGTTCTGCAGAAAGGAGTTTCTCATGTATGCAGTGGTGAAAACAGCAGCATGAACCAAGGAACTATCCGGTCTCAGCAGTCTGAAGGAGACTATGGATTATATAAATTGGTTGAATGTTTTGCTGTCTATATAGATTGTCATTTACTTTGAAATGAAAAGTACAGAAAACTTGGGCCACAGATCTTAACAAGAAGTTAGATCCGTGCCCAGAACAGTATTCACACTGAAAATGAAGAATGCTTCTAACTACAACTGGAACTGCTGTTCAGGGAAGTGGTCTAATCCCAGCAAACGGGGGAATGCCAAATCATCTTGCTATGGAACACTTTACTACAGACTCACAAATTTCTTCTGTCTACCTAGCCAGTGCATCTGCAGGATCTGTGCACCCTTGTTCAGGCAAGCCACTAACTTTGAAAACCTTGCCTAATACCTCCCTAGCTTCCTGAACGGCCCTTACAAAAACAGAACTGTAGACTCAGATAAGAGACCGATTATATTGACCTCTGACAAACCTTTCAAAGCAGGAGCATAGGCAGATGTACATTTTTTGGGAGCCCCTGGGTAGACTGGGGGGGGGGGGCGCATGCATTTCTTCTCAGCTGTTGTCCGTCCCCCCCCCCCCCCCCCACTCCCCCCATGGCAATATTAAGTCCTACCTTTGCTGGCAGGGATGCCCAAGCTCCACCAGCCGAGGAAGTCCGCTACCCGAGCCCCCTGCCATGCCTGTGCGGCCTGAGCATCTAGGAAGTCGGCGGCATGTCTCAGCCGCCAATGCTGGCGCCCCAATGCACGCTCAGTTCATGCTGCTGAGTTTAGCATGCACAGGAGTGCTGACCTCGGTGGCTGAAGTACACCACCGACTTCCTCGCTGCTCAGGCAGTGGATCAGTTGGCGGGGCTTGGGCATCCCTGCCAGCCATTCCACAGGTGCCACAGTTTTGGAGGGGGCTTGAGCCCAATGAGAGGGTCCAGGTCCCTGAGGCCCCCTCATGGATACACCACTGCTTCAAAGCCTAGGTAAGACTGATAAAGTCTGATTTTCTCACTGAAAGGATTTTTGTGTAACAATAATTTTAAAGTGAGAGCTGTTTGAGAAATAGATGTTGACATTTTAAGTTTTGAAATAATAAAATAGTTGATGCCAGAATTTTAAATCCAGAGAGGGGGGATTCCAGTATAATTCTGTTGAAGCATCTTAAAACTCTTGTTTTTCAGCCGCATGACGGCAGCAAATTTCATGGTGCACCACTTACTTGAGCAGTCACTGTGTTCATGCTTACATGCATTTCACACGGTTTTGCTTGAAACTAAACAAGTTCCTGTATAAATGGTGTGAAAGTGGTATTTTATTTGTTTAGAGCAGGGAACTATAGTGAAATAGAATTGCAGGGATTTATAAGCAGGGTGACCTCAGGGTGGCAAGCTGCTTTGTCTGTCAGCCTGTTTATGAACTGTAGCTGGGTGATATTTTATGTAAGACGTTTCATCTGTGCTTTTGATAGAGTAGAATAGTGACTTACTTTGACTGGGAAATACTTTGACTGGGAAGTATAGAACTACGCTGTCTATTTTGATGTCTGTGTTAACCCCTAACGGTTGACTGTACCCCCCCTTATTAATAGGGGCACCAGTCAATTTGTTATTCAAATCTCAGAACTGATGGTAGTGTTTTTGTGTTGCTTGAGAATGAGTCATAGGTTATTAATTACAGAATAAGGGGAAATTCCAGTTAGGTTCATTTTATTTTTCTCTCCAGTGTTATGATTTGGGAATTAATTTTGTCTCAAAGTAGAAAATTAATGCTAAGAGAGCAGGTTTATGAAATGTTTAAATACTGAGTTGCGAAAAAATAGCTTATAGTTGCAAAATGTTAAGCACTGTTGGTGATTCCCATTCAGGGCCAACACAACCATTAGGCAAGACTAGGTGGTTGCCTGAGGCAGCAAAAAGCAGCTGCAGTCAAAGTATAACAATAGATCTTTACAGTCGCACAAAGAACCATCAACACATACTTTTAAGCTGCATTTTTACAAGACATTTGTATGATAAGAACATAAGAGCTATACTGGGTCAGACCAATGGTCCGTCTAGCCCAGTATCCTGCTTCCAACAGTGTCCAATCCAGGTCACAAGTACCTGGCAGAATCCCAGATAGCCGCAAGATTCCATGCTATTGATCCCAGGGCAAGCAGTGGCTTCCTCCATATCTAACACCAGCATATCTGTCTCAAAGTAAGAAACATCGTTCTCCTTTCTTGTGTTTTAGTAACATCTGGAGATTCACAGTCTCTGACCCATATACACGGCTTGAGAGTTCCAAAAATATATGTGCGTAACGTGATTCAAATCGTGATCACATACAAAGATAGTAGTGGGTCTTTACAATTCTTTGACTGCTGACTCCTCTAAAAATGCTGTCAAATTTGTCCATTTACCTCTTATTTAATTATTCTCTCCTTTCCTACTGCTACTTCCAAGGGGCAGTACTGCATCAGTACTTAGTAGAAAAATAGACCCCCGTTGAGTATTTGAATACTACCAACAGGGAATTTAGTACTTCCATTAAGTACTTGTTAAATAAATCCTAAGGTGTAGCTCTGGAGTGTATGGGGAAATTTAAAAGCTGCAAATGTAAACGTCTAATATAGCTTTCTAATTGCTCCCTTTTACGATGAAATTATCAATTTACCCTAGATTGGTGCTCTCCTTTGGCTCAGGCCCCCTCTGTGTCCATGGCTGGTGGGGATGCCAAGCTCCGCCAACAGAAGATGTCTCCTATGCAATCCCGCTGGTGCTGAACGAGCAGCAAGCACTTCATTCAGCAGGTGTACTTTGGCCGCTAATGCCAGCTCTACCTGGCTTCCTCACTCCACCTTTGGGAACCCTCAAAAATGGACTTCCGTCTACGTCCCTGTCCTAGATCAAGAAAGAGTGTATTTTTGATTCCCTTTAACATCGTCCAGCTTCACTAGCTTTCTATCTTATTCTTTGATTTTTGGATCTTGATTTTGCACTAGGAGTAGCCTAGTGGTTAGTGCAGTGGCCTGAGAACCAGGTTAGATTCCCACTGCAGCTCCTTGTGAATCTGGGCAAATTACTTTACCCTC
This sequence comes from Microcaecilia unicolor, assembly GCF_901765095.1. Classification (NCBI taxonomy): domain Eukaryota; kingdom Metazoa; phylum Chordata; class Amphibia; order Gymnophiona; family Siphonopidae; genus Microcaecilia; species Microcaecilia unicolor. The sequence goes on along the minus strand of NC_044034.1, from coordinate 240,797,537 downwards.
CATTGCCCCAGTTACAAAATGAGTACCTGGATATAATATATAAACTGCTATGACTGCAACCACAGAAAAGCGGTATATCAAATCCCCCCCCACCCCTTTTCCATTTACTTTTGAAACAAGAACAGAAGTGTCTTTAACAGATTCTAACACTGCTGTGTTGTCCCCTGAGGATGTCCCAGATGGACTCCAGAGTTGCCACTGGTAGCTCCATCAAGCTCCGAGTGCCTCCCCTGTAGATATTCCCAGCACCTGGGGGGAGATCAACAACTCCAAAACCAACCACCAGATCTAATACCGACCCAACGTAAATATTCTCACCTCCAACTATTCCTTTTCTTACTTGAGGGCTGAAATGGCCACTGTAAACCCAACTAGGATGCTAAGAAACTGCTTCCTCCTCAGTGTTACTGACTGTGATGTCATCAGCCCCTTCTGGCACTTCCAGAACCCTCCTGCTTGGATGAAAATTGGTGGCTGAGAGTGATGGGGGAAGATAATAATGTTCCGCTAATGTAGTCTCTTGAACAGCTGTTTAAATGGTATTAGATACGTAAACTAGGGCTGTGCAAAAATTTTCTTCATTTTGTTTTGTTCTTTGTTTTGCTTTATTCTATTGTTTTTTTTTCTCATTCTGTTTCACACATGTAAAACATTAAAAAAGAAATTAAATTAAAAAAGAAAAAGAAAATAAAATAGTTTTCTGGGTTAATATTCAGTCAGTGGTGGTCGATGTTTTTTTTTTTTTTTTTAAAGTGCTGACCACAGCCAGTTAAATTAGACCCATGAATTCAATGGCAGGCCATGTATTGGCACCAGCATTAAATATCCATGTCTGTTTCGCTACTCGGAAATTATGCAAGTACAGCCGATATTCTTTGCTGTACCCACATACCTAACGGGGAAAGTTTAAGACTGCATTTTCTATGGTATATCTTGCCCGGTTAGATATACGGGTACCAGTACTGAATATTGTTAATGTCTGCATAATGTCCAGGAGAGCTTGATTCTGCGCCTGGACTGCCTCGGCACTGCCCAGTCTGTGGCCATTTTTCTCCAGGAACTTGTCCAAACCTTTTTTAAACCCAGATACGCTAACTGCTCTTACCACATCCTCTGGCATGATCATGGTTGGTTAAGTTTAGTTATCAAAATATTGGAGGAGCTGCAGGCTAGGGGCCTGAAAGTTAATTTAGGAGGTGTGTGAGGAACCTAGGGCACTCACTGACTCTGTTCCAGTTAGCTGTGTTTCTGTTTAAATATCAAATAAAATAGCATTTGCTATATGCTGACCTATTGTGATCATTTGACCTTTGAGTACCATAAAATACATGTCATCTCATTCCTGATGTGCCTTTCTCCATTTCACAAAATCATTTTGCAGTCACAGAGTTCCTCAAAACTGGAAGTCTAAATGAAAAGCCAGGAATTAATCTATCACATTTGGAGGGGCATTTTTGAAAGGGACGTCTAAGTTGCGATTTGGACGTCCTTGCAAAAGGGCGAAATCCAGGGGCAGGGAAACCCGTATTTTCAAAACAAGATGGATGTCCATCTTTTGTTTTGAAAATACAGTCAGGGACGTCCAAATTCTTAAATTTGGATGTCCCTAGACATGGTCGTTTGTGACTTTCGACAATTTTCGAAACCAAAGACGTCCATGTCAAAAACGGCCAAATGCAAGCCATTTGGTCATGGGAGGAGCCACCATTTCTAGTGCACTGGTCCCCCTGACATACCAGGACACCAGCCGGGCTCCCTAGGGAGCACTGCAGTGGACTTCATAAATTGCTCCCAGGTACATAGCTCCCTTACTTTGTGTGCTGAGCACCCCAACCCCACTACCCCAAAACCCACTACCCAGAACTGTACACCACTACCATAGACCTTACAGGTGAAGGGGAGCACCTAGATGTGGGTACAGTGGGTTTTTGGTGAGTTTTGGAGGGCTCGCTGTTTCCGCCACAAATGTGTAACAGGTGGGGGGGGGGGGGGGTATGGACCTGGGTCCACCTGTCTGAAGTGTACTGCAGTACCCACTAAAACTGCTCCAGGGACCTGCATACTGCTGTCACGGACCTGAGTATGACATCTGAGGCTGGCATAAAGGCTGGCACAACATATTTTGAAAGATGTTTTTTGAGAGTGGGAGGGGTTAGTGACCACTGGGGGAATAACGGGAGGTCATCCCCGATTCTCTCCGGTGGTCATCTGGTCTTTTCGAGCACCTGTTTGTGCCTTAGTCGTAATATAAACAGGTCCAGGTGAAAACGTCCAAGTGTTCGTCAGGGACGTCCTTGTTTTTTTTTTATTATGGGTCAAGGACGTCCAAGTGTTAGGCACACCCAAGTCCCGCCTTCGCTATGCCTCTGACACGCCCCCTTGAACTTTGGCCGTCCTTGCGACGGAGTGCCGTTGCAGACGTCCTAAATCGGGTTTCGATTATACCGATTTGGACGTCCCTGGCAGAAGGACGTCCATCTTCTGATTTATGTCGAAAGATGGACGTCCTTCTCTTTCGAAAATGAGCCCCTTGGTTAACTGTTATGTTTGTAAACCTGTAGGAGTATGTTGGCATAGAAACAGCATTCTCCCTTCAGTAAGACTGACATTAATAGAAAAAAGTGTAAAACACCTTTACTTATTATAAGGAGGGAATGTGTGTTTAGCTTGTTTCTTTTTCGATTGTAGTTTAAGGCAAGTTACATTCAGGTAAAGCAGGTATTTTTGCTCTCCCTGGAGGGCTAGCAATGTAAGTTTGTACCTGAGGCAGTAGAGGTTTAAGTGACCAACCAAAGGCCACAAGGAGCATCAGTGGGATTTGAACCTTGCTTCCCTGGTTCTTGGCCTTCTGTTCCTCCACTCCTTCCCTGGAAGCAACAAGCTCATCTTTGTTCTGCTAATTTTCCATACTCGCCTGAATCTGCTACAAATCTTCAGTCCATTTTCTATGACTTTTAACATGTACCTGCTTATCTTCCAGTGTGGATCTTTGCCCTTTCTCCTAATCTCTGACCGTTTTTTAAAATTTTTTTTGCAAGTTAACTCAACATATATTTCAGAGGCTATAAGAAAGACAATTGTGCTCTTCATCAGATTTCTCAGAGCTGCTGAAATGTTCTACCTCAGTAACTAAATATTTTTCCATAACTAGTACCTAAGAATGTAGCCTATAAATTTTTATGTTGTGATTTTGTTGTTGTTGCTGTTGTGGGAATCAAATCAGAAGTGCTTTTTGTACTTTCTGCACATCTGATAGCTCATGGAAAATAAATGGCAGGGAGCCATGAAACCAGCTTGAAAAGCACATGAGGCATATCAAAATAGTTGACTCTTTTTTTTTTTTTTTTTTTTAAAGTTAAAATGGCAACATTTTGAAATGCCCCATTCTTTCAGGAAAACAAATTTGGCAACAATATATGCAACATCGGAAGGCCAAATAAATATTCTAGTGGCAAAACTATTTACTCATTGCTGTTCAGGGCTGCTGAGAGGAGGGGGCAAGATTCCCCTGGGCCAGGCCTCCAAGAGGGGCCCAACACCGGGGTCTGTCTCTCTCCTGTTACCATTGACTTAATGTATAGGAACTTTTGACGATGCCTGTGAATGACTGGCTTTTTGCTGAGGATTGTTGCATTGTACTATTTGATAATTTAGCTAAAACAAATATTATGTAAACATAATCTTTCACATGTTTTCTTATGGTGGGAGAGACAAATGAACAGCGGCTAATCTTTTTTCCCCATTTTTACGCTCCCCCCTTTTATTTTTAAATCAAAATGGAAACCTAGTGTTAAAAGTTGGTGGTTAAATGTTCCATCCAAGAGTGTTGAAGGTAGTATTTTTGTGGGTTAGGGATATGAAGTTGAAAGATTTGTAGTTGCAATCGTAGCAGATGGGTCAAAGTGGTGATTATCTATATAAATAATTCCCACCTCCAACGTTCTGAAGCTCCCTCCGTGGCAGTGAAGCACTGAAGCCCTGTACTGTCCGTAGGCTAGGCTCTCAGCACCACTCACCCTCACTCATAGACCCGCCCTCAGACACGCCCCATCTGTACATAAAACACAACTCCAGTGTTCTAATGAAGCCGGAAACCTGCAAGTCTCCAACTTCCGTAGTTGTGTAGATCGCTGTTCCCATGAGTGTGTGCCCCGCCTTCACGTCACAACATCATGATGTCGAGGGCAGAGCACTGACACCCAATCGCATCGCTCACCCGCCCCGCCCTCACGTCAAACCGTCATAATGTCGAGGGCGGGTAATGAAAAAAAAAGACGAGTTACTTCACTCTCCAATGCCGCCGCGCGCCCCCCTCCAAACATTTAAGGAGCAAGCTTCGCACCACACGTCACCGTTTTCTTTTATCTCTGAGGATCTCGGCCGCAAGCTGCGTTTTTGCGGGGCTCTGTACTGGCAGAGGCAGACACCTGGCGATGGCACTGGCTCCAACCGCGCCGCCAACAAAAAGGTGAAGAAGCTGGCTGGAGCGGCGAAAGCACGCAAGTCAGGAGCGCAGCGCTATGTCCCTGGCTGCCCTGAAGAAGGCTCTGGCGGCGGCGGCCTACAACGTGCAGAAAAAAAAACGTTGCTTGAAGCGGCATCGGCGGCAGTTAGAGAGGCCGAAGAGAGCCAAGAACGTCAGCAGCCGCTACAAAAAACAAAACAAAAAGCCCCACAAAACCCAAAGCGGTTAAACACAAAAAAGTAGGTCACAGCCCATCTAAAGCTAAAGCACTGAAACAGAAGGTGAACAAAAACCCAGAAAAGGCTGCAAAACCCAAAAAGAAACAGTAAGATGACTTTGGTTCTTATTAAATGACTTCACAAGCCTGCTTCTGCACGGGGGGGGGGGGTCCTTTGACCAGAGAGGGGGTGAACGGGGTCCTCAGACCGGGAGGGGGGGTGGAATGGGGTCCTCAGACCAGGGGGGGTGGGGGGTCCTGAGCCCTCAAAGGGGGAGGGGGGTCCTGAGCCCTCAGAGGGGGAGGGGTGGTCCTGACCCCTCAGAGGAGAGAGGGGCCAGGGGGTCCTGACACCAGAGAGGGAGGGGGGGGGCCTCAGCCACTCTCACACACTCTCTCGGTCTCATACACTCGGTCTCACAGAGAGTCTGTGTATCGCACACATATTCGCTCACACTCTCTCTGTCACACACTCTCTCACACACACTGTTTCTGTGTGAAGCACAAACTCTCACACTCACTGTGACTCACATATGCACTTGCACACTCTCTCATTCTCACACACACACACACACACACTCTCTCTTACAGACACACTCGCACCCAGACTCACTCTCTCTCTCTGTCTGTCACACACACATACTCGCACATTCACTCTCTCTCACACACTCAAACATACACACTCCAAGGAAAACCTTGCTAGCACCCGTTTCATTTGTGTCAGAAATGGGCCTTTTTTACTAGTAAATGTATAAACAGTCGAATCTTCACTCTTCCCCCAGTCCTTTCCTCCCAAAAGATATTGCTGTTTATCCCTGCAGCTAAAGTGATTCATCTGCAACTCTTCATTTCCCTTCTATAGTCTTCTCTATTTTTCCCATCCCTGAATCCAGCTCTGTCCCCTTTATATCTACACCTCTCTCTCTCATCTTTTATAGCTCATCAATCTGCCATACTTTCTTTTCTTCAGCTCAGAAGAGATGAAGAGTTACCTTTGAAAGCTAATAAAAAATGTATTGTTAGTCCAATAAAAAAAGTATCATATTTTTTTTTTGTTACATTTGCACCCCGCGCTTTTCCACTCATGGCAGGCTCAATGCGGCTTACATGGAGCAATAGAGGGTTAAGTGACTTGTCCAGAGTCACAAGGAGCTGCCTGTGCCTGAAGTGGGAATTGAACTCAGTTCCTCAGTTTCCCAGGACCAAAGTCCACCACCCTAACCACTAGGCCACTCCTCCTGTTTTGTTTTATTTCTATTTATTACCTTTTAAAGTAGACTTAACATGGCTACCACACCACTCATCTCTTCTCTTGTATCCAGTGAAATAATTTGCAGACTTGTACTTTGGATAACAGAAAATTTAATGATAACTGTCTTGGGACATATTAAGCAGGAATGCCTAAAACCTTTGCAAGAATTGCTATGGAGCATTTCAAATCACGGAGAGGTCTTTGAAATTTGCTGAGAGAACACTGCTTTGTGATTTTAAGTATTTAGCGGGAGAGGTGCTGATACAGGGTCAGATACTGGTGAAGGCCAGTGTCTGACCCCTGTTATCTGAGTGGTAAAAGCAGGGCTCTCATCTGCTCTGACTTTTATGATACCATAAATGTGTTCAAAACTCACAAACTGTCACTCTTGCTGCTATCATGAAGACTGCTGGCCTGTGAATTTTGAAAATGCCTGAGGGGCCGATAGGGGGCACGGTGGCATGTAGCAGTCGAGATGTCTGTTTACCAAATATTTCATCTCCTGCGTTCTCTGTGGTAGGTTGTTTCCAGGGCTTTTTTTTTTTGAGGGGGTACTTGGGGCTACTGAGTACCGGCACCTTTTCCAATGTCTGCTAAAATTTACCCATGAACCCCAAGTTTTAATGAAAAGCTCAGGCTCTATACACCAATTCTGCCTTGTCATAGATTCTGAGACTGGTTGCAGGGGACCTGGCTATGCTTGGGTGGGTCCCTCAGTAATCACCCTACTCCTGAAGGGTGGCCAAGCATTGGAGTACCGGCACCTTTTTTGCTAGAAAAAATGCACTGGTTGTTTCACATGTGCATCTGGCCTGCTGGCGAAAATTGGTCAGTTGCCTCCATAGCACCCTGAGGAGAAAGCATTGGATGAGTCAGGGAAAACTGGTCTGCAGGTTGCATACTGTCCATGAGCATTAAAAGCCTGCCCAGCATAGGTCATAGTACAGGAGTACAAGTCAATTGTGTGATATCCTGGGGGTGGGGGGGAGGGGGCATGCAGAAATTAATATCTTTAGACGTCTTGGCCAGTCATGGACAAATATTCTTGTCATCAGTGTAGGAAATATTGGTAGTGCTGCTGCCAGGTCCCCATAACAAGAGTTTAGTTTGAGAGAGTGTGAAGTATGATTAAATATTTCACTGTTGTAGCCAGGTTTTAACATGTTTTTCTTAAAGACAATATTACTCTGAACTCACATAGTTTATTTAAAAAAAAAAAAAAAAGCCATTCAGAAATGTCTGCTTACAATAATAGAGCCATTCATAAACTAACTGGTATTAAGTTCTGAGAAACTCTGCAAAATATTTCCAGATGGTTGCTTTTTGTATGTGAGTACAAGAGATTACTATTTTTTTCCCTCATGCAAGAAACATTAAACCCTAAGGTGGGGCAGCTATGTCCTCTGAAGATTTTGCTATATACAGCTCATTCTTTGTATTGGAGTGGTTTAATCTATATTGGAAACCATTCCCTGATAAATTAAGAGCTAGGAAAGTAACACACATGCAAATTTAACTTTTATTTTTTTACTTTAATGCCCTTTTAATTAAAATATAAACGAGTGCAATAGCACTTGTTTACTGCATGAATAAAGCTAATTTGACTTTAAATAATAATTACTTATCCTGCAAAACTAGTCCAGACAGACAGGTTACACCACCCTACCAGCAGATGGAGGCAGAAAACCTGAGATTTCCAGTAACAACACTGCGGAAACTAGCAAATTTGGCAACACTGTAATAACAGGTGATTTCAATTACCAAAAATCAAAGTATTTCCTGATGTGACATTTATCCAGTCAATATTTGGATAACTGAAATAAAAAATATTTAGGTGCTTGGAGAAAGAAAATATATTTTTAAAAATCAGCAAACTGGTAATCGCTGCTCCAGTTAAACTACATTGGTCTCTATCCTGCCATTTATTCACAATATGACTTTACTCAAAGCAATAATGCATTTAAAAATGAGAAAGAAACCAATGTACAAAAACTGAAGAAAAAAGACCTTAGTGCAAAATTGCCTTATAACCAACACAAATCATAAGAACCAGCATACATCAGTCATAGATCAGAAAAAAAAACCTCCACTTAAACTTTCAATTAATTAAAACTTCAAAAACTGTCAACATCATATGAAGAGAGAGAGATCTACATATCTCAAAGAATGAACTGATTCCAGATGGTATGAATGTGCAATTGTTAACTAAAGCAGCCTGAATCATACTATATACCATGTACTATTCAAAATGTTTCAGTTAATATTTAGCATACACAAAATAATTTCTTCAATTCATAGCATGGAATCATTGCTTTTCTTCTCAACAGGGGCCTCCTGTTTTGCCAAAATGCTGCATCAGGGGAACTCAGTTCAGTTTGACCAAGCATCAGGTTTCAAAATAGCGGTAGGAAACAAAAATACTACTTAAGAATATAAACGTTGCCATACTGGGGTAGATCAAAGGTCCATCAAGCCAATCCAGGTCACAAGTACCTGGCAACATCCCAAACCAGTACAATAAATTTTATACTGCTTATCCTAGAAATAAGCAGCGATTTCCCAAGTCCATCTTAAAAATGGCTTATGGACTTTTCTTTTAGGAAGATATTGAAGCCTTTTTTAAACCCCGTTAAGCTAACTGCTTTTACCACATTCTCTGACAACGAATTCCAGAGTTGAATTACACGTTGTGTGAAGAAATATTTTTTCGGTTTGTGTTAAATTTGCTACTTTGTAGCTTCATTGCGTGCCCCCCTAATCCTAGTATTTTTCAAAGAGTAAAGAAGTGATTCATGTCCTCTCCACTTAATTATTTTATATACTTCTATCATATCTCCCCTCAGCCGTCTTTTCTCCAAGCTGAAGAGCCCTAGCCGCTTCAGCCTTTCCTTATAAGGAAGTCATTCATCCCTTTTGTTGTTTTTGTCGCCCTTCTCTTTACCTTTTCCTTTTCTAATTTCACTATATCTTTTTTGAGATGTGACCAGATTTGCACACAGTGATGTTTGTGAGCCCCATAGAAACAAGAGTATCCCAAAGATCTGGACTGGATTGCAAATGGAGGTGAACTAAGGTAGCTTTAACGTCAGCAAAAGAAACATAAGGCAAAAGGCAAACAAACAGTTCAGCAATAACATAAGAGAAGAGGACAACAAGCTGCTTAGCTGCACATCCTAACACTAGCTAAAGTAAAGTAAAGCAAAACATTAAGCATACAATATTGGCAAATAGTAAGACAGCCTGGCTGTACAAGAAAAGCAAAGATAGAGCACGCGACTAGTCAAAGGCCCGCCCTGGCGGGCAACGGAAAGCGGTGAGACTGCTGGCAGTCAAATAAAGGTTCATTCTGTCAGGACTGTCATGTAAGCTGCGGGACCTCTGCGGCAATCTCTCTAAGAAGCAGGAGAAGAGCAGCAGCAAAGCAAAGGAACTCAAAATTGTTTCTACAAGAGACTGTCTCTGAACCACCTGAGCCGAACGCTCCCAAAGCGAGCAAATCAAGAACAGTCTCTGAAATGCCTGAGCTGAATGCTCCTAAGGCAAGCAGGTCAGTAACAGTCTCTGAACTGCCTGAGCAAAACGCTCTCAAGGCAAAAGACACACACAGGCACAGCGCGGTAAACAACAACCAGGAACAGCCCATTCGGATGCCTCCTCGCTTCCAGCACACACAGCTTACTCACTGCAGCCAGTGACCAGGGACTCACTGTGGATGACAGGGGATTCAGCTGAAGGGCAAGTTCTCTCAGGACTTCAAAGCAAGGGAACAGGCTTCACTGGAACAGATCAAGAAGAAGTTGCAGTAAAGCTTCAGGCCATGGCCTGACAAAGAAACAAAAGATGGAACTAGCAGAGCCTCAGGCAGCCCTGAGCTCAATCAAGGATTATTGCCAGAACACTGAGTGCACACAGAAGCCAGCTTAAAAAGGGCTCAGCACTGATGACATCACCAGCATGGCTTCCAGCACACTACAGTGACCCCGCAGGCCACTGGCTAGAACTGCAGGTAAAACTAATGAATCTAGATGGAATAGGGCACTGATGAGCAAGGCACGGTCGTCGACAACCGTGACAGTATTCAAGGTACGGTCGCACCATGGAGTGATACAAAGGCATTATAACATCCACTGTCAGTTTTAATGTTCCAATCAACATACACCATGTCATACTGATGTGTAATTAACAACTAAGCAACATATCTTCTCTATGTTCATTCACCATATACATTCTTAAAAATCCATTTTTGTTCACATTTCATACCATTGATGAACAAGTTGAACAATGTCCATATTTTCAATGGCTTCTTTTGGCAACAGGAAAATTGAAAGATTCAGTACACATGTAAGCTTGACACAATATCACTAAGATTCCAGTTTCTATTATGAGCAATAATGAAATGCTTATCTCTAAAACAAGGATGCGCTGATAAGAACTTAAGATGCATTTTTTTTGTCTTTGCCAATTTTTCTGAAGCTGCAATATGTTTAGTGGCAAAAGTCAGTCAAGTTTGATTTTTGATATAGGCCGTTTACAGTTTATTTGGAATTTGATATACCACTGTTAGGAGTGACTGACACAGTGGTTTACAAGGGAGACAATAGTTAAAATAGATATAGGAGGGAAAAAAGTTACAATTAATCCATGTAAGAGTAAAAACATAGAGTTATATGATTGATCCAGGCTATAACTCAGTGTGACCCCTGTCCACCACTGTCTTGCTGCCAGGATCCAAGTTGAAATAGGAAGGTCTTTAATTTAATCTTGATAAATTAGTAGGGGAGTTCTGCTCGTAAGTAATTAAGTAGATGGTTCCATAGTGTTGGACCGGCAACACGAAAAGTAGAGTCGCAGATGGATTGCATAGGGATATGTCCAAAGCAGGAAACAATCAATAACGTTTGGTGGGATGAACGCAGCCATCTGGATAACGTGTAAGGTACTTTTGATTTCAGTTACCCCAATATTGACTGGATAAATGTCACATCAGGAAATGCCCAGGGAGTTAAAGGTCCTAGGTGAAATAAATGACTTCTTCATGGAGCATCAGGTTCAAGAAGTAACAATGGGGAGCTATTTAAAATCTAATCCTTATTGCGGTGCTTCTCAACCCAGTCCTCTGGGCATATCCAGCCAATCAGCTTTTCAGGATATCCACAATGAATATGCATGAGACTTTTTCCTTTGTATGAAAATCTTTCTCATATATATTCATTATTGATATCTTGAAAACCTGACTGGATGGGTTGTGCCCCGAGGATTGTGTTGAAAACCACTGCCTTACTGGAATGCAGGACTTGGTGCAAGAGGTAATAGTGTTGGAGCTGCTTGGCAATAGTGATGATTATGTTTAATTAAAAACTTGGTGTACTGCTAATTCTGACTTGCAGGTCTAAGCAGTTAACAATCTAAAACCTAACATGATCAAATTTGAGTTAATAACTGTGGTGAAGACACTAAGGAAATCTACTCCATCAGCATTTAATTTTGAAAAGGGCAACTGTGTTAAAATTAGGAAAATGGTAAAAAAAAAAAAAAAAAAAGCTAAAAGGAGCAGCTGCAAAGGGTAGGAGTTTAAATCAGGAATGGATGTTGTTTGAAAATACCATCTTGGAAGCACAGACCAGATGCATTCTATATATCAAAAAAGGTCAAATGATAGCTGGCATGGTTAAAAGGTGAGGTGAAAAGAGGCTATTCAAGCGAAAAGAACATATTTCATGGTGTGAAGAATGGGTGGTGAGCTGATATTTTAGACTTTTTGAAAAGTAAACTTGACTAGGGTATGGCCATCAGCTCCTTTAGGTGTAGGTGGCAGCCCTGTCCTGTTTTTAGAGGTCAGGTGAAGGGTATCTTGGCAGTTCACATGGATACTTCCTATTTTCTCTGATGGGGTTTGGCATATCTCTCACCACCCAGTGATTCCACAGTGGGACTTCAGCCTGGTCCTAAATGCACTGACATTTGAATCATTGCCAATGGGCAACACTGAAGGACTGACCTTGAAGACGGTTTCCTGGTGGCAACCTGCTCAATCAGGCAGGATTTCAAGTTCTGTATTGCAGGGATCCATATTTGCATTAATGTGAAAAAAATTTTCTCCTCCTGATTTCCTCTTTATTTCATATATTGTATGTACCACTGAATGATTTCTGGTCTTTAAACAAAATGTAATATTAAATAAAAGGAATGTGAGTCGACACATGAAAGGCACAAGAACTGAGCAATGAATGCAAGATAAGCCAGGGGAGGGATGAGAGACTACTAGGGGAAGTAGTGTTTTTCCAATGTTTATCCAATAAACACCTTTTTAATTTTTTGCATGGGGGTATTCAGCTTTTAGGTAGGAGTCCTAGTTATAGTTCACTTAAAGAAATTATACTTTGCCAATTTGTTTCTACACTTTCCTTTTGCTAAAGTACAGTGTCCCAGTATGGCAAACGCTTATATTTATTTATTTTATTTTATCACATTTATACCCTGCATTTTCCCACATGTTTGCAGGCTCAGTGTGGCTTACAGTATACTGAAAAGGCTATCACCAGTCCAGTAGTTATACAAATACAATAAATTGTTCTTATGCTCTTAAGTAAATGTAACTAGTTACTGTACTTAAGTAAACGTTTTGTTACTTGTAAAGAACTACAGGATAGCGTTTGTTACTTTACTTAGTTTAATGAAGTAATTTTGCCAATATTTGACTACTTTTACTCCGTTACATTTGATGCTTGCAGTTAAAAGTATAAAGTAAAAGCAGAAGGGAGATGTAAAGGATGATTCCTTAGTAAACCAAATAAAACAACAAAACTAGGAACAGGACTTTGCTGTGCAAACCTTGTCGTGCAAACATATCATCTTAAATTTTGCTGTTCAGTGAATTTAATCTATAAGAACAGTGGAGTTGCTTGTGTTTGCTGGTTACTGGTCTCCAGCCAAACAGAACAGTGATGAGTTGGGTCACTTTAAGTGGAGATGAAGCTGGTAGCTGCAGAGTTCAAAAATTTACATCAGGCATGGATGCTGTTTAAAAAATAACATCCTGGAAGCCAAGGCCAAATACATTCTGTCTATTAAAAAAGGAGGAAGGAAGACCAAACGACAGCAGGCACAGTTAAAAAGTGAGGTGAAGGAAGCTATTAGAGCTAAAAGAAAATCCTTCTGAACATGGAAGAAGGTACCAACTGAAAATAATACGAAACTACATAACGAATAGCAAATAAAATGGAAAGCGCTGACAAGGAAGGCAAAGAGAGACTGAACAGAAGATTGTGTTGGTGGCAAAAACGCAGAGTAAAAACATTTTTAGGTATATTATAAGCAAGAAACCGGCAAAAGAATCGGTTGAATTGCTAGATGACCGAGGTGTAAAAGGGGCACTCAGGGAAGACAAGGCCATAGCAGAAAAATTAAATGAATTCTTTGCTTCGGTCTTCACAGAGGAAGATGTGGGAGGGATACAGGAGTCAGACAAACTGAATAAAATCTCTGTAAACCTGGAAAATGTAATGGAGTAATTTGTCAAGTTGAAGAGTAGCAAATCGCCAGGACCGGATGGTATACATCCCAGAGTATTGGCAGAATTGAAAAACTAGCTTGCAGAACTATTGTTAGTAATATGTAATTTATCTTTAAAATCAAGCTTGGTACCTGAAGATTGGAGGGTGGCCAATGTAACATCGATTTTTTAAAAGTGTTCCAGAGGTGATCCAGGAAATTTCAGACAGGTGAACCTGACATCGCTGCCGGGCAAAATGGTAGAGACTATTATAAAGAACAAAATTACAGAGCATATTCAAAAGCATGGATTAATGAGACAAAGCCAACATGAATTTTATGAAGGGAAATCTTGCTTCACCAATCTACTACATTTATTTGCAGGGGTGAGCAAACATGTGGATAAAAGTGAACCGGTCAATATTGTGTATCTGGATTTTCAAAAGGCATTTGACAAAGTACCTCATTAAAGACTCCAGAGGAATATGGAAAGTCATAGGATAGGAGTTAGTGTTCTGTTGTGGATTAAAAACTGGTTAAAGGATAGAGAGTAGTGTTAAATGATCAATGTTTGTAATGGAGAAGGGTAGATAGTGGGGTTCCGCAGGGGTCTGTGTTGGGACCGCTGCTTTTTAGAATATTTATAAATGATCTAGATATGGGAATAACTAGTGAGGTAATTAAATTTGCTGATGACACAAAGTTATTCAAAGTTGTTAAATCTCAAGAGGATTGTGAAAACTTGCAAGACAACCTTATGAGACTGGGAGACTGGGTGTCCAAATTTCAGATGATGTTTAATGTGAGCAAGCGCAAAGCAATGCATGTGGGAAGGAGGAACCCGAACTATAGTTACGTGATGCAAGGTTCCATGTTAGGAGTCACCGACCAGGAAAAGGATCTAGGAGTCATCGTTGACGATACTTTGAAACCCTCTGCTCAGCATGCTTTGGTGGAACAGAAATAGAATGTTAGGTATTATTAGGAAAGAAATGGAAAATAAAAACCCTTGTATTACCCCATGGTGCGACCACACCTTGAATACTGTGTGCAATTCTGGTCACTGCATGTAAAAAAAGATATAGTGGAATTAGAAAAGGTACAGAGAATGGCAACGAAAATGATAAAGGGGATGGGACCACTTACCTTTGAGGAAAGGCTGAAACGGCTTGGGCTCTTCAGCTTGGAGAAAAGACTGCTGAGGGATGATAGAGGTATATAAAATACTGAGTGGAGTGGAACGGGTAGAAGTGAATCGCTTGTTTACTCTTTCCAAAAATACTAGGACTATGGGGCACGCAGTGAAACTACAAAGTAGTAAATTTAAAATGAATCAGAGAAAATATTTCTTTACTCAACATGTAATTAAACTCTGGAATGCATTGCCAGAGAGTGTGGTAAATGTAGTTAGCTTAGCTGAGTTTTAAAAATGTTTGGATAGCTTCCTGAAAGAAAAGTCCATAATCCATTATTAAAATGGACTTGGGAAAATCCACTGCTTATTTCTGGGATAAGCAGCATAAAACGTACTGTTTTGGGATCTTGCTAGGTACTTGTGACCTGGATTGGCCACTTTTGGAAACAGGATACTGGGCTTGATGGACCTTCGGTCTGTCCCAGTATGGCAACACTTATGTACTTATGTAATTCTTGGTGAACAGATATGTCTTCACCACAACAGACTGCTCATCATCCCATGGGAAATTTTACATTGGGTTAATTGTCCACTGGATTGATAAGCCTTAAGGGAGGAAGTCTGCTTGTCTGGCCTTAAGACTGAAGGATACCCACCCATTCTTACATCAATCCTCAAAGATAGTTTGCCATCAGACAAAAAACTGTTAGAACAGCAACAATGATTCCAACTTTGTGAAAGCCTTGTTTGTAATTGGACAGCATGATGATGATGCAAGTGATCAATTAGACAGCACTACTTCTTCTAATGCAGATGATAATGACCTTAATGATGATTTATTTATTTATTTATTTATTGCATTTGTATCCCACATTTTCCCACCTCTTTGCAGGCTCAATGTGGCTTACAATACATCATGAATAGTGTAAATGAATTATAATGGAAATCAAGTGCTTCAGAAATTCTCTTGATCATAACCTGCAGACCCAGTCTGAAGACATCAGTAATATTACAACCTGGCCTGATTTGAAGGAACGTTTGCTCATATTAGCCCTCTCCTCAAGTCACTTCACTGGCTTCCTATCCATTTCCGCATACAGTTCAAACTCCTCTTATTGACCTATAAGTGCATTCACTCTGCAGCTCCTCAGTACCTCTACACTCTCATCTCTCCCTACATTCCTCCCCAGGAACTCTGTTCACTGGGTAAATCTCTCTTATCTGCACCCTTCTCCTCCACCGCTAACTCCAGACTCCGTTCCTTTTATCTTGCTGCACCATATGCCTGGAATAGATTTCCTGAGCCGATACATCAAGCGCCATCTCTGGCCATCTTCAACTCTAAGCTAAAAGCCCACCTTTTTGTTGCTGCTTTTAACTCCTAACCCTTATTCACTTGTTCCGAACCCTTATTTTATCATCCTCACTTTAATTTTTTTTTTGTTACATTTGTACCCCGCGCTTTCCCACTCATAGCAGGCTCAATGCGGCTTACATATTATATACAGGTACTTATTTGTACCTGGGGCAATGGAGGGTTAAGTGACTTGCCCAGAGTCACAAGGAGCTGCCTGTGCCTGAAGTGCGAATCGAACTCAGTTCCCCAGGACTAAATTCCACCACCCTAACCCCTAGGCCACTTCTCCACTTTTATCTCTTGTTTGTCCTGTTTGTCTGTCCTAATTAGATTGTAAGCTCTGTCGAGCAGGGACTGTCTCTTCATGTTCATGTGTACAGCGCTGCGTACGTCTAGTAGCGCTTTAGAAATGATAAGTAGTAGTAGTAACTTTTACCAGATTGAACAATCCACTTTCTGCTAGTGCAGTTGTTCAACCTTTTTAGCTGTGCTGGATTAATGACTCACAAGCATACTCGCATGAGTGACAGTCATTTTCAGAAATTTAGTTTTACTAAAAGAAAGTGGATTGAATTGTAGAGCAATAGAGTTGTTGGGATAAAATCGTTAACAATAGTTGCATTCATTGTAGTTGTGGTACTTTTACTTTTTACTCAAAAAGTATTATATTAGGCAATAACTTTAAATACATTTTTTTAATGTGTTTTTCACTATACTTTTTACTTTTACTTAAGTATTAAAATATATGTTTATTTTTACTTAAGTATTTTAACCTAGTAATTTGAACAACACTACTTAAGTATATATGACGATTTTCTTATTGTCGCTGCCAGGAAACTTTTACATAATCGGCAAAGACTCTAGTACAGCTTGCTAATACTCTTATTTGAAATCAAACCTTGAGGTGTCTGGCAGTTGTAAACCACTCTCCAGATTCTTGAACAAAATCACTCTGCTGCTTTCAGTGTCAGTGAAAATATTCTGTGTTAAAATAAGAGAATGTAAATATATGGAGGGAGGACGTGGAAAGAACATATTCAAAAGAGATAGCCCTCTAGCTCTGCTGTTGTATTCCAGATGGTCAGAGTCTGAATTTACGGTAGGTGTCTTTTATATTGTTGCTGTGTTGTGGAAGGAGCCTGAATGAATCTGTTTCAAGAATGAGCTGGTGAATGATTTCAGTTGACTGTTTCCCTGTTACTGTTGCAGGCAAGAGGATGAAGAACAGTTCCAAAGGGGAGGCAAAAACTGGCAGCATTCTCTGCTGTGAACGCTATAAAATGAAGCAATTCTAGAGATGGAGAAAACACTTTGACATAAGGAAGTTGGTGATTTTACAGAGACAAGCAGTTTGCTGTCTCCTGAGCATTTTCTGAGATTAGTTGAGGGAGCATCTTTTAGTGGATCAAATGTTATTGAAATGGTGACACACAGCCACTAATCACAAACTAAAAATCCCTCCCCTTCTCCCCTAAACAGTTTACTCCAGGGGTGTCAGATTGTAATCCTGGTGGGCCGCAACCCAGTCTGGTTTTTGTAATATCCCACTTTGTAAGCATTTAGCTCATGCCTTTTCCCAAAGTGAATTACGTCCAGGTACAGTAGGCATTTTCCCCGTCCCTAATGGGATCACTAAGTTTGTACTACAAAAAAACAGAAGAAACCAGTCTTCGCAAAAAACACCAAAAAAGCAAAACAGCGAAGATGACTAACAAAAACAAAAATAATCCAAAATTTAAAAAAAGATCAAATTTGTATTTAAAAATACAAATACATAAAAGAATTAAAAAAATGAAACAGACGTCACTTGTTTATAAAAAAATTAAAACACTAAGTTTGTACCTGAGGCAATGAAGGTTAAGTAACTTGCCCAAGGTCACAAGGACCCACTGCTCTAACCATTAGGCTATTTCTCCACTCCATCCCTAATAAATATTCATGTCAGGTATTTGCATATAGTGATGGCAAATGCATGAAAATAAATGTCCATTAAGGATAACCTGAAAACCTGACAGCAAAGGTACACTGGTTTTAAAAAGTACAGTCAGTGTGCATTAGTTAATCAGTGCTTCCATGAAGTAAGACAAAGCATGGAGTGAAAACAATATGAAATCTCTGTTCCTTCAGTTAAGCGCAGGTTGATTATGGGCTAGGGAGCTGTCTAGGTAGATCTGCCAGTTCTTTGATAAGCAATCATTTAAACATGGAACTGATAGTAGTATCTTTATAGACAGTCTTAACAGGGAATTATGATTTTACTTTCAGCACCTGCAAGCTGTAAGCTACATACTTTATGACACTGGGATGTACTAGAAAGGGCCAGTGCTAGTCGCATGTGCATTGAGTTCAATAAAAGGCATAACCTGCAGCTTGTTTGTTGGCCCATATTTCAATGTATTCAAATGGACTAACATGGCAATCACACCACTTTCCACAGGAAACAGTAAAGTAGGTGCATCTCTTTTGAGTTGAACCTTCTGGTGATTCCCAAACCTGTGCTGGGGGAACCTTCACCAGTCAGGTTTTCAGGATATCCATAATGAATATGCATATTATTCACTAGTAACTGTTTTACATTTTAAAATATATTTCTTTATTAAATCAATACAATTTTCCTAAAATAAAATCCATTCCCTTAACCCATAGTTATTAACCAATCCATACACCAATACATTTAAAACCAAACAATGAATATGCATGAGATCAGTTTGCATATACTGTCTCCTTGGTATGCAAATCTATCTCATGCATATACATTGTGGATATCCTGAAAACCTAACTGGCTGGGGTTCCCTTAGAACAAGCTTGGGACTTTCTGGCTTAGCTGCATGAAAATAGAACCCAGCATGTGGTGTGCTGATACTCACCATAAGGTCCTTCACAAGAACTGAGCCAGATTAAGCAGGGGAACTTATCTGGGAGCAATTATCCAAATAAGAACTGTAGATGGGTGGTGACAAGGAATCGAATCACATTGCAAAGCTAAAGTGGCAAAGACCAAGGTCTGGCAGGCAGGTCAAGCAAAGTCTGGATTTATATATGTATCCTAACCAGACCAATTTGGTTTATCTGACTCTTCTACATGTTAGATTGGGGAAGAGAGATCTCAGCCACAGTGTCCTTGATTGGAAGAAAATTTGTGAAGACTCATCTTCAGATGAGGCTCAGACTCAGTCTTTGTATATTTCAGGGAAAGTACAGCTATATGCGAGTACCATATGCTATGTGATTGCACCACTGGAACTCCTTCCCTTTTTGGAATATGATAATTGTGATCATATGCAATCCCATTTCTAAACTTCTATTGGTAAATGAGTCCTTAAGGCATAGCTAGTATTTATTGCAAGGGTGCAACATATTTAGACAGGAAACATTTTGAGCTGGACTCTGTTTTCTGGATGAACACTGTTGACTGATCTTGACTTTTTAGTTTAGACTTTATGCTCCTGCTTTGCAAGAGGTTTAAACTCCTTTCACTGTAGTCATCAGCAGTGAATTGCCTACATTTTTACTTTCTTGGGTGTGATTTTTAATGGCCAGTGCTGAAGAGAATAATTCACAAGGTTAATGAATTTTGGTGTTCTGAACAATTTCATCTCTTTCAAAAACACAACAATGTCACACTTATGCATTGGCCCTGGCCCTTTCCAGTACATCCCAGTTTCATAAAGTATGTGGCTTACAGCTTGCAGATGCTGAAAGTAAAATCATAATTCCCTGGTAAGGTTTTGTCTATAAAGATACTATCAGTTCCATGTTTAAATGATTGTTTATCAAGGCAGATCTACCTAGATAGCTCCTTAGCCCATAATCAACTTGCGGTTAACTGAAGGAACAGAGATTTCATATTGTTTTCACTGTGTTCTTTGTTTTTCTTTATGGGGACATGGAGGCATCAGGTGTAATATGGGATTCTAGTAAATACTTCATTTTATTAATTTGGGCTCAGGGGAATGTTTGCTGTTTCTGTTCTTAATGGCAGTTATGGAACTGTTGCAGATCCTTGGTTTATGGAGTTTGTTGGATTAAATAAAATGCACTAAGAAAACATTAATGATGAACTTTCAAGTAAAAAGGTTTTGCCCTCAAAAGTTATGAAGATTATTTCTAGATTTCTTGTGCATCTAATCTAATTCATGACTTATAGACTGCACTGGTCCCAGCAGAAGATTCTAGGCGGTTCACAGTAGGAGCCCCCTTTTAAAAGACCAGTTATGATCATACTTCAAAGATACATTGTTCAAAAATATTTGCAATTGTCAAATATTTTCACTAAGACTCCTAAAAGCAGGCACGTATGTGCCGAAACATGGTAGCGTGTCGAGTCACCATCAAATAAAAGTTTGTAACTACACATTGAGAGTCCTTGGTCTGTTTTGAAGAGCCTGATCCCATTCCAGCTTTCTGGAGAGTATCTATCTTCCACAGTTACAAGAGGCTTTGGATCTCCTTAATTCTCCTCTCAGTGAGGGTGAGATTTCGCTACGCATTTCAAACTACTGCTTCCCGTAAGACTCCATATCCCAATGGCTTCCCAATAGAATATTATAAAATTGGCTCATCAAGTCACCCCTCCTTTACTCGCGGTGTATGAGAATTCTTTGCTATGTGGCGTTTTACTGGACACTATGAGGGGTGCTACCATTATCTCTCTTCTTAAACTGGGCAGAGATCCACAATTGACATCTTCCTACCAACTCATCTCTCTCCTAAATGTTGATGCTAAAATGTTACACAAAAATTCTGGCCAGTCATTTGGTGGGTCTGCATCAGCTTGGTTTTGTCAAGGGATGGAATGCCATAGTGAATGTTCGCCGCTTATTAGCAGCCATGAACCAGATAGATTTGATGTTAATAGGGTTTGACATCGAAAAGGCCTTTGATACAATCTCCTGGTTTGCTTTATCACTAATCCTGGGCCCAGGTATTGGTCAGTGGTCTGCTTTCTCCAAGGTTAGCTATCCAGAGGGGCATGCATCAGGGGTGCCCTTATCTGTCACTCTGTTCATTTTGGGGATAGAGCCTTTAGCTTTAGCCCTCTTCGGAGACCAGGAGATCTCTGGTATAAAAGTGGGGGGTACTTACCGGTAGTTCAAATTGGCCCTTTTTACAGATGACCTTTTGATGGCATTGACGAGTCCGCCATGTTCTTTATCACGGGCTTTGGAAGTTCTGGGGACTTTTAGTGCATCTCGGGACTTTGGATTAATCATGATAAGTCCAAGGCGCTTCCAATTTGGGGAGACCTTTGTAGAACCTGGCTTGGGGCCTTCCCACTTCGATGAGTGGGACCCATGCTTAAATATCAGGGATTACAGATTCTACTACTACTTAACATTTCTAGAGCAGATTCTCAGGGATTTGGGCCACTTATATTATTGTAATGTCTCACCCTTATTACAACATACTAAATCTTTAACCCATTGGAAACCCTTACCTTTATCTCTGAATGGCCATATACTGCTTTTGAAGATGATCCTTTTACCAAAGTGGATTTATCCTTTGCAGCACGTGTCCATTATTCTCAAACCCAAAGATCTTACTTCTTGGAATAGATTAATTCAGCAATTTATTTGGACAGGTAAACGTGCTCATACCACTTTACATCAGTTACAGTATGCTCATTGTGATAGAGGACTTGGTCTTCCAGATTTAAGGGCCTATAATATTGCTTTCCATCTTCGTTATGCCAGAAATTGGATATTCCAAACTATGGAATATTGTGATGCGCTTTCGAGCAAGATGTTAGTAAACCTCTTCATATATCTTACATGCGAAAGCCAGAGCCCTTCCAAAGTTGGTGAAGCACCATATTTTAATTTGCCCAGTTCACTGAGCGTGGGAACCTTTTTTGACAGCAAAACAAACAGGTTCTCCTAAAAAATGTAAATAAGAAGCCATGTTCATAAAAAGACAGAAAGATCTAGTTCCTGATTGAGACACTTAGGACTTATTGTTCTGAATTTATCATTGATATTTTTATGATTTGGACTGAGGGAGAAGACACGTAAACAATTTTACAGTTCTTTTAATACATACCATCCTACAATCAAATTGAAAATTGACTACTCCTCAGAAAAAGTCAACTTTCTAGATACCACAGTTTCCATCAGCAATATCTGTATACAAACGCTTATATACAGAAAACTTACAGACAGATGCAGCTACTTCCACAACTCAAGCTTCCACCGTTCACACACAAAAAAAATCCATTTACACAGCCAAGCCACACGATAGCATTGTATCTGCTCTAAGCCAAGAGACCGAATTAAACAATTCAAAATCGTGCCTGAATCCTTCACGCAAAAAGGCTACAACCTCAAAATAATCTCCAAGAATATTGCTTCTTTTCTTAAAATACCCAGAGAAAACCTATTGCAGTGCAAAGAAAAGAAAACTACAGAGAGAATCCCCCTTGTAGTGACATACAATCCAGAGCTGGAAAAATTGAGAAGAATCATAAAAGATCTACAGCCACTACTTCAGGAGGATGAATTACTGAAAGAGATATTCCCAGCTCCACCAGTGCTGGCCTTCTGAGAGCCACCTAATTGAAGAACAAATTAGTGAAAAGCAAACTCCCAAAATAAGCTCAAAGAGAAGAGAATGGCACACGTCTCTTGCAATGTATCAAGCTGCAAACTGTGCCAACACATTTCAGGGGATCCCACAGTCACTCACAGGGAAAAACATTCAGCATAAGGGGATCTTTCAAATGCGGTATATATCATTTAATGCAAAAGGTGTGAAGAAGGGTGCTATTTTGAAGAAACAAGCCAGATGCTAAACAAGAATCAATTTACATAGACGACATATTTAAACATCACAGGGCCAACCAGGATGTCACCTCTGTGGGACAACACTTTACAAAACCAGAATGATTTTATGGTGAGGCTAGTTAAGCGTGGCACTTACCCGGCGGTAATTGGCAGGTTGCGCACGCTGGCTGCATACCACCCAGTTAGCGCGTGAGATCTTACCGCCAAGTCAGTGGGTGGCAGTAAGGTCTCAGACTGAAAATGGACGCACACCGCCTTTTTTCTAGGCGCGCTGAACAAATGGACCTGTGCGTATCCAGAACATTCACCTATACCAGCGCAGGCCACTTTTAGGCACGCCTTAGTAAAAGGGCCCCAAAGGTATCTTATTTTCTGTTTTGTTTGTTTTAATTTATTCACCTTTAAACTGGACTAACAACACTACTAAAATTCTTTTCTCTATCTTTATTGTCTGGCCATTTTATTTTTGTAATCATATAGGCTCAGTCGCTAGTTAGTGCTTCCCTGTCTTTTCTTAACTTTCTTTCCGGGGTTTCCTGTTGATTTTGCTATTCTTCTCTCTCCTCCACTACATCCATCCTTGACACTGATCTTTTTCTATCAGCTTTCTCCTCTTTTTCTGCATCTGTCCTTTCAGATATCATTGATTCTTGCTGTCTAGTCTTCAATCTTCCTTTTTCGCTGCAGCTACCAACAGCTTTCCATATCTTTTCTTCACTCAGGCGCTCCCATTCCTCTTATTCCCCAGTCTTTCATTTACTTTTCCATCTCTCTCCTTGCCATGCAGAATCTCCTCTCTTATCTCCCTCTCTCCCTGCCAGTCAGCATCACCCCATCTCTCTCTGTCTCTCTTCCTTCATCCAGCATTACCCCACCTCTCTTTTTCTGTCTTTCTTCCCCCTCCATCCAGCACTATTTTGTTTTCTCTCTCTCTCTCTCTCTCTCTCTCTCTCTCTCTCTCTCTCTTCTCCCCATCCAGCATTACTTTGTTTCATTACACCTTTTTCAATAGATTTGTTTTCTGCATGGTAACAAACATTTTCAAATCCTTCTAAAATTGTTCACTTAGGCTTACTCTTACCTCTTAGTATTTACTAGGATATTCAGCCATATATTCTGTTTTCTGTATTTGCCTTGTCACTGTTTTTGTTTTGTTTAAAATTGGTGCTTGGTGATCTGGCCTGGACTTTTCTTAAGAAAATCAAATCATTTCATTTTGCGAAGAACAACCAGCAAATATATTTGTGGGTCTTCTTTTTCTTCCACGTTATTTGCATCACAGATCTTTTGCCTCTTATGTGTCCCCTCATTTAATTTGGCTATAGCTATTTTAGGTGATGTGACCCAGAAAACAGTTTTTAATAAGCTAAGACAACTCCACCATATATGGAAATATTTCCCATTTGATCAGTTTTGAACAATTATGCAGGCAATTATACTCACACAAGTGGACGACTATAATAATAAATATATACAGGTTGTTCGGTAAGGCATACGAAGAGATTGCAGACCTTGCACAATATGTCTGCTTAGGTTGCTGTGCAAAGCAGGGGCGTAGCCAGACTTCGGCGGGAGGGGGGTCCAGAGCCCGAGGTGAGGGGGCACATTTTAGCCCCCCCCGGCGCTGCCGCCCCCCCCCCTCGCCAGCACCACCACCAACTTTGACCCCCGCCACCGACACTCTCAACCCCCCTCCTGCCGCTAACCCTCCCCCGCCATCGCCGTCACCTACCTTTGCTGGCGCAGGGACCCCAACCCCCGCCAGCCGAGGTCCTCGTCTTCCTTCATTCTGTTTCTGAGTCTGACTCCTGCAGGACGTCAGACTCACAGAAACAGAACGAAGCCTTGCGATCTGCAGGCCTTAGTTCTGTTTCTGTGAGTCTGACGTCGTGCAGGACATCAGACTCAGAAACAGAACGAAGGAAGAAGAGGACCTCGGCAGGCGGGGGTTGGGGTCCCCCGCCAGCAAAGGTAGCAGACGGCGACGGCGGGTTGGCGGGAGGGGGGTTGAGAGGGTCATCAGCAGGGGGGTCCAGGGCCAAATCTAAGGGGGCCCAGGCCCCCATGGCCCCACGTAGCTACGCCCCTGGTGCAAAGCTTACAAATATGATAGGGTCACCTATTTTGGGCCCTGTTTACTAAGTAGTTCTAGAGGCGCGTTAGCGTGTGCTACTGTGTAGATGCCCATAATATTCCTATGGGCGTCTACACGGTTAGCGTGCACTAAAAACACTAGCACACCTTAGTAAACAAGGCCCTTTATTTTTAAATTTAGCAGTATACCCATCCAACCTGTGCATCTTATCTGTTTTTAAAGACTTACGCTGGGGTTTACTTTGAATGGTCTGTGTTGGCAATGCCGCATGGAAGCCGCTAGTGCGGCTTAGTAAATAGACCCTGAATATCCAAAAGTATTTTTCCCTCGGAAATGGGCTTCTCTAAAATAATTTGGATTGCCTTCAAGATTGAAGGTAGTTGCAGTCCAAGAGAGAGTGCTTAGCCCCATCATCTGAAATATTCTTCCCTGGCAAGAACAAGTTCTTATAGAACCCCGCAAACCTGTGTTTAATGGAATCTATATCTAGAAGTTTTCTACAAGATTTGCCTTTTTAAAAAAATATTTGACTCCTAGGGGTATGTTTACTAAGGTGTGTTAGAGTTTTTAACTCGCCTGTAAATTTAAGGCACGTTAAATGCTAACGTGCCTATACATTTCTATGGGTGCATTGGGCGTTTAATGCGTGTAAACCATTTACGCGCATTTAAAACGCTAATGCGCCCATAGCACCACTTAGTAAACATAGGCACTGGTGTCCAAACTTTTTTTTTTTTTTCAAAGATAACAGTTAACTGGATTCATTGTCAGATTCAAAATTAGACTATTTAACCTTAGTAAAATTATAGCTAATCCTGTGGGCCAGGATTGCGTACAGTTTCCCTTGTCCAGATTCCAAATGGCAAAAGAACTTTTAATTCAATCCTTGTTTGCATAGTTTTCAAGAGTTTCAATCAAGGACTGTGTCTGGTTAGTTTTAAATGCCTTATCTTTTTTTATTTATAACAATTAAAGCTATAAGTTTACCCTAGATGACTGCCTTCACAGAATCCCATATTGTCTATGGAAAATGTTTACCCAGATCATTAATACTGAAGTATTCTTGTTATCTCCTCTACTGTTTGTCCAATTATTGCTTTCCCATTCAATAAACTGTCATTAAATTTCCGATTCTGTATCAAGGTTATTATTATTATTTTTAGATAATCTATCCAAAGAGGTGCTTGATCAGACTAGGTTGTGCTCAGAGGTCAATATTCAGCCAGACTGTCAACATATAATTTGAAATGTCTAAGTTAGACTGTGTTCACGTCATCAGATATGCTGAATATCTAAATGTAACTTGGAAAATCTAAGATGTTTCACGATATTCTTGATTTTTGTGTGGGCTCTTTATATGTTTAGCATTGCTTAGATGCATAACTTAGAAACATACTGTCATCTACTATATGTTACTATGAGGGCAGATAAAGACCATATGGGCTACCCAGTCTGCCCGTCCATGCCATCTACTATCCCTTCCTTTCCCTTAGATACTTATCCCAAGCTTTCTTGAATTCAGATAGTCTTTGTCTCTACCATCTCCACCAGGAGGCCGTTCCATGAATTCACCACCCTTCCGTGAAGAGGTATTTCTTTATATTTTTCCTGAGCCTGTTTCCCTTTCACCTTTATCCTAGGCCCCCTCATTCCAATTGAAAGAAACTTGCCACCTGTGTATGCCACAGAGGTATTTAAATGTCTCTTATCATAGCTCCCCTCTCCTGCCTTTATTCTAAAGTATACATATTGAGATCTTTGTCCTTGTAGCCCAACTCCATCCCTCTTATATCCTTTTGAGGTACAGTTTCCAGAATTATACATAGTACTCTAAATGAGGTCTCGCCAGAGACTTATAGAGAGGTGGTATCACCTCCTTTTTCCTACTAGCCATTCCTCTCCCTATGCACCCAAGCATCCTTCTGGCTTTTGCCATAGCTTTTTCTACCTGATTGGCCACCTTAAGATCATCTCATATGATTAAACTGTATTGATCCCTCAGGATTTTGCAGCCCAGATACATGACCCTGCATGTTTTTAGCATTAAATGTTGCCAAATTCTGGACATTCTTGTCCACCCTATTGCAGACATGGGGGGAAAAAGTACCATGGAGCACCAGTTGCCCCTTCCTGCCAACTGTCCTACAGTGAAGCCAGCTCCTTTCCTGCTCTTGTTATTCACCTCCTGGTTCTGTCTTAGCACCAGTGCTCAAGATCTATAATACCTGCCCTGCCTCGCCATTTTGGAACAGTATATCCAACATAGCAGTTAAGGGTGAAACAGTTCATGAAACTGTTGCTGCTCTTGCCCTGACCATGTTCTCCAGCTGGCAGGCAACTATCTAGGAATATTTACCGCACAGGTTGAGAAACACTGATGTAACCAAATGTAGACATTGTCTGTGGTCTAATTCATTGGTTTTCAACTCATTCCTCATGGACCACTAGTCTAGTCAGGTTTTCTGGATATCCACAATGAATGTACATGAGAGAGAGAGAGAGAGAGAGAGAGTTGCATACTAAGACAGTGCATTCATATCTATCTCATGCATATTGATGCTCTGGCATTCGAATAGTAGAGCGCCATTGCTCTTGGTATCTATTCGAGGTCCGCTCTATTTTTGTAGCCAAAATGTGGCTAGAATCATCAATAAGTTGAACCCTTGATGACGCATTTGTGAAATACAGCGACTGCATCAGGTTTGATGCTAACTTTAATTGCTGAAAGACTCAACAGGGAATTTGAGAAGAGTTCTGTTAAGCGGTATTATTATAGCAATGGATACTAATTGGAGGATATAAGTATGTCACTTGACTATTGAAGGAGTTGATGGTCATCGGATTTTTACATGGACAAGCAAGTTATAAGAAACCAGACACTTGGATAATCGAGTTTGTTTTGATATCTATTTAATTTGCAGTTACAGCTAGCAAGTTATTCTTAAATCAACTATGGATGATTTATAATTGCTGGACATTTATGAGAAATGGATGGCAAGGCATGAAGCAGTAAAAAAAAACTTTTCTTCTGTATAGTGAATATAGTATATATGTGTGACCATATCATCACTTCAAAGGGAAAAGTGTGATATTCTGTATATCTACTTAACATTTCTATAGCGCTACAAGGCATACGCAGCGCTGTACACCATACACAGAAGACAGGTAAACAGAACAATTATGGGTAAAGGGAATAAAGAGAGATGAGGATAAAAGGACAGGGTAAGTGAGTTAGGAGTCAAAAGCAGTGGTAAAGAGGTGGGTTTTGAGTTTGGACTTGAAAACGGCTAAAGACGGGGCTAGATGTACAGGCTCGGGAAGTCTATTCCAGGCGTGAGGTGCATCGAGATAAAAGGAACGGAGTCTCGAATTAGCAGTAGAGGAGGAAGGGACGGATAAGAGAGATTTATCAACAGAACGAAATACTCGAGGGGGAACATAGGAGGAGACGAGTGGAGAGGTACTGGGGAGCGGCAGAGTGAATGTACTTATAGGTCAATAGGAGAAGTTTGAATAGAATTATTTTAGTTTTGGTAGAGAGTGATTGGTTAGTGTGAATGTGTATGAGTGAGTATATTATAATTAGCAAGGGGAAGCTGTATTAAATATAATATTTAAAGGAATTGCAAACATCTTTTGTAAGTAACTAAAGCTGAATAGAAAATAGTTTTTGCATTTACTTTTTTTGGGATCCATATTGATTGAGGATATCCTGAAAACCCAATTAGTCAAGTGGTCCCTGAGGACTGGGTTGAAAACCACTGCCTTGTTACCTAAGTGATATGCAATCAAAAGAAAATGTAAGGGAGACGAGGAGAAGAAAAGATACATGAGGAGGCCTAGGTTACAAATTATGCAAATAAGGCGAAACTAAGAAATGTTGCCTTAAGGTACAAAAGGATGGGAAAGTGGGAGTAAATGTAGACAATATCAAAGAGTGGTGCATAAAGTAAAGGTGCTTGGTAGAGAGATGCAGTACACCTGTAGGAAAAGATTTGAAAGACAAGTAAAAGTCACAGGGGGAGAACTGAGTTTTACTAAGTATGTGAATGTATATGCTTGTCTTCCAAAAACAGAGTTGACTCAATTTGGATACTTTAGCCGCCATCATTTACTGTCACTATGCACCGAATACAATTCAATATTTGCCATCATTTACTCTCTCACCATGTAGTGAATACAGTTCAATAAATGAAAACATGTGTATGTATAATGACTGAGGGAGTAAGTACATGACATTTAATTCAAAGAAACAAGAACCTCATGCAAGAAGGAAACTGCTGGTTTGGCAGTAACATGCTTGGGATAAGCTTCTTTGCCATGACTTTTCTTTCGTTCATTATTCACTTTTCAGTTTCCAAACAGAAGCTGTTTTATTCTTTCCAACTCAATGGAAGTTGGAAGGAATTATAGAAAAGGGGTGAAGAACATCTATCTGTCTGGGAGCAAAATAAATCTCATAAAATTTAACAGAAACTCGATAGATGACAAAAACCAGCAAAACAAAAAAACATTGAGTATGAAAATGTCCATATCAAACTGCAGAGACATAAGCCCCCCTTTCAAAAAAAAAAAAATGGCTCACTGCATTTCTGTGAGAGGAGCTGTTCCAGCTTCCATAACATAGAAACTTACAGTGAAATGTAGAAGGATATTGTCTTTCCAAACTTCATCCTTTTTCTCTACTCAGTGAATCTACCTGCAGCAACCCCCCCCCCCCCCACCCTTCAAACGAGTCTGACTCTCAAAAAACAACTCTCAGAAATTGCATCAGCACCCCTATGCTGTCCCATCCATTAAAATTAACCCCCCAAAGCAACAGCTCCTATGCTCATAAACTACCTCCTGCAGCTGCTCCTACTCCTACATGAGTACATAAGTATTGCCATACTGGGAAAGACCAAAGGTCCATCAAGCCAGGCATCCTGTTTCCAATAGTGGCCAATCCAGGACACAAATACCTGTCAAGATCCCAAAAAAGTACAAAACATTTTATACTGCTTATCCCAGAAATAGTGGATTTTCCTCAAGTCCATTTAATAACGGTCTATGGACTTTTCCTTTAGGAAGCCGTCCAGACCTTTTTAAAACTCTGCTAAGCTAACCGCCTTTACCACATTCTGTGGCAAAGAATTACAGAGTTTAATTACACGTTGAGTGAAGAAACATTTTTTCTGATTCTTTTTAATGCGTCCTAGTCCTAATATTTTTGGAAAGAGTAAACAGACGCTTCACATCAACCCTTTCCACTCCACTCATTATTTCATAGACCTGTATCATATCTCCCCTCAGCTGTCTTTTCTTCAAGCTGAAGAGCCCTAGCCGCTTTAGCTTTTCCTCATAGGAAAGTCATCCCATCCCCTTTACCATTTTTGTCGCCCTTCTCTGCACCTTTTCTAATTCAACTTTATCTTTTTTGAGATGCGGTGACCAGAATTGAACACAATATTCGAGGTGCAGTCGCACCATGGAACGATACAAAGGCAATATAATGCCCTCATTTTTGTTTTCCATTCCTTTCCTAATAATACCTAACATTCTATTTGTTTTCTTAGCTGCCGCAGCACACTGCACAGAAGTTTTCAACGCATCATCAACGACGACACCTTGATCCCTTTCTTGGTCGGTGACTCCTAACGTGGAGCCTTGCATTACATAACTATAATTTGGGCTTCTCTTTCCCACATGTATCACTTTGCACTTGCTCACATTAAACGTCATCAGCCATTTAGACGCCCAGTCTCGTAAGGTCCTCTTGTAATTTTTCACAATCCTCTTGAGTTTTAATAACTTTAAATAACTTTGTGTCATCAGCAAATTTAATTACCTCACTAGTTACTCCCATCTCTAGGTCATTTATAAATATGTTAAAAAGCAGCGGTCCCAGCACAGAGCCCTGGGGAACCCCATTAACTACCCTTCTCCATTGAGAATACTGACCATTTAACCCTAATCTCTGTTTTCTATCTTTTAACCAGTTTTTAATCTACAATAGGACACTAACTCCTATCCTATGACTCTCCAATTTCCTCTGGAGTCTTTCATGAGGTGCTTTGTCAAACACCTTTTGAAAATCCAGAAACACAATATCAACCGGCTCACCTTTATCCACATGTTTGTTCACCCCTTCAAAGAATTGTAATAGATTGGTGAGGCAAGATTTCCCTTCACTAAATCCATGTTGGCTTTGTCTCATTAATCCATGCTTTTGAATATGCTCTGTAATTTTGTTCTTTATAATAGTCTCTACCATTTTGCCCGGCAGTGATGTCAGGCTCACCGGTCTATAATTTCCCGGATCTCCTCTGGAACTCTATTTAAAAATTGGCATTACATTGGCTACCCTCCAATCTTCCGGTACGACACTCAATTTTAAAGATAAATTACATATTACTAACAATAGTTCCGCCAGTTCATTTATCAATTCTATCAATACTTTGGGATGGATACCATCCGGTCCAGGAGATTTACTACACCAGTTTGCCAAATTGTGCCATTACATCCTCCAGGTTTATAGAGATTTGATTCAGTTTCTCTGACTTGTCACTTTTGAATACCATTTCTGGCACCGGTATCTCTCCTTAATCTTCATCAGTGAAGACCGAAGCAAAGAATTCATTTAATCTCGCCGCTATTGCTCTGTCTTCCCCAATTGCCCCTTTTACCCCTTGGTCATCTAGCGGTCCAACTGATTCTTTTGCCGGCTTCCTGCTTTTAATATACCTAAAAAAAAATTTTACTGTGCATTTTTGCCTCCAATGCAATCTTTTTTTCAAAGTCCCTCTTTGCCTTCCTTATCAGCGCTTTCCATTTTACTTGACATTCCTTATGCTGTTTCTTATTATTTTCAGTTGGTTCCTTCCATTTCTGAAGGATTTTCTTTTAGCTCTAATAGCTTCCTTCACCTCACTTTTTAATCATGTTGGCTGTCGTTTGGTCTTCCTTCTTTCTTTTTTGATACGCGGAATATATTTGGCCTGAGCTTCCAGGATGTTATTTTTGAACAGCATCCATGCTTGATGTAAATTTTTGACCCTTGCAGCTGCTCCTCTAAGTTTTTTTTTTTTCACTGTTCTTCTCATTTTATTGTAGTCTCCTTTTTGAAAGTTAAACGCTACGTGTTGGATTTCCTGTGTATACTTAACTCCAAAGTTAATATCAAATCTGAAAATATTATGATCACTGTTATGAAGCAGACCCAGCATCATTACCTTCCGCACCAGATCATGCGCTCCACTAAGGACTAGGTCTAGAATTTTTCCTTCTCTTATCTGCCTCTGTACCAGCTGCTCCATAAAGCAGTCCTTGATTTCATCAAGGAATTTGACCTCCCTAGCATGCCTTGATGTTACATTTACCCAGTCAATATCGGGGTAATTGAAATCACCCATTATTATTGTGTTGCCTAGTTTGTTAGCGTCCCTAATTTCCTTTAACATTTCTATATCCGTCTGTTCATCCTGGCCAGGCGGACGGTAGTACACTCCTATCACTATCCTTTTCCCCTTTACACATGGAATTTCAATCCATACGGATTCCAAGATGTGTTTTGTTTCCTGTAGAATTTTCAGTGTATTTGATTCAAGGCCCTCCTTAACGTACAGTGCTACCCCTCCTCCAATTCTATCCACCCTATCACTATGATATAATTTGTACCCCGGTATGATAGTGTCCCACTGGTTATCCTCCTTCCACCAGGTCTGAGATGCCTATTATATCTAATTTTTCATTTAGTGCAATATATTCTAACTCTCCCATTTTATTTCTTAGGCTTCTGGCATTCACATATAGACATTTCAAACTATGTTTGTTGTTCCTATTTACATCATCATGCTCAGTACTTGACAGTATTAATTTGCAATCTTTTGTCTGATTTTTATTTTTATTTAAGGACACCTGATCTACTATGGTCTCTTTGCAATCTCACTATCGGGATACCCTGTCTTCCCTGTTTTGGTGACATCTTTGAAAGATACCTTATTCTGAACCTTGCTTTTTTGGGCGACTGTCTGCTTTCCCCCAGTTTCTAGTTTAAAAGCTGTTCTAGCTCCTTTTTAAATGCTGCTGCCAGCAGCCTGGTCCCGCCCTGGTTAAGGTGGAGACTGTCGCTTTGAAATTGACTCCCTCTTCCCCAGAATGTTGGTCAGTTCCTAACAAATCTAAAACCCTCCTCCCCGCACCATCATCTCATCCACGCATTGAGACTCTGGAGCTCTGCCTGTCTCTTGAGCCCTGTGAGGCTAAATTTGACTTCCAGAACCTCTCTCCCACATTTTCCTATGTCATTGGTACCCATGTGTACCATAAATTGCTCCTCCTGCATACTGCCCCTCCCCCACAGACATATACCACACATAACAGACATACACACATATTCATGCAGAGGGGTTGGAAAGAATTCCATGATCATACTGTGCATGCTTTTCCCACTTATTTAGTGTAATGGAAGGGTCTAAGTTAATGAGAAAAGAGTGATCATGAAAATGTTTGCAGTAAGAAACCAGGTTTTGGGTTTCATATCTTAGCTGTAAGACTAGCTGCTTCATTTTACAAGGTAAAACAACATACTGTCCCACTAATGGTTAATTTTACCCTACTGATGATGCGTCATTGCGATAGTAATCCTGCTCAGTACGAGAGGAACCGCAGGTTCAGGCATTTGGTGTATCAAGGTTATGGCATGGTGGGTGGAGCAGAATGTTAAACATAGAAACAGAGGAAAATGTAAGCAGATAAAGACCATATGGCCTATCCATTCTGCCCATCCATGTCATCTACTCTCCCTATCACTCCCTTAGAGATCCTATGTACTTGTCCTAAGCTCTGTTGAATTCAGATACTGTTTTCGTCTCAACCACTTCAATTAGGAAGCCGTTCCACAAATTCACCACCTTTCCATGAAGAAGTATTTCCTCAGGTTACTTCTGAGTCTGTCTCCTTTCGTCTTCATCCTGTGCCCCAGAACTTCCTTTCAATTGAAAGAGACCTGTCTCCTGTACATATATGCCGCATAGGTATTTAAATGTGTCTATCATATCTCCTCTGTCTCGCCTTTCTTCCAAAGAATATATATTGAGATTTTTAAGTCTGACCACATATGCTTTATGACGAAGACCGCTAACCATTTTAGTATCCACTGTCTGGACTGATTCTATCCTGTTTGTCTTATTGAAGGTGCAGTCTCCAGAATTGTATACACTTTTCTAAATGAGGTCTCACAAGAGTCTTACACAGGGGCATCATCACCTCCATTTTCCTATTGGCCATTCCTCTCCCTATGCACCCAATCATCCTTGTAGCTTTTGCTGTCACCTTTTCTACCTGTTTGACCACCTTAAGATCATCACATATGATCACATCCAAATCTTGCTCCTCTTTTGTGCCCAAAAGTTCTTCACCCCCCTAAACTGTACCATTCCCTTGGGTTTTTGCAACCCAAATACATGACCCTGCATTTGTTAGCATTAAATCTTAGTTTCCAAATTCCAGATCATTTCTCTAGCTTTGCTAAGTCCTTCATCATGTTATCCACACCATCAGAGGTGTGTACCCTATTTTGGCATCATTCATAAAGAGGCAAACCTTACCAGACAGCTCTTCAGCAATATCACTTACAAAAATGTTAAAAAGAAATGGCCCAAGAACCTATGCATGGGATGTATGGGGGCTTATATGGAAGTTAAACCCCGCCCCGTGCATCCCATGATACTCCAGGTAGGGTGCCACTATTTTGAGGTGGCGCCCACTGAGGAGGGAGTACTTGTCCCTCCCCCTTCAACTTCTAAGGTACTGGGGAGGGGGTTGGTTTGGGGGTTCCTTTCACCACTAGCCCACCAGGGAAAGCTTTTCAGTGGGAGAGGATCAGGTCGGGCCCCCTGTCGCGGGTCATACTGGACCCGTAGCGGTGGCCGAGGGAGAGTAAGGACAGGGGTCCCACTGGGACCACAGGCTGGTTTTTATTTGTGTGCGGGGTCCAGGGGTCCACTGACACTGACAGCCTGGGCTGCCTTGTCAGAGCAGGGGGGATGCTGTCCCTTTAACTGTAACACCAACTCCGAGCTGGCGTAGGGATCAGGCGGTAGGAGCACAGGAGGACCAGAGCGTAATTCTCTGATCATGAGGGGTGAATTCCCTGGTGCACTCGTTGTTTGCAGCGCTAGAGCCTTCTGATCATTTTGTGCAGGTAGATGCATGTGCCAGGGCCGCCGAGAGGGGGGGGGGGGAGCAGTGGTACAAAACAGTATCAATCATCTAAAGAAGTCATAATATATAATGCTTCCAACCAAATACAGCATTTTCAGTCCCTTCCATGGACGTAATAAAGCAGGAAATCATCCTAAAATTAGTACTAGATGATAAGTGGATTAATTTGAGTCCACTGGCTCCTTGCTTCCTTTTTTTCATTTTTATCAACATTCTGTCCCACAAGCGCTCATAGTTCTTACAACATGCTGATTCAACATTCATTCCCCCATCCACTCTACCATGCACCCTCTCTGGGCTTCACAAACCTCTTAAACTTACACCCCTATGTCCTCACCCCTGTTGTAGGGAGCTCTGAGCCCTTGCCAATAAGAATAGCAGTGGGGAAAGTGGGCACCCCTGTCTTGTTCCCCTCTGGAGAGCACATTCTTGGCTTAACCTACCATTAACTATTTAATTTCACAGTAGGCTGATGATATAGTTCCTGAATCCAATCCACACAAGTCTTTTCTAACCCATATTCTCCCTGAGCCCGAAAAAAGGTATTGACAGGTTATACTATATCTTCTGTATTCTGTTTGCCACCACTGCCTGATTATTGTGCCATTTGTATGTAAAGCAGTTAAGACTTTGTGGAGGTTCAAAGATGCATAGCTGCCAGGCAACAAACCAGCCTTGTGGTCATAGATAATCTGAGATTGGTAGTGATTTATGAGCTAGAATAGCAGCCAAGATTTTCCTATCCTGATTTAGTAAAGAAATAAGACGATATGCCCCCAATTTATCAACCTCCTTTCCTAGGTTCAAAAGGAGCACAATGTGGGTGAAGATACTGGCCAGTTGAGGTGTTCAGGATATCCACAAATAATATGTATTAGAGAGATTTGCATGCACTGTCTTCTTAGTATGCAAATTTCTCTCATGCATATCTTGTGGATATCCTGAAAACCTGACTGGCCACATGGTCCCTGAGGACTGAGTTGAAAACTACTGGTATAGACCACACTTTGAAAGAGTAATTAGATCCCCAAGGAGTTTATAAAATTGGGGACCTAACCCATCAGGCCTTGTGCCTTAATTTTAATTTTTTATTAACAAATTTAATCTCCTTTTCTGTGATTGGCCTATTAAGTGCTCTCAGTTAATCCTCAGAAAATGTTGCAATAGTTAAATGGTGGAAGAGCTGTTCTTTGGTGTCTGATCCTTTACCCCTCTGCTATTAAGGGTCTTGTAAAAGTCTCCAAAATGACTTCCAATTTGGTCTGATTAATTTCTTTGACTAAAGAGTTGGATTGAGGGAAAGTGCTAGATGTGATGTATTTAAGATTTTAACAAAAGCCTTTCACATGGTTCCACAATTACATGACTAATAAACTAAGTTCCCTCAGTATGGGCCATAAAGTGACTGACTGGGTTAGGAACTGGTTGAGTGGAAGGCAACAGAGAATAGGGGTAAATGGAGCTCACTCTGAGGAAAAGGATATTACTAATGACATGTGTGCCGCAAGGTTCGGTTCTTTGGATGGTTCTTTTTAACATATTTGGACGCAATGGGGGAGATTCTATACATGGCGCTTAAAAAATTGGCCATGAAATCAGTGCCGGCTAAGCATATGCTATAACGATAATAGCATACACTTAGTTGATATTTCAGTGCCTAAATCTAGGTGCATCCATTTACACCAATGAAAATGTGTCGTAAATGGATGTGTGTAGATTTAGGCACACTTGGTCATATTCTGTAACTAGGCATGTAAATTTTGGAACACCCATTTCCCTGCCTGTAACGTGCCCCTGTTTGCCTGTGCACGTTAGAAGTTTAGCGCACATTGTTACAGCATACTCTTAGCGAGTTGTGTGCTTAAATGCCAATTAGTGCTCGTTATTGCTTGTTAAGTACTGATAGCGCTCATTAGCTTGTTAAATTACACGCATTGTTATATTTTGCTCATTGTTATAGAATCCACGCCGATTTCGGTCCCGATCTCTAGGCGCACTATATAGAATCCGGGGGAGTGTGTGTAAGGGCTGTCTGGTAAGGTTTGCCTCTTTGTGGATGATACCAAAATCCTACAGTAGTGTAGACACCCCAGATAACATGAGGAATTGACCTAAAGACAGGTCACAAAATGAAAGGAATGATCAGTTGTGTGAAGCCAGAAAGACACCAGAGAAGGTGCAGAGAAGGGTGACGAAAATGATAAAGGGAATGGAACGACTTCCCTATGAGGAAAGGCTGAGAAGGTTAGGGCTCTTCAGCTTGGAGAAAAGGCGGCTGAGGGGTGATATGATAGAAGTCTACAAGATAATGAGCGGATTAGAGCGGACAGATGTGAAGCGTTTGTTTACACTTTCAAACAACAACAAAACCAGGGGACACAAGATGAAGCTTAGAATATGGTAGATTTAAAATAAATAGGAGAGAGTTTTTCTTTACTCAGCGTGTAGTTAGACTCTGGAACTCGTTGCCAGAGAATGTAGTGACAGCAGCTGGCCTTACAGAATTTAAAGGGGGTTTGGACAGATTCCTGAGGGAAAAGTCCATTGAACATTATTAAAAAAAAATTGGGGGGGGGGGGGGGTTGCCGGGTTCTTGAAGCCTGGATTGGCCGCTGTCTGAGACAAGATGCTGGGCTGGATGGACCCTTGGTCTTTTCCCAGTATGGCAGTACTTATGAAGGTGTAGTGCAAATTCAAGTTTTCACACTAAAATATGCACAGAGCTCCAGAGAGGTAACTAAAAGGCTTGCATAAAACATAGGAAGAGAAAGCCTCATAAACACTGGAATCAGCTAAAAGTCTCACCAACAGAAGAGACCAATGTTTTCATCCGTCAGCCACACAATGTGACTCGGGTAGCCTTATTATTATTATTTTTTTTTAATTAACATGTTTAAAGCAGTTTCCCCGGGAAGGCAAGATACTTTTGCATAACTGGGTATAAGAGGGAGCGCCTTTTCCTGTTGGACATAGTCCACACTGCTGTTCCTGAAAAACATATCAGGAATAGAGCTTGTTTTGTGGATGATCAGATTAATATTTATATCGAAACAGAAAACAAAAGTGAAATGATTCTCTTTCCCATGACCTAAGCCAGTTTCAGACTTTTCAAGGTCATGCATACATTCACAAGTGTGTCTGGTAGACCAAATAAGCTCTTGTTTCATAAGGAGGAATAAAAAGAAAAGAAAGAAAGCTAGAGAAGGGGATGTGGAACTGGCTCTAGTAATGTTCATTAATTGCCAAGTGCCACGCTGCAGGATATCGTATTCTCTTCTTTGAAAAGTGCTTAAGGCAGCAGGCTTAGATCCATGGGAGCTAGGGTTCAAATCCCACTGCCCCCCCCCCCCCCCCCATTGATTTTCCTTGTGTTTTTGAACAGACTGTTTAACACCGTTTGGTCTCTGGTACAAAATTTAGATTGTAAACCATCTGGGACAGGAAAATGCCTGATGTTACCTGTATGTATGTCACCTTGAGCTCTGATTTGGAAAGGATTGGTTCATAAAGTTTTAATCCACTGTTAAATTTAAATGCATTTTAATAGCTGTAGTTAGTATGCTAAGATCTGCCCTCTATATCTGTTTCTGTTTTTGGTGCAACATGATTTACTGTGCAAGAACCCCTCAAAACTACAACACAAACCAGTCCTGCCTGCTTTCCTGTTCTAGTTAATTGCTGTACTTTGTGCAAATAACAGTTGTAAATCTTAAGGGAAACATTAAATGGTAGGTAAATTGAAGAGTCTTTTGTAAACTTGTTTTCTTTTTTTCCCTCAAGTCTGTAAGTGCTTGACTTGAAGCTTCATTTATTAGAGACCACCCCTTCTCCACTAGCATAACTTGTTGACTGAAGCAGTATATAATAGAGCTGAATGCAAGAGTCTCCTGAGGAGATTCATCTCTTTGTTAAAAATATTTCACTTTTAAAAAGATCATTCTAGAAAAAAATATGCTGGAGGGGGACAGAGAAGACACACTCACACCCAGCCACTCAGCAATTCTCCTCTCTCCCCTGCGCCCCCTCCAGCCACCCAGAATATTCTGTTTTATGTTAATTACTAGTAAAACAGGCCCGTTTCTGACACAAATGAAACGGGCACTAGCAAGGTTTTCCTCGTGTATGTTTGAGAGAGTATGTGTGAGACTGACTGTGTGTGAGAGAGAGAGAATGAATGTGCAAGTATGTGTGTGTGACAGAGAGAGAGCGAGACTGCTGGGTGTGAGTGTGTCTTCTCTGTCCCCCCTCCAGCCACTCAGCGATTCTCCTCTCTCCGCTGTGCCCCCTCCAGCCACCCAGCGATTCTACTTTTTCCCTTGCCCCCCTCCAGCCACCCAGTGAGTCTCCTCTGATCCCTGCCCCCCCTCCAGCCACCCAGCGAGTCTCCTCTGTTCCCTGCCCCCCCCTCCAACCACCCAGCGATTCTCCTTTTTCCCTTGCCCCCCCCCTCCAGCCACCCAGTGATTCTCTTTTTTCCCTTCCCCCCCTCCAGCCACCCAGTGAATCTCCTCTGTCCCTTGCCCCCCTCCAGCCACCCAGCGATTCACCTGTGTCCCCTGCCCCCCTCCAGCCACCCAGCGATTGTCCTATCTCCCCTGCCCCCCCTCCAGCCACTCCTCCACTTTAATCAGCATATATTAAATTCCCCCCATGTGCTACAGAAAAGCACCGAGCACATCCTATATAATAAAACACACCTCCAACGTTCTGAAGCCGAGAAACTGAAGCCTTCTAAAAGTTCCAGAACGTTGCAGGAATGCTTCAAGGCTTGAAGGCTTCACTTTCTCGGCTTCAGAACGTTGGAGGTGCGTTTTATTATATAGGATGAAGTGTAAAGATTAAGGGCCCTGTTTACTAAGCTCTGTAGACATGCAAACTGTTTAGCACGCACTAACAATAGAGACACCCATTATATTCCTATGGGTGTCTCTATCATTAGTGCGTACTAATTTTTAGCATAGACTAAAACATTTGCGTGCCTTCACTGTGGCTTATAAACAGGGCCCCAGTTGTTTAATCCTCTTTCTGTCCTGTTTAGTATGTACAGTGTAATTTGAGCTGGTAAATGTGCCATATGCCATACGTTCATGGAGGCATACTCATTCAAGTTCATCTTCTTTCCAGTCTTGTCAGATTGAGTAATGGGAAATAGCTAATAACTAATAAATCTTGAAAAATGAAGTGTTATTTTTTTAACAGCTCCTGTGGGCATTAAGCTAATGTTACACTTTCCCTGAAAGTCCTAGCACTTCTCCCCCCCCCCCCCCCCCCCCCCCCCCCCCAGCACAACTCCAGCCATTTCTCTTTCCCTTCCTCTTTCCCAGTACAGCCCCCTGGAAGTAAAACCTGGACTGGCTTAATCTGTCCTCCTTTTTCTCAAGCCATATGGTAACCCTACCCATCCTCCCTCCCATATAATTAATGCTACAGAATTGGTCTCCCTTCGCACGCTGCCAGGATGATGTAATCTTTGCTTCCTTGCCTTCCCCCCACAATTTACAGTACTAACACACATTATTTTGTATTAGTTCAGGCTAAACAGAATAGCATGTGTTTAAATAAAACTAAAATGCACATTATTCTATGAGACATACAGGTGTTACTTCTCATGATAACATTTCTACATAGCAAATAGTAATATATTTTGGCTCCTATGCCAAGAAAACAGGAAAACTCCTTCTCATAGCTCTATCATGATCTCATGCTTTTAAGTATACTACAATTCTGGGAAAATAAAGTTTTGATAAAAGGATTCTAGAAAGAGAAATCCCATTAGCGATCTGTACATGCTATCACAGATCTGAGAGAAGTTCTCTGACCCTTTCCCCCAGCCTCTAGTGCAGGCCTTACCTCGGAATGATGTGGACCAAGGAGGTTAGATTGAGACAGTCCAGAGAACAGGCTACTAAAATGGCGCTTCATCTCTACGCTTCCCCTCAAGAGACTGTTCAACTCTGACCTGGAAACCTTGCTTGCAGCACACTAGGAAGGGGAGGGGACGGGATGAGGCAAAGCATGTCTTCCGGCTCAGCAGTGTGGTGATCAGTCACTGAAGAAAGATGAGGTAAATGGAGGGGGGGGGGAGTGAGGGGCATTAAAAAACATTTCCTAGTGTGGCAGTATATCCTCTCCCCATATCTACTCACCCCTCTCTCTGGCAGCTAACGCCTCTTCCCAGACTCAGACCAATGTTGGAAATAGACAAAGCGCCAGTGCAGGGCCTCTGTTAAATGGTCCCATGGTGGTGCTGAGTGTTTGCAATGTGATTCCAGTGCAGGGAAGGGGGGGGGGGAAGAAAGGTTGAGGAGATACTGAATAGGGAGGTGAGGAGTGGAAAGGGGGGATGCTGGCCATCTTGGATGGAGTTAGAGAGTGGAAAGCAGGATTCTGACCACCTAGTAGGGGAGGAGAATGGGAATACTGGACTACTTTGGCAGAGGGCCTTAACTGATCCAGGGGAGGGGTGTGCATGGCTGAAGGTTGGTGTAGGGTGTCAGAGGTTCCATCAGGCTATTTTAGTTATGGTTTGATGGCAGAATACAATCTTAAATAATGTTTGTTTAAGGTGAGAACATATGTTCATTTCAGTTATTGCCCAGAACTGTTGATGGAAATGCCTACAGTTCTGTTTTAATTTCTTATAATGTATCCCATTTGACCTTATTGCCTATCTACTTTTCTTTTTCTTATTCTGTTGTGTTCTGTAAGCATTCTGGTGCCTTCCATTACTAATGCAGGAGTCCAAAGTATTGGTTTGCTTTAAGAAGCACTTTTTGTAGGCCTGATTTTACATGTGGGCCACATTATACAGTAAATGAGAATAACATGCTGGTGGAAGCCAGCCCATTTAACAGATTTTGAGTATGCTTGGAGGAGATTGGGGGGGGGGGCAGTAATAGGGGATTGTTTAATAGAGGAAACATACGTAGGTTTTTTAGAAAGTGAGAAAACTCTCTTGGGACTGGGTTAAAAACTACATATGTTCTTCAGCCTAATGGAGCTGGTATTCTTTTTAATAAATCAGTAGACTTTCATATTCTGTCTGCATTATAAGATGACAGGGGATGTGGGTCTCGTTTACAGTACTACTGGGCAAGCAAGTTAATTGGTAAATATATGTGCACCTAGAGCAGATGCACCTCATTTTTTTTAAAGAACTTGGCAGTTGATCTGGCTATACTGGGGGGGGGGCTTTTCCTATTACAATGGGGAGGCGATTTCAGTTTACCTCTAGATGGTACTTTAAGGCATAAATTCTGATTGCAGAATATGCCAGTTAAGGTACTAAATACATAAAAAAATATTGATTGGGTCTTGGATTTGTAGATCATTGGCAGCTGATCCAGCCAGTCAACCATTTATTCCACTCCCTGTGATGCATCTTTGACTACATTTTGATCTCAAAGGAACTATTTGACAAAACTGAAATATAGCAGATCATGATTTCAGATAATTCCTGCATTGCATTAGATGTACAAATGGAGCTCAATGTCCTTGAGAAAATTTCATCTGAAGATTTAATTTGGGCTTGCTGGAGGATCTGGCATTTACGGAAGATATCAGTTAGGCCCTGTAATAGATTTTGATACAAACAAAAAGGAGAATATGTCTGTACCAGTTTTATGGGATGCCTGTAAAGTATTTCTCAGGGGAGGTGATTATCACATATTCAGTTAAATAGAACCAAAGAGCAATAGAAATAAATCTCTGATTTGACTAGCAATATTTGTGCTCTGAACCAATTGGATATGCAATCTAAATAGCCTTTAGTGTTACAAGAGCTTATCTGAACAAAAATCAAATACGATTAAGAGCTCAAGGAGCCTTAAGCTGCTAGCCACATATCTCAAATAGAGGTTCAAGGCACAGTGTACAGTCTGAGATTGTATAACAGTTCCATGCCTTTTACTCCAGTCTGTATCAGTCATCTGTCTCATTTGAGGAAGATGTGTTAAGGGACTTTTTGAAGGGTCTCCAGCCTCCTTATGTAGGTGAGAAGTTGGTAGGTTCCCTTGAAAAAACCTCTAGGAGTAGAAGAAATCTAAAAGGCAATTCCAGAAAGCTTTGGGAGGAAATGGTTTGATAATAGGTTTTTATAAATTCTTCCAAGATATTTTATCCCCTATCCTATTACAATTATATCAATCCTTCATTGAGGTGGCGAGGGCAGAAGGTACTGATTACATTGTTTGAAAAAACCTTCTTATACCAAATTACTGTTCAATCTTTATTCTTAACCTTGATTCTAAAATTTATACTTAATCCATCCTGATCATGTGGGATTTCTAAAGGCAGATTTTCATCAGGTAACCACCAGGTTATTTTGTTATCGGGCCTCCAGCTGT
This sequence comes from Microcaecilia unicolor, assembly GCF_901765095.1. Classification (NCBI taxonomy): domain Eukaryota; kingdom Metazoa; phylum Chordata; class Amphibia; order Gymnophiona; family Siphonopidae; genus Microcaecilia; species Microcaecilia unicolor. The sequence continues at coordinate 240,754,198 of NC_044034.1, read as the reverse complement.
AGCAATTTCCCTAGAAGCTGAAAAGTGTTTTGATCATGAATTGTAGAATAGGGATATATGTTTAAATTTTTTTTAATGGATTGAGCTAAATTTCATAAGAATGGTACAGATTTTATATTGTAAACCATTAGGCCATTTTATGGTGAATAAAGCCCTATCACAGCCCGTTAGGGGCTCGAAGGGTGTCCCTTGTCCTTGTTCATTTTGCCTTTGGTACCTCTGGCATTGATGGTTCGAAACAGTACAGCTAGACAAGGGGATGCCTTATGGGTCATCAGGAGTTCAAGTTATATTTATATGTGGATAATGATCCACTATTTCTTGCAAAACCATTCCAAACCAGTCTACTGAACATCATTAATCTGTTCTCACAATTCTTGGAGTACCGTATAAACTACAATGTCTGATTTCATGCCCAGGAATGGGAGGAGTGACAAAGATAATCTAGCAGAAATTCTCTTTCAGTAAAAGCTGCAGGGGATAACATATTTGGAAATCACGTGTAAGTCCCCACTTAGAAGAAACCCTGACCAATAATATAACAAAACTGGTCTAGGATATGAATAAGGCATTGTCTAAACAGCCCATTAAATTTAACATGGCGTAGTAGGTTGACCACAATTAAGATGATGCCGTGCCCTTGAGAAAATTATGTACTGGGAATGCTTCTAATTTCTTTCTTTCCACTTGTTTAAATAAAAAAAAAGAGAGAGAGAATTCCCTACAGGTTTCTATAGCAAAACAAAATCTCCAGAATTGTCTTAGGCAAGTCACAATTACCAACTGAAGGGGAGGGGTGAATTTCTTTAATTTTTGGAACTATGATGCAGCATTTCTAAATCACCAGGAACTTTGGTGGACAATGACAGTCCTTGGATGACTGCCCTAGTCAGGTTCAGTTAGAGAAATCATGTTCCATCCTTTGGAGTTGCTCTTCTTGTCTGCTGTGGGTCTTGTGAAATGGCTTAGCACAGTCAGTATTGACAGTTTCCGCACCTCTGCCTTTTAGCTCCCTTCCATGCCCAGTGAATTGTAATTTTTCACCCTCTTATATGTAATAATTATTATGTATGCTGCTCCCTTTTTTATTTATTCTTATTAATTTTAACTGTAAACCACCTTGCTTGCCTATAAAGGTGGCACTGTATATCAAATGATTAAATTCAAAACAGATGGAGAAATAGAAATATGGGAAGATGAACGTACAATATATACTCATCTATAAGTCAATCTCTTGTATAAGCCAAGTATAGTTTTAGGACCAAAAATGCTGTGACCCATGTATAAGTTGAAGGTGGGTCCCACATTGCTCCCTCTCTCTCCCTCCCCTCCACCTCTAGGTCCAACATTGTTCCCTCTCTCTCTCCCTTCTCTCCAGCATCTCCCCTGCCCTTCTCCAACCCCCCCCCCCCCCCTCCCATAGCCCACAGCTTCACAGATTTTCAACAGGGTCAGAACGGACTTAAAGCCAGAAGGAAACAGCTAAATCATCGGATTTCAGTATGTGAGGATTATATATATATATTTGTCCCGCCCTGATAAGTCTGTCACTCTAAACTTTGTCAAGTTCACTAAAGCAAAATGTATTTTCTCAAATCACAATCCCTTCCTATCTAAGGAACATGTTTCATTCAGGAATCAGTAGTTTTCGCACCCACACACACTCCTATTTTTCTTTAATTTTAAAAAAAAAATCTGAATTTCACTTTTTCAACACCAGCTCAGCCAAACTTCCCCTTCGAATCTACTGCTTAAGCCATCAGCCAATCAAATAGCTTTAACTATAGATGTCTCCAGGTCAGTTCACCTGATAATTTTATGCATGCCCCTGCAGGCATTCCCTCCTCACATTACATATGCTTAGAACAAACTTTCAACCAGCCGCATGGGCTGAAAGAAGAGCAGCAAGCCAGGAAGGCAGGAGTTTCGTGGTAGTTGAATATGGGGCCCTTTTACTAAGCTGCATAAGCGTCTATGAGCGCCCAACACGTGCCAATTTGGAGTTACCGCCCAGCTACCGCGTGGCTCTTGCGATAATTTCATTTTTGGCGCGTGTCCGATATGCGCATCCGAAAAATATATTTTTATTTTTTGGTGCGCATCCGCTACATGCGCCAAGTAGTATTTGACTCGCGTAGATCATTACCGCCGGATTAACACATGAGACCTTACCACAAGGTCAATAGCTGGCGGTAAGGTCTCAGACCCAAAATGGAGGCATGCCAATTTTTATTTTGCCACACGTCCATTTTCAGCAAAAATTTAAAAAGGGCATTTTTTGCAGGCGTGCTGAAAAATGGATCTACGCGTGCACCCAAAACATGCACCTACACTACCGCAGGCCATTTTTCAGCGCACCTTTGTAAAAGGACTCGAGTGAGTTGTGGAGAGAGAGGAACAAGTAGGGGAGACTTTTACAGTGTATAGCAATTTTAATGGCAAATCATGTTTTAGCCTATAGAGCATGGTTGCACTGCAAGAAACAAAGGAGGCTATATTGTACTCACGGCAGGTAAATTGCTTTGAATACTGACCCTAAAAATTGTAAATTAAATTGGATAGGTCTGAAGAATTCATTCACTACTATTCTAAGATGTTTTTGAAGTTGAAAATACGAACAATGACACTTGTTCAAGCTGTATTGTGTTCTCTTGGAAAGTATCAGAGCCAGTGGAAAGGCACCAGATAATACTGCCACTTTTCTTACCTATGAATTGTACTCTAAGTAGGTCTAGCATCTCTGTGTTAGCCACAGGTGTATTTTATAAAGGTACCTATGTAGTCTTTATTAAATAGGTGCAACATAAGTGGCCTGTTACAAAATTAACTCTTCATACAGTGGAAAGAGTATCAATAAGAACATAAGTATTGCCATACTGGGACAGACCGAAGGTCCATCAAGCCCAGCATCCTGTTTCCAACAGTGGCCAATCCAGGTTACAAGTACCTGGCAAGATCCCAGAACAGTACAATACATTTTATGCTGGTTATCCTAGAAATGCGCAGTGGATTTTCCCCAAATCCATTTTATTAATGGACTTTTCTTTTAGGAAGCTATGTAAACCTTTTTTAAACCTCACTAAGCTAACTGTTTTTACTAAATTCTATGGCAGTGAATTCTAGAGTTTAATTATACATTGAGTGACAAAATATTTTCTCTGATTTCGTTTTAAATTTACTACTTTGTAGATTCATTGTGTGCCCCTGAGTCCTAGTATTTTTGGAAAGAATAAAGAAGCAATTCACATCTACCCATTCCACTCATTATTTTATAGACCTCTATCATATCTCTCCTTGGCCGTCTTTTCTCCAAGCTGAAGATCCCTAGCCGCTTTAGCCTTTCCTCATAGGGAAGTCCGTCCCATCCCCTTTATCATTTTCGTCGCCATTCTCTATATCTTTTCTAATTCAACTATATCTTTTTTGAGATGTGACAAACAAAATTGCATACAATATTCAAGGTGCAGTCGCACCATGGAACGATACAAAGGCATTATAACATCCTCATTTTTGTTTTCCATTCCTTTCTTAATAATACCTAACATTCTGTTTGCTTTCTTAGCCAGCGCCATACACTGAGCAGAGGGTTTCAGTGTATCATCAACGATGACACCTAGCTCCCTTTCCTGTTCGGTGACTCCTAGTGTGCAACCTTGCATTATTTAGCAGTAGTTTGGGTTCTTCTTTCCCACATGCATCACGCTGCACTTGCTTACGTTAAACGTCATCTGCCATTTGAGTGCCCAGTCCTCCAGTCTCATAAGGTCCTCTTGTAATTTTTCACAATCCTCTTGAGATTTAACAACTTTGGAGGGTGGCCAATGTGATGCTGATTTTTAAAAAGGGTTCTAGGGGTGATCCGGGAAATTATAGATCGGTAAGCCTGACTTTGGTGCCGGGCAAAATAGTGAAAAATATTATAAAGAATAGAATTATAGAACACGTAGACAAACATGGTTTAATGGGACAGAGGCAGCATGGGTTCAGCTGAGGGAAGTCTTCCTCACCAATTCGCTTCATTTCTTTGAAGACGTGAATAAACGTGGATAAAGATGAGTCGCTTGATGTAGTGTATCTAGATTTTCAGAAAGCTTTTGATAAAGTTCCTCATGAGAGACTCCTTAGAAAATTAAAGAGTCATGGAATAGGAGGCAAGGTTATGGTGTGGATTAGGAATTGGTTATTGGACAGAAAACAGAGGGTAAGGTTAAATGGTCATTTCTCTCAATGGAGAAGCATGAACAGTGGAGTGCCGCAGGAATCTGTACTGGAACTGGTACTGTTTAACATATTTATAAATGATATGGAAATCGGAATGACAAGTGAAGTGATCAAATTTGCAGATGATACAAAACTATTCAAGGTTGTTAAAATTGCAAGAAGACCTTAGGAAATTGACAGACTGGGCATCCAAATGGCGGATGAAATTTAATGTGAACAAATGCAAGGTGATGCACATTGGAAAGAATAATCCGAATCACAGTTACCTGATGCAAGGGTCCATCTTGGGGTTAGCGCTCAAGAAAAAGATCTGGGTGTCATTGTAGATAGTACGCTGAAATCTTCTGCTCAGTGTATGGTGGCGGCCCAAAAATTAAATAGGCTGCTAGGAATTATTAGGAAAGGGATGGTGAATAAAACCAAAAATGCTATAATGCCTTTGTATCGCTCTATGGTGTGTCCGCACCTTGAGTATTGCGTTCAGTTTTGGTCGCCGTATCTCAAAAAGGATATAGTGGAATTAGAAAAGATTCAAAGAAGAGCGACTAAAATGATAAAGGGGGTGGAACTCCTCTCGTACGAGGAAAGGCTAAAAAGATTAGGGCTCTTCAGCTTGGAAAAGAGACAGATGAGGGGAGATATGATTGAGGTCTACAAAATCCTGAATGGTGTAGAATGAGTAGAAGTAAATTGATTTTTTACTCTTAAAGTATCACATACCATGTAAAATGAGTTTGTCTTGTTGGGCAGACTGGATGGACCATACAGCTTATCTGCCGTCATTTACTATGTTACTATGTTAGGGGACACTCGAGGAAGTTACATGGAAATACTTTTAAAACAAATAGTAGGAAATATTTTTTCACTCAATGAATAGTTGAGCTCTGGGATTCTTTGCCAGAGGAGGTAGTAACAGTGGTTAGTGTATCTGGTTTAAAAAAAGGTTTGGACAAATTCCTGGAGGAAAGGTTTATAGTCTGCTATTGAGACAGACATGAGAAGCAACTGCTTGCCCTGGGATTTGTAGTATGGAGTCTTGCAACGATTTGGGTTTCTGCCAGGTACTTGTTACCTGGCTTGGCCACTGTTTAGAAAACAGGATACTGGTCTAGATGGGCCATTGATCTGACCCAGTATAGCTACTCTTACGTTCTAATTACCTCACTAGTTACACCCATCTCTAGATCATTTATAAATATGATAAAAAGCAGTGGTCCCAGCACAGACCCCTGGGAATCCCACTATCTATCCTTCTTCATTGAGAATACTGACCATTTAACCCTACTGCCTGTGTTCTATCTTTTAACCAGTTTTTAATTCACAGTAGAACACTACCTCCTATCCCATGACTCTCCAATTTCCTTTGAAGTCTTTCATGGGGTACTTTGTCAAGTGCCTTTTGAAAATCCAGATACACAGTATCGACCGGCTCACCTTTATACACATGTTTGTTCACCCCTTTAAAGAAACGTAATAGATTGGTGAGGCAAAATTTCTCTTCACTAAATCCATGTTGACTTTGTCTCATTAATCCATGTTTTTGAATGTGCTCTGTAATTTTGTTCTTTATAATAGTCTCTACCATTTTGCCCAGGGTATAATAAACCTTTCTCCCTATAGAACAGCAGTGCTCACTCCCTCCCTCCCTCCCTCCCTCCCCCCCCCCCCCCCAAATTAAAATGAGTTAAGCATGGGACTCCTCTTATTATGTATTTTTTCCTCATCTCCTTCCCCCATACTCTGAATTTTACTTTCCTGATCCTCTTTTGATCTTTGTGGCTCAGTCTTCTCGCCTCATATAACTTTCTTAATGACTGCTGTGTTCAGTGACAGCCAGTGACTGAACTGTTTGTTAAGCTACTGATTGATATATGAATAGCTTCTAGTGAAGAAGCATAGCAGTACCTGTTTGTTGCATTAGGACAGTGGCATTCTGTGGTTAAACTGTAAAATCTATCCTTTGAAATCTGTTGACTGTGACATCTAGTGGTTAGATATATTATCACACGTAGTTTCATTTTATCATTCTTTACAAACCAGCAGAATATTTGGTAACTGCTGCGTTCTAACCATCCCTTCCATCTTGCTTCCAGGTCAGAGAGAAACACATACATGGGCAACAGAACTCTCTAGATACTCTCACTATGGAATACCTTTCCAGATATTACCTAACCTCCATTAGCCTGTTACACTGGCCCACTTGCAGTGAGAAATGCATCACCTGTCAGAGAACGTTTGTTTACACTTTCAGACAACAACAAAACCAGGTGACACAAGATGAAGTTAGAATATGGTAGATTTAAACCAAATAGAAGAAAGTTTTTCTTTACTCAGCGTGTAGTTAGACTCTGGAACTCGTTGCCGGAAAAGGTAGTGACAGCAGCTGGCCTTATGGAATTTAAAGGGGGTTTGGACAGATTCCTGAGGGAAAAGTCCATTGAACATTATTAAGAATTAAGTTTTTTTTTTTTTTTTTTTGGGGGGGGGGGGGTTGCCTGGTTCTTGAGGCCTGGATTGGCTACTGTCAGGGACGGGATGCTGGGCTTGATAGACCCTTGGTCTTTTCCCAGTATGGTGGTGCTTATGTACTTAAGTAACAAACTGCACAGTTACCCTAATATTAACTAGGAATTTTAGGGGCCCTTTTATTAAAACTTAGCATGCGCTAAATGCTAAGATGCCCATTCTGTTAGTGAGTGCTAAGCTTTAGTAAAAGGGCCCCTTAATGATTTCAGCCTAGCAGACAGACCTAATCATATAGTTGTTTGCATTTTCTGCTAAGACTTTTAATATTTCATATTACTTGCTTTGCCATGCATTCTGGCAGCCCACAGCACTCTGTTAAATTGTTCAAGTAGGGTACTTGAAACAGATGCTTTTAGGTCATGGTTGGCTAGCTCTTCATTATTTTGCAAGTAAGAATCCTCTGTGCTTATGCTGCTTTAAGTATGTTTTCATTTTGACCTTCACTGTGATTTGCTCCAGGAGAGTGTTCTATGCATCTACTGCTGTTTTCGTGAAAAAAATAGTTTGACGAGTCTAACTTCTTTTGAACTTGATGCCATACATCTTGTTTTAGAAATTCCTTTCCTTTTAAATGGGTTCACCCTACTTCTTGCAGAGTAATAATACTTTTCAGTCATTTGAATGTGTCTTACACTCTCCTTTAGGGTGTACATATTTAGGTCCCTAGGTTTTACGTCATACGGCTTTTGATACCAGGATGATTGTATTTAAATCAAATCTATTTAAACAACGATTTAAGTCACTAGTCAGGAAGATTCTGCACTGCAGTGAAACTGTAAAATGAATACCTGCGTGTTAATTCTGTCAAAAATGAATGTACTATAACGTAAGGGATGGGAGGAGAGAGGGTTTGATAGAGATAACAGAATGCAGTTTTACAGTTCCAAATGGTCTGTTTGGTAATCAGTGACCGTAGTAAGATACTGTCGTGCAATACAGCATATATGACAAATTGATATTTAGTAACTACGGACATGCTATTAAGAAAATGGGTGTGATTCTGTAGGGATTCATTTCTTTAAGACATGACATGCACTTTTTTTCAGTCTTAAAATAAATAATCATTTCATGTAGATTGTCTCAGGACTGCCCGATAGCTATTGAAACCCCCCAAGTCTACTGCATACTTTAATAGTCTCTTCCTTTCAGGGTAGAAGTGAGGCTATCTCAGGTGGTTTGACAATAACTTACTGGCACATTTAAAACACGTTTGTGATGTGAGTTTGAGGCATTAAATGTATTAAGGTTTAAGGTTATTGATATACCACAAATCATAATTACAATTTAAGTGATTTACAGTCTTTCAAATCCATAAAACAAACTCAACAGACCATCACTCTTGCACCCACCAGAAATGCTTTGACAATCAAAATGTCTTCAATTTCTCATTGGTAGCATGAAGGTCAGTTGCCCTATTATCAGGAAATAGACTCTCACTGCACAGCAGTACATGCATTTCAGCTTTTCCTATAAGCTTATTTCAGTAGCTGATTTAACCCATTCCAAAGTTTTTCCCACTTTTGAAAATCTGCAAGTTGCGTTACCCAGAGACTCAAGTCCTTGTGTTACAGAGGGCTGATGATAAGGAGGGGAGGGGTGGGGGACAGCTCAAGGCAATCTGCTGCTTGAGGCAAGAGATGCTACATCAGATAGGTCAAGGAGGGAGAGAGATGCTGCATCGGGGGCAGGGAGGGAAAGAGGTGCTGGACAGGAGGACAGGTAGGGAAGAGAGAGATCCAGTGAGATGGGTGAGGAAGAAAGAGGGTGCGGAGAAGGAAAGAGGTGCTGGACTTTGGGGGGAGGGGAGGACAAGGAAAGAGAGAGGTGCCAGGACCTGCAGGAAAGAAAGAAGAGGGAGAGGTGCTGATCCTGCAAAGGGGAGTGAGAGAAGAGAGAGAGAGGAACACTTGCTTGGACCCCGGGGGGAAGCAGAAGGAAGAAAGAGGGAGAGATGCTGGCCTAGAGAGAGAGATGCTGGCACATGGGGAGGGAGATAGGGATACAGAACAGTTATGTTGGACAGTGCAAGAATAGGGACACAGAGATGGGAGATGCTCAACATGGCGGGAAGACAGCGATACATAGGGATGCAGAAAAAAGATGGATGGTGGACATATATAGAAAAGAAATGCCAAATGGACAAGCAGACTCTGGCAAGACGGTTAAGAGAAGAAAGTGGAAAGCAGAATCCAGAGACTAGGACCAACACAATATGAAAAATAAAATGACCAGACAAAGTTAGAAAAAAGAATTTTATTTTCTGTTTATTGATTGGAATATGTCAATTTTTGGTATGTGTATCTGCCAGAACTAGTTTTAGACATGGCTGGGGCCCGCAAGAAATCATCAGTCATTGGCCTTCAATCTCCAGTATTGCAGTGGTAAATCTCCAGCTTTGGGATAGGCCACCCTTGGTATCTCTGCTTCCTGTGACTCCAGTGCTGGATCCAGCCAGTGTCTCTGTTGCTAGTGAGGCTGGAGGCCTGCAGAACAGGTTCACTTATGTAGAGGGGTGGGCTGGAGAGTTTAAAGCTTTGAAAATAACCAGTCACATTAACTATCAGTATAGAATTTGGACATTAAGTCTGCACAGTCCTGAAAAAGTTCAGACTGTTGGCAACCCCTGCCCCCCCCCCCCCCCCCCCCCGAAAGCTAATCACATCTAATAGGATCCTTCTAAACATTTGACCCCTAGGTGCATGCCTAGTTTGCTTATGCCTTAAACTGGCCCTGTGAATTTCCTTAAAAAGAGGGAGGCATAGGAAAAAAGAAACTTGGCGTGCTCATGCTGCTGTTCAATTTCAGTATTAATAACATACTTGTATACCGCAGAATCCAGGGTGATTAAAATTACAATATAGCAGGAAAACACAATTATGCATTCAGGTATTAACTACAAATTAATTAAGAATCAAAAAAGTCTTAAGCTTTTTTCAAAGATAAATAATTAGACTCCATTTGGATCAAAGTATGCAAAGAGTTCCAAACAGGAGTTGCACATACAGCAAATATAGAAATAAAAATGTTTAAATATTGCTTACCAGTTAGGAGAAAGAAGTTTCAAAACTGCAGATAAGCGAGCAGAGTGTCTTAAAGAGGGAATCCTAATTAAGTGAACCACCAGCTCCAACGTTGATCCATAAAAGGTTTGAAAAACTATACAAGCTGATTTAAACAAAATTCGCTTTTGAATTGGAAGCCAGTATAACTTGGCCATAAGAGGTGCAACACTATCAAATTTTTTAATCCTAAGTATTAGACAAACAGACGTATTTTGAATTAATTGTAGCTTATGCAGAAGTTTTTTGGACAAGCACAAGAATAGTACATTACAGTAATCAAAGTGTGACAGAATGAACATCTAAACTAAAGAGGCAAATGATGCTTGTGTGAAATAAGATCTAACCAAATGTAACTTTTAATTTATAAAAGTTCTTTGCCATAAATGGTTCATCTGAGATTACATAGGTCAGGAAGAATTAAGAACAACTCCTACACCCAGAATTTATCCTTAATAGGTAGAGATTGGACTGATAATAACATGATATTATTAGGAACATTGGCGCCACAATTCTTTAACCATAAGACCTTAGTTTTATTGACATTCAATTTCAGCATATTATATATGCAAGGTTACACTATACACAAGAAAGAAATTTGGACACCACCTAATCTAATGGCATAATTGAATGACTCATAAGTGATAATAATATACTGTATTGTAATCTCCTGTATTGAGAGTGACATGGAGGTAAGATCTGGAAATTACAATTAAAGCATAGAATTCACACCAATGTTAAATATTCAGCACACACTTTCTCTTTAAAAAGATAAGATGTTGGCAAGCATTGAAAACTGTATTTCCTCAATTCTAAGACACCCTTGATTCTAAGAAGCACCCCCCCCCCCCCCCACACACACACACACACACATATGAAGGGGAAAAAACACTCAATTCTAAGATGCACCTGTATTTTGCAAAAGTGAAAAATATGGTAAATATAGTACCTTTCTATTTATTGCTACATCATAATGCACTCTTCTTTCAGACATTTTAAGGGTCTTTGTAAGTTTTACCAAATGTTCGCAGTTCAAGGTTCAAAGCACAGCATTACCATATGCAGTGGAACGAGCTTGCTTTACATCTGTTACTACCAGTATTCTTAAAATGCCCAGCAGAATGTATACCTTGCAGCTTCTTTGTTTGATCACTGGTAATGCTTACCAGTAGTCAGTGGTATTCCAGGAAAACAGACCCACAGCAGGGCAGGGTAGCAGAATACCTGTAGGCAGGGGTGTAGCCAGGATTCACTTTGGAGGGGGCAGGGAGGCAATGCTTTTTCTCTCTACTTCCTCCCTTCCTCCCCGCCCACTCCATTAGTACCAGTAATTCTACTGTTGCTGGAGAGGATGCCCTAGGGTATGTGATCTTTGAGTCCCAGTGCTTGCCTCATTGGCACTTCTCGCACATGCTCAGTTCATGTGCAAATTGAGCATGTGCAATGAGTACCCATATCAGCGGGCTGGAAAAAAGGCTGCCAACTTCTTTGCTGAGGCAGCACTGAGACTTAATCACTTGAAGATCACATATTCTAGGAAAGGCATGGCAAGACCAGAGAGACATGGTGGGTAAAAAATAAAAGAAAGAGTAGATGAAATAAGGGCTCTGAGTCATGCTGGTGAGCGCTCGTCAGCCAGAAACACACGTGGCAGATAGATGACGGCACAGCATGAGTCTGGATGCAGAGAGTGTACCGCGTAGTTCTGTTCCTCACCAGCACTTTAATAAGTATGGTACTGGTACCGGTTGTGGAGGGCGCCTGAACCCAAATTGGATGAGGGGCAGGCCCTGGTGGCTATATGGATGTTGTAGTGGAGAGAATAAGGAATTAGGCTGCATGATTTGAAATTTTGGACCTCGATTCTAAAATGCCATCGAATTCCACAGACGTTAAAAACTGGCAAAAAAGTGCGTCTTAGAATTAAAGAAATACGGTATTAATTATGAACATGGCTGGTCTCTAAAACAGTAGACAGTGTTGTTTTAAGAATGAAAGTACAGTGAACTGCATCTTACGGGGGGGGGGATGTAGTCATTTTTCAGCTTTTCGGTTTTCTTTTTCTTTTTATAATGAAAACAAATGTTATTTAGATACTGGAAGAAACTGATTAGCATTAATAGCTTATTTCTTATTGATTGGTTGATTGTTTTGCTGGTGGAATTTCCTATATAAAAAAGTATATCTTTCATATGTCAGACAGAACATTACTTATGGAATCATTTTTTTTAGCAGGACGCCTATGTGAGAAGTAAAAAATATATGCATCTTAAGCCTATTTAAATAGGTAGCATTGGCACCTGTGTGACTTTCTAAAATAGGCTCCCAGGATCAGCCCTTTAGTGCCCATTACCATGCACAAATTTACAGTTGCTCCAAAAAGAGGTTCCACATGTACTCTGTGTGTATACCTGCATATTTTATGTAATATACATAGTAACATAGTAGATGATGACAGAAAAAGACCTGCAAGGTCCATCCAGTCTGCCTAACAAGATAAACTCATATGTGCTACTTTTTGTGTATACCCTACTTTGATTTGTACCTGTCCTCTTCAGGGCACAGACCGTATAAGTCTGCCCAGCACTATCCCCGCCTCCCAACCACCAGCCCCGCCTCCCACCACCGGCTCTGGCACAGACCGTATAAGTCTGCCCAGCACTATCCCCGCCTCCCAACCACTAGCCCCGCCTCCCACCACCGGCTCTGGCTCAGACCGTATAAGTCTGCCCAGCACTATCCCTGCCTCCCACCACCGGCTCTGCCACCCAATCTCGGCTAAGCTCCTGAGGATCCATTCCTTCTGAACAGGATTCCTTTATGTTTATCCATATTCGTCACAGCTCTTCTTAAGATACACACCTAGGCATGCCTTCATGCAATCTTATAGGCATGTGTTTATATGTACATAAACAGCCACACAGTTTTATCAAAGGCTTTCCATGTGTAAAATGCTTTAAAATTTGACTCCCAATGTGTCTATTGTCTTTTCAATCCAGGGAGTGAATCTGGAAACTTTTATAGAACAGTATATGAAAGCATTACTGCTTGCTTCACACCAGAATAGAAATTGGCTGAGTAGGTCGTAAACTTTTATTTAAAAAATAATGTGATACTGACTCGCCTCATTTCTCCTAGTTGTGTTTGACTGATGTTTCAGTAACCTAGCTGGACCTCTGAAATGTCTTTATAACATGCTCTGCAACAGTGGAAGCTGACAGTAGACAATTTATTAAAAGAACAGAGAGAAGTGTAATGGTTACAGCACTTTCAAGATAATGAAGCCTCAGAAATATCATAGCAAGCAGCTGAACTTTTTGAGACCTTAATATTTAAAATATTTATTTATATGAATATTTATTCGCCTGTCTGGGATCTCCTCTCATGGTGAAGTGCAAAATTACATATATTCCACATAGACATATAGCACAAAATAAATCAAAAACATTGACATAGACACCTTCAACTTAAATCACATGAACTTTATGGCAGAGGTCTTATCCCTTTTCATCACTCTGCTACTTCATAAGCCTTCATAAACAAAATATCTGTAACCTTTTTATGAAATTCTAGAGTATTCCACTCTTCTCTCAAAACCTGTGAGAGAGCATTCCTTTAAACATGACCATACACTGAAAATGCCATGCCCACAGACCAACCAGCTTTACCTCTGAAGGTAGAAGAACTAGCAATAGACTTCTGCCAACTGAGTGAAGACATCGACCTGGTTTATATGGAGGTACCATTTCCTTCAACAGGGTAGTGTGGTGCATCGCAAGAAACATCAACACTAAATATGTAAACTTGATCTGACTCTCCATGGGCAGCCAGTTGAAATTGTTAAGCACAGGGGTTGTATGCTCAAACTAGCACATTCTAGTTATTAAGTGTGCCATGAAATTTTGAATCATTTGCAAAAACTTCAGCATAGCTCCACAGTAAATCTATATCAAACCCATTGCACTAATCCAATCCTGTCCAAATTAAAGCCTGCACCACAGTTTGAAAATTCTCCCAAGATAATACTGTAGTTTGCACACCAGCCTTAATTTAAAATAAGTAGAAACAAGCCACCAAGCAGCCTGCACCTTTAATGAAAGACTGTTATCTGTACCCCTCTCAGAGGTCACCATCACTCTCTCCTCGTCTGGATCTAAGGCCTACATCTTCCATCTCTCCCTCTGAGTAAGCCACAATCTTACATTTCTCTTTTTGGACTTTTTCCAGCCTGCCCTGTCTTTATTTCCCCTTTGGATTCTTCCTCATTTTCATTATCCTTCACTTCTGTTTCCTTTAGGTTTTCTCTCCACTCCTCGTGTGCTCCCCAGGATCAGTTTTGTCATAGTTATGTCATATGTTTAGTTTTGGGAAACATACATAGCAGATGTCTTTTTATTATGTTCACTAGAAAAGAAAATTCATTTCCCTTTTTATTTCTCCAGTGTTGCTGTACGTGTTGATTTTAACTTTTTGAGGTTCCCAGTTCAATTTTTGTCTACACATTTTTATTTTTAATTTGTGATTCCCTTGTTCTGTATTTGGTGAGGGTCTGTTGGTGAGATAATACTGACAAGTAGGGAGAAGAGGGGATCGGAGGGGAGGCCCTCCTGACTTTAGGCTCCAGCATGTCTAATACCAGCCCTAACCCTTGCTGTAGCTGGTGGGAATCCCCAAGCACCTGGTCCAGAACTCCCTTCTACCAAGCATCCTTGAGCCTCTGACAACTAAGGATGCATGGGGTGCTGGCATTGGTGGTTCATGCACATAACTTCTGTCTGCCAAGCTTGGTAAAAGGGAGTTCTGGCCGCTTTCAGAGGATGTTTTCAGCTGACAGACCTTGGGGATCCTCATTAGCTAAAATATTTATATTTTGAGTTGGGAGGTGCAGAGGGAGAGGTGGAGAGTGGGGGGTAGGGTGGAGGCAGAGAGAACATTTTGTGCCCACCCACTTTGAGCTCAGGCCCATCCAAAATTGGCTGTTTGGCTTCGCTTCCAGGCAACTAATGGGCTTGAGAGTGTGCCACCTATTCTCACTTTTTGCAGCTTTAAGAAAGTGATTTTCCTACTTTCCTACAGCAGTTTGTAAGCTTGAGTTGAGCACTGCAGGAACTTCGGGCTGCTGTCATAGTAGGGAAGAAGGAAAAGCATTGTTTTTTCGGTAGCATCACAAAAGAAAAAAAAACATTGGAGGGCATGAAAATTTTGGCATTGTGGTGCAATTTCTAGGTGCTGTGGAGGGGCATAATTGAACGGGGGCAGCCATCTCCAAGGCCGGCACCGTAAAGCGGCGTCCCGACCGTATTATCGAAACAAGATGGCCGGCCATCTTTCGTTTCGATAATACGGTCGGAGCCGGTCCACCTGCCTGAAGTGCACTGCACCCACTAAAAACTGCTCCAGGGACCTGCATACTGCTGTCATGGAGTTGGGTATGACATTTGAGGCTGGCATACGAGCTGGCAAAAAATGTTTACAATTATTTTTTTTGGGTGGGAGGGATTTTGGTGACCTCTGGGCGAGTAAGGGGAGGTGATCCCCTATTCCCTCCGGTGGTCAGTTGGGTCACTTTTTTGAGGCTTGGTCCTAAAAGTAAATGGACCAAGTGAAGCCGGCCAAGTGCTCGTCAGAGCCTGCCTTTTTTCAATTATCGTCCGAAGCCGGCCATCTTGTAGCCACGCCCCCGTCCCGCCTTCCGTACCCTGCCGAAACGCCCCCTTTAAGTTTGTCCGGCCCTGCAACAGAATGCAGTTGAACCCGGCCAAAATCGGCTTTTGATTATACCGATTTGGCCGGGTTCAGGAGATGGCTGGCCATCTCCCGATTTGTGTCAGAAGATGCCTTCTCCTTTGAAAATCAGCAGGTTAGTGACCCATCACATTTCTGTTGCTTGTATTGGATTGTTTTTGAAATTTGTTTTCTTGTATTTAAAATACTTTGTTTCTCCAAACCGTATTCTGAGAAGCACTTCTAAATTACTGTGTATTCCTGAAATTTACATTCTTTTTCCTGTTTTTGTGTAGTGGTTGTAAACATATAGTATCACTTTTGTAAATGTTAATAACTGGGACAGAGCAGCAACATGGCTGTTAAAGGGGAATAACTCGAATATATTCCTCTACAATATATTATTCCTTGTGCCTTGGTGCTTTGTAGCTTTTACTACATGAGACGTGGGGTAAGGAATAATATATTGTAGAGGAATATATTTGAGTTATTCCCCAAGTTTTCCACGTCATCACTGTGACCCCTGACGCAGGTGCTAGTCACCGAAACACGGCCCGTGTCGGGTCTTTTTGTCAAGGCTCATTCATTAAAGAACTGTGTTCCATTTTTAAAGGCCCGTGGTGCTGTTTTTTTTGTTTGGACTTTAGTTTGTACTTTGTTCCCTCTCTTTTGTTATATACTTTATATGTATACCAGAGTTTGATTTTTTCCTTGCCTTTCTCAGGGCACAGACAGTAGAAGTCTGCTCAGCACTGTTCTTGAACTTTCCATACCTATTCAGTTATATCGCCTAATACAACCGACTATCCACCTATTTTTAAAGCTGGTTTAGCAGCCATATTTGGCTGCGTGAAAGCATAGGATATCTTTGGCCAGTTTAAAGATAACCGGCTAGTGCTAAATATCAGCTTAGCTGGGTATCTTTAAACCAGCCAAAAATAATTCCAGTATTCAGTGCAGGTTACCAGAAACGGCCCAGCATTGAATACCCAGGCTTAGCTTTGTGGTCTGAATATTGGCCCCAATATCTTAAACTGAATATGCAAGTGGACGGGAAGCCAATGAAGTTTTTCCAACAAAGGAGAAATATGATCAAGCTTTTGAGCTTTGCGTAAGAAATAGGCTGCTGAATTCTGGAATGTTTGGAGTCTGCAAAGTTGATTTTTCGATGTCCCTGAATATACTGAGTTGCAATAGTCCAGCTGCGATATTACGAATGCATGAATCAAAGTATATAGCAAATGAAAATCTAAGTCACTACTATAGGCCCTGCTTACTTATCCGCGCTGTATGCGCGCTAACGTTTATAGCGTGTGCTAACACTACAGACACCCATAAGAATATATGAGAGTCTGTAGCATTAGCGTGTGCTAATTTTTAGCACATGCTAAAAATGCTAGTGCGTCTTAGTAAACAGGGCCCTAAGTGATAGAAAACTTGATTTAATGATCTGTGAAATTTGTTTCTCAGATGTAAGTCTACTATCAAAGATTGCTCCCATGTAATGAAATGAGTCTACTGTGGGAATAGGCATATTGAATAATATTGGGACATCTGAGGGCTGTGGGTGTGAACCTGTAATCCAACAGGTAACTGTTTTGGAAGCATTTATTTAAACACACAGACTGATGCACAAGTTGAATTGTGTCAGCTGTCTGATGTATTAAATGATGTGTTATCACATACAAATATATGCTTATGGAAAATACATCACAAAATAAGAGTCGAAGGGGTCCTTTTACTAAGGTGCTCCAAAGGATTTAATGCACACTAAAGATTAATGCGAGCTAAATGCTAAGAAGCTCATTTTATACCTATGAGCTTTTTAGCATTTAGTGTGCACTAAATCTGTTGGCGCATCTTAGTAAAAGAGCCCAAGGATTCTAGAAAGCTATTTATATGTGTGTGTGTTTGTTTGTTTATTTCATTAAATCCCACATTTTCCCAATCAAATTGGGCTCAATGTGGCAAACATTGTTATACTAACAATACAAATTAGTAAATACATCAGTATAAAAGACTTGTAGGGTTGAATTAAACAATGATTAAATAGAATACGATAATTATTTTGAAAGAAGAACATTATGAAGGGAAAAAGAATGGAAATGGATACTTTGCGTTAGGATTCTTCTTTATGGCGGGGGGAGGGGGGTCATCAGTAAAAGGTTTTTAAGGATTTCTGGAATTTCAAATAATTATGCTCCCATCTGACTAGTTTCCGGAGGGAGTTCCACCATTTCGTACATTGGTAAAGGAACCCTGCCATGAAAGCTGATTTGAATTCTGCTTTTTTGCAACTAGGATAATGGAGAATTAAATAGTCTCTGGAACCAGGAAGAACGTTCTGTAAGGGTGATTAATTAAAGGTTGCATATAATTTGGAGTTAACCCATATAGAGTTCTGAAAAGAATACACAGAGTTTAAAAACTGCTCTGGCTTTTATAGGCAGCCAGTGTAGTTTCCTGAGCAGAGGAGAAACTTTCTCAAAACGTGTGACCTTGTAAACAAGTCTGGCTGCGGAGTTTTGGGCTGTTTGAAATCTTTTTAAGGTTAATTCTTTGCAGCCAGCATAAATGGCATTGTAATAATCAAAGTGTGATAGTACTAATGATTGTACCAAGGTTATGAAGTTATCATAAGGGAAGAGACATCTGATTCTTTTTAACCTTCGCATTACTCTGAATGCTTTTGCTATGACTGCTTGAACTTTTGGGCATTGAAAGACATATAAGGTCTATTATTACTCCTGGTATGTTTAGTTGTGATTCCAGTGGATAAGTTACATTATTGATGGTAAAGCTATGGTAATGTATAGTGTGATAGGGGTTATATAAGAGCAAGAATTTGTTTTTCTCTGTTTAATTTTAATTTAAAGGTGGCGGCCCAATTTTCCATCAGATCAAGGCCAGTTTTAACATTATTCAGCACGTCTTCAATGGTATTGTCAAAAGGGTTATAAATTTACATCATCTGCGTAAATGAAGATTTTGTAACCTCAGGCATCCAGAAACTTCCCTAGAGGGGCCATCATGATATTGAACAGGATGATAGGGGAGAGCCCTGTGGCACTCCATTCTGGTGACCACGAGGAAGAAATAGAGCTTTGTGATTTGACCTGATTGGATCTGGATTTTAAAAATCCTTGTAACCAATTCAGCACATTCCGCCTATTCCTAGATTGTCTGTATGCGCACTAGACATGTCAAATTGAAGAAGGATGATTTTCCTACCTATGCTGATTTCTTTTCTGAAGTTAGCAATGAGTGTGGTAAGGACTGTCTCCGTACTATAATTAGGTCTGAAGCCTGATTGTGAATAGTGTAGGAGGGAAGAGGAAGTCAAAGTAGTCCATGAGTTGGCGAGCGACTGTACCCTCCTTCACCTTAACCAACAAGGGGATGGAGGCCACAGGTCTGTAGTTGATGTCATTTATATTTGCCTGAGAGTTTTTCGGAATGAGGGTTAGCATTATAGACCCTTTATGGGGAAGTGACCTAATGAGAACAAAATAGAGAGATGAGATATGTCTAAGAGACTCATTGAATATATTGGATGCGGCTTTTAATAGGTAGCTGGGACACGAATCTAGTACGCAATTAAAGGATGAGTATTTCAGTAGGAAAAATTTCACTATTGAAGTAGTAGGGGGAGAGAATGATAACCATAGTCTCTCAGCTTTAATTCCTGTAGATTTGGGTAATGATACTCTCGTGAATACCTCTGGGTCTCCTTTGAACAGCAGTATCTTGTTTCTGATTTTTAAGATTTTCTGTTCAAAGTATGTGGCTAATTGAATTGCGGAAGGAGCAGATTCATTAGAGCTGATTATATCCTGAATATCTGAATATATAATAAACTGTTTAATAGGCTATAAATATGTTTGGTATTGAGTGGTTCGTTATTTGTTTTCCATAGTAAACAATTTTAGCCTTCTTAATTTTGTATTTACAATCTCTTAGAGCTAATTTCCACTGTAGTTTGTTTTCCTCAGATTTAGATTTAAGCCATTTTCTTTCAAGCTGGCTACATTTCGTTTGATGAGCAAAATGTCTGTATTGAACCGATAGATTGCCTTTTTTAGATTTTAATTTAATTTTCCCTTGAGCAATATCATCTAATATTGTTTTGCTTAGTTCATCCCACATTTTCATAAAAGTTACAAAATTGGAGATAAACGTGAGTTTTTAATCGGGTATCCGAGACCAGGTCCTTCCTCAGGATTTAAAAGAGTGAGGATAAATTTGAGAATTTTTATTTTTCATCGACTCTAACCAGCATAAGGTAAATTTTAGTTTACAATGATCTGACCATGTTAACCATGAAGCTACAATTGTTTGGTATGTTTAAATTCTAGAATCTTGAGCATGTGTATATTTTATTTCCTTTGCAGCACAGAGCTCCTGGGAAAGTTCTGATGGATGCAGTCTGCAATCATCTGAATTTGATTGAAGGTGATTACTTTGGCCTTGAGTTTCAGGATCACCAGAATGTCATGGTATGTGAATAAGTTCTCACCTTTTCTTTAAGCATTTCTATTAGTCTGAGTAACAAATGCACTGTAACATATGAATGAAAAATAAATATGTAATTATCTTTATTACTGTTTTGTTTTTAAATTTTCATTGTTGAGTGTTTTCTTTGTTTTTGGGATTGGGCTTAGATTTAGCTCATGCCCCTATTTTGTAACCCAAGACAAGTTACATTAAGGTATCGTAAGTATTGACCCCAGAGGGCTTGCAATCTAAGGGGCCCTTTTTACTAAACCACATTAACTCCTCAATGCCCATTTTGCACTGTGTTAACTGCTAGTACAGAGCCACATTACGGGTTCTTGTGCTATTTTTGCACTTAACACATGGTAAAATCTGTGTCGGGGGGTGTGGCATGGGTGGAGAGTGGGTGTGGAAGGCATTTGGATTTTAAAGTGTTGCACTTACCACGCATTATCTGCCTAATGTAGAGTTAATGCAGGGCCACTTGCTGCCTCCTAAATAGGAACTGGGAACAGGTACCGCAGTAACGTACCAGGGGTGGGGGAGTGAGGGCAGTCCACCCCGGGTGCACAGAGCAGTCGCACAGCTGTCGGCTCTGCCGGCCCCCTGCCCCCTCTGATGTTAGTTCCTGTTACGATATCACCATTTTCAAGTGTACTCTAAAATAACAAAGATGGGGCCTGATTCAGCAAACTTTGGGGTCCTTTTACTAAGCCGTGGTAAAAAGTGGCCTGCGGTAGCGTGGGCGTGTATTTCTGGCGCGCACTGGGCCAGTTTTTACTGCGTCTGCAAAAAAGCACTTTTTTAATGGGACAGGAAAATGGTATGTGGTAACACTGAAACCAGCGTGCGCCTAATACTGGCCTGAGCCCTTAACCCCACCCATTGATCTAGCGGTAAGGGCTCACGTGCTACACATGCGTTGACTGGTTAGCACCGATTACCGCCAGAAATGGGGTGTGCAGGAGGAAATAAATAATATTTTCCGTTGCCACGGGTGCGCAGCAAATCCAAAATTACCGCCAGGGGTGCAGTAGCCTGCCGGTAGTTTTGTTTTGGTGCATGCTGCACACGCGTAGAGCCTATCACACCTTTGTAAAAGGGCCCCTGTGTCTCACACAGTGGGAGAAAAGTTGTTGGGGTTTTTTCTTTAGTGAATCAGATTTATACAAAATAAATGGAAAAACTAGTTAAATCATATTACAAATGTCACATTGGAGGTAATAGCAAAAGAAAAGCACAAAAATGAAACTATCGAGTCCTTTAATGAACATACCCAACATGGGCTGTGTTTCAGCATGTGTCTGCTTCGTCAGGGGTCTGACAGAAGACATGAAAATACAATATGAACAACAAAATTACATCAATGCACATATACAACATGACATGCTGCTGTCCATACAAAAGTGTAAACTTAAAAAATGAAAATAGTATGTGCCATAAAATTGCGGAATGAAAGTATATATGCAATATACAATGATAATGCAGTATAAGTTCATGCACAGAGATGTTGAAAGTGACTTCTTGACAAAAAATAATATACATTTGTACTAAATAGAAACATATACATTATCCATAATAATAAAAACATACAAAGTGAAATTGAAAATGTGAACAAAACAGTGTGTCGAGTAAATGCAAGTGTGCATGATTGCATAACAGAAACATATCCAAAATGATGAAACATATGTAGTGAGATCAAAAATGTGTAAAAATGTGAAAAAGACATGCTTTATGTAATGTTATATAGATGTGAAAAGTAACTATGACAGTGTGTGTAATTACATGATGTTTGAAATTTGCCTGTCTTACCAATCTGAGTGAGAACTCTTGAAAAACATAGAAACAAAAATAATGTTTCCTAATTTGTCATGCTGGAAACAGAAAGAAGAAAAACTGATTAAAATCTTAGGGCCTATTTTACTAAGGCATGCCCTAATATTTAAGGCACGTCTTAATAAAAGACCCCCTTATTTTATGGGCCATGCATTACTGTATTTGCCTTACGAAAATATAAATAACCAAGCAGCTAGCACATGAGACAACTAGTGCAGACAATTGGTGCTTAAATCACAAAATGAGAATAGAATTAAACTTACACACTGATTGTACAAAGCTTACCAAACATAGTCATAAGAAAAATATTTGAAGACACCACAGCACACAAAATGTGATTGTAAACTCAGGCACAGTAAATCAGTCCAACTAAGAAAAGAGAGAACAAACGCTCTGTTTTAGCCTGATGACAGGTAACAACTTATTAAAATATGCCATTTCGGCAAGAGTGCCCAAAACATGACCATTAAAAGTTTACCGGGGTCTGAAATTACAAGCCCCCAACTGAGAAGTAAATTTATGGTGACCTTAAACAGCAATTATGTAACGGCAGATTCTAAAGAGCTTATAAAAGGTTCAATTAAATCAAAGGCTCCTACAAAAAAATCTCAAAAGGCCAGAGCATGTCACGATGGTTCTGTGGAGAGATAGCAGGTAGTAAATAAATAAATAAGGCCCAGATGCACTAAACTTTAACGACCCTTTAACGAAGAAATTTTCAACCGTAGCATGCATTAAAGGCCATTTTCCGACGACGCTAGCAGCTAACGAAAACGGAATGCAAACAAGTCACTTCCAATTGTAATGTGGACAATTCGGAATGCACTAACCATACCGACGATTGCACCGATTCAGTTACCGCGATATATTTAACGTGAAGTCAGACCTGTCGTTAAGGCCTGAGCTGTCATACAGACACTGCTCCCCGCTTCTCCCTGCAGCATAAAAATCGAAGCTGGCACGTTTGAAAATATAACACAAATATAACACAAACACGTGGCTCCCCGCTTCCCCCTGCTTAAAATATAAAATCAAACCAAAAATAAAAGAAGGATCGGGAGGGGGCAAAGGCGCTTGTCAGGAGCGTCCTGTATGGACGGCCTTGCCCCCCCCCCCCCCCTCCTCCCCGAGGTCGCTGCTGGTCCCTGCTTCCCCCTGTATTAAATAAAAAATCAAAACAAAAATCAAAAGTTTAGCAGCCCCGGCCCCCCTCCCTTCCTGTATCTCTCTCCTTCTCCCACAGCTCCGCCTCCCGCCATCCTCCGCCCCTGTGCCCCCCCCCCCTGAGGTCATCGCCGCCGCCCCCCCCCCCCCCCTCCACCGGACCCCCCTCCGCCTTACCAGGCCTGTGCAGTGCCTCTCACCTCTGTGTGAAGGCGCTGCACGAGCAAGAAGATCATCTGATCACTGCGAGTCTTCAGGAGGACATCTTTCCTTCCCTGACCTGGGCCCGCCCCTTCTGACGTGATTTCTATCCATAGGTTTTCTGTAGACACTTGTAGTGAATCCATAGGCACTTTTCATAATCATGATGCCAAGAAAAGGAATCTGAATACTGTCATAGTGCATTGTGAAACATAAATTCTGGTCAAGTGAATTTAACCAGGAATGAAACTTATGCAATTTCTCAACACTTCCCTTCCACAACACCAGCACATCATCGATGTATCTCCTCCGAAATCTAACCTTTTCTTGATAAGGGTGTGATTCTAAAAATTAGTATTAAAAAATTCCTAGTATTATCAGTTCTATTGTTAAGAACATCAGTTATTATTCTTAAAGCCTGTTCTTATGGTATGTTTATATACAATAATTCCAGGTCAAAGGTGACCAAAACAATGTCTGTTACATCACCGTCAAACGCATGTAACAAGTTGATCACATGCGAGGAGTCATGAATATAGGACTTCACCAAAGGAATAAATGGCCTCAAAAAGGTGTCAACGAAAACAGAGAGAGGTTCAAGGAGATAGCCTACAGCAGATTCTGTGGTCGTCCAGGAGGATTTGTAAGAGACTTGTGGACTTTGGGTAGCATGTATATTGTTGGTGTTACAGGATGATCCGTTATAAGAACATCTTTCTTTTGATTTCATGAAACAAGAATAAAAACCGAAATTCACCCAGAAATTTATCTCTTTTCTTAATTCCTCAGTGGGATCATTTTAAATATGCTTTCATTCTGCAATTTTATGGCACATATTATCATTTTTTATGTAAGTTTACACTTTTGCATGGGCACCAGCATATCATGTTGTATATGTGATTTTTATTTTGTTCATATTGTAATGTCTTTTGTCAGACCCCTGATGCAGGTGAACACACGCTGAAACATGACCCGTGTCAGGTATATTCATTAAAGGACTCTTGATTGATCCATTCTTAAAGGCCCATTTGTGCTTTCCTTTTGCTGTTCTTGGTTGTGTACTTTGGAACCGTTCCTTCTGTTACCTACATTGGAGGTAAATTCCATGTGTCAAGCATGTTTTATGTGCTAAAAATGGATATTATAAAATAAGTCCATACTGGCACACATGCCAACAAGAACACGGGAGTACTTTTATGCAATCAGTGACCAGGCCCATCAACAACAAAACTCCAAACATAACACAGAAGAGCCAGGGAAAATAAAACAATTATATTAAATATTTTAATACAGTCAAAAATACATATCGTGCATTAAGGTGGCAAATCTGTAAAGTGGTGTGCTTAACACCAATTCTATTATGGCTTTGGGGTGCACCTAAGCCATTATAGAATAGTAGCATAAATACACTTTGGCACACCTATCAATAGGCGCAGTAACATATGTCATGTCAATAGTGGGTATAAGTGGGCGTGACTGGGTGCACCTTGCAATGCACGCAACTGAAGGTATTCTGTAAGTTGTTTTTTTTTTTTGTTTTTTTTTTTTGTTACATTAGTACCCCGCGCTTTCCCACTCATGGCAGGCTCGATGCGGCAGGCAATGGAGGGTTAAGTGACTTGCCCAGAGTCACAAGGAGCTGCCTGTGCCGGGAATCAAACTCAGTTTCCCAGGACCAAAGTCCACCACCCTAACCACTAGGCCACTCCTCCACAGTTGCGTGTGTTGCTGGCCAACGTTCTTATGACACATCCATTTTTCTCCCACGTTAATTCCTCCATAGCAGTTGTGCACTATCCTCCAGATTCTATATATATGGCTCTTTGAGTTGCACGTGCAAATTTGGACTTATTTCCAATTTGTGCGTGCTACTTAATTGATAAATGAGCCAATCAGTGCCGATAATTGGGCAATAACAAACAGTTATTGACAATAATTAGAATTTATGTGCTCATCTTTTTAGGCGTATTCTATAAAGAAGTGTACATAAATTCTAGTGCGCGAGTCCAAAAAGGGGGCATGGCCATGGGAGGAGCATGGGCAGGTCAGGGGTGTTCCTAAAATGTATGCGCTTTGTTATAGAATTAGTGGGATCTGCATCTAATTTACGTGTGGGGATTTACACCAGGTTTTCATTGGTGTAAACGGTCTCACCTTAATGTAATCGCAAGTCCTGGCACTAAGTGCTGTTCTATAATCCACGCCTAACTGCAAGTGTGGTTTATAGAATAGTGCCAAACTATTTTTTCAGTTCCGATTTTTTTTAGGTGCCATTTATAGAATCTAGCCCTTTGTCACATAGGCACACTCTTTATAGAATAGCGCCTAACACCTACGCACATAAATGCAAATTGTAACATCATTAAAGCACATAGGTGTGCCTATTCTATAAGGGGCCCTTTTACTAAGCCGCATAAGTGTCTGCACGCACCCAGTGCATGCCAATGGGTTGTCGCTTGACTGCCATGTGGCTCTTGCGTTAATTTCATTTTTGGCGCATGTCTGAAAAATATTTTTTATTTTCAGATACGCGTAATGGACGCGTGCCAAGTGGCATTTGACACACATAGGTCATTACCACCTAGATTCTTTACCACTAGGTCAATGGCTGGCAGTAAGGTTGCAGACCCAAAATGGACGCATGACAATTTTGATTTTGCCGCACGTACATTTTTGGAAAAAAAAGGGGGGGGCCGTTTTCACAGGCACGCTGAAAAATGGATTGGCGCGTGCCCAAAACCCGCGCCTACACTACCGCAAGTCATTTTTCAGCACACCTTAGTAAAATGACCCCTAAATTAGTGCACGTAAATGGTGCCTAAATTTTGGCACCCTGTATAAAATTGCCCTTTAATTTCTATCACCACATATCAAATTCAATGTGGCAAATTATAGTCATTCCTGGGGATGACATTTGGATGAAGCTGTGATGTACATGTGTACTTTATAAAGTGTATGCATAGAGTACATGTACAGTGTTACTCTTGCCACTATCAGGTACAAATTTGTGGGAGAACATTTTTATACCATAGGGCATAGTTCTAGGAATCTATTTTATAAAGGCACATAAATGCTTGTTTCCTTTAAAAATAAATTCACAAGAAAAAAAAACCTTAAAGAAATAACTATGCTAAAAAATAAAACTGTGGAAGTGTACTTTTAAATATATCCAAATGTAGAAACAACAGAGATAGCAGCAAAACAGCATTGCACTTCTCTCTGCAAAGTATATCAACTACATAAATTGGTTTCAGTTCATTCTTATGTCTAAGTATAATTTGGTATAAGACTATTTTCTTTCTTTTTTTTTTTTTCCAGTCAAACATGAGTCAAAAATCTAATAAAAATAATACTTCCCTGACTGCTGTGAGATTCAGATTCTCTGTTTCATTAAAAAACTGCCTCAGGATTCCATAGATGGCACATCAGAACAAGTCTTAAAACATTTTTGTCACAATCTTCTAAACTTGTTTACAGCATCTTGCAATCAATATGTCATCCCAAGCCAATATGTATAGAGAAATGGCAAGAACAGCATTAATGGTTTTGCCCCACTCCCATATTGACAATCTTTGTGACATCAGGGAGACACAATTCCGCAAACGCTATTCACAGTGACAATCAACATGATGTCATCCTGTGAGAGAAAATGATTAAATTATCAAAACAGACACTACAATATAAAAATATTTTTGAGAAATTCATTATAGACCGCCAGCCATTGATCTAGTGGTAAAGTCTCATGCGGTAACCGGGTGGTAATGAACTATGCACGTCTAATACACCTGTCCGAAAATAAAAATTATTTTTCGGGCGCGCATATCGGACGTGTGCCAAACATGAAATTCCTCAACAGCCACGCAGTAGCCAGGTGGTAACTACATTTTGGCGCACATTGAGCATGCATAGACGCTTACACAGCTTAGTTAATGGGCCCCTTTGTTATTTATTTAAAAATGTTATATACTTCTTTATTGGCCAATGGTTGTCCTAAGTCATTTACAAAAGAAAAATAAATACAATAAAATTTTACAAAGAAGACAGATAAAACTGGGATGATAAACCTTTGGTCTGTCCTGGTATGGCAGTGCTTATGTACTTATATCTGGCAGACATCACAAAGTCTGCCAGATATAATCAAAGAACGCATTGCTTTCAAAATCTGCACTCTGGTTCACAACATTATCTACGGTGAAGCTCCGGGATACATGACAGACTTGATCGACCTACCAACTAGAAACACACCCGAATCAACATGAACGTACCTAAATCTGCACTACCCAAGCTGCAAAGGACTCAAGTATTGGTTGGCGTAAGATGGCGGCCACACAGTAAGCTCCGCCGAGCCACAGATGAAGCCCGATCTTATGGGCACCGGACCCGCTCCCAAACGCACCGCTCGACACCAGCGGAGACCCAACAACGCCGCCGAGACCAGCGGGAAGAACTGTGAACGCCCCGCGCTCAGGTCGACACAGGTCAGGCTGCGGGTCCCAAAACGGAGCAGGGCGGAGAAGGACACTGCCTAAGCGAGAGGCGCTCCCACACAGCAAAGCGCCGAGAAAGTAAAGAGAGCTCGCCCTCGGCCGTCGCGCTCCCCGGCAGGAACTGCCCGGGACAGTGTCGACTGAGAGCTCCGGCGGGCCCAATATCGTGGCGCGAGGTCCCGGGCCCAGCAGCCCGACGCCCATGCTGCCCTTCCCGCCGCGTGGCGCGGCCTGTCTGCACCGCGAGTCCTTCAGATTGGGCAGGTGGTGCGGCTTAGCGTCTTCCACAGGCGCCCTAGTTGCACTGCTGCTCTACAGGCAGCCCAGCTTTGTCGTTCCGAGTCCAGCCCAGCTTGGTCGCTCCGAGACCAGCCCAGCAGCTCCAGCACTGTTACTCTGAGAGCGGCCCACCTGCTCCAGCTCTCCCTGGTCCACCTGGTCCAGTCCAGCGGTCCAGCTTGTCCCTGTCTGCCGATCCAGCTCTTCCTGGTCCACCCGAGCCATCTTCTCTTCTCTCTGCTTGCTTGCTCCAGTCCAGCGGTTCCAGCTTGTCCCAGTCCACCAATCCAGCTTTCCCTGCCTGCTCTGATCCATCGGCCTGTTCCAGCCCGCCTGCTACCTGCTCCAGCAGTCCGTCGGATCCAGCTTCTCCCTGCTTGTCCCAGTCCGCCGATCCAGCTTTCCCTGTCTACTCTGATCCATCGGCCTGTTCCAGCCCGCCTGCTACCTGCTCCAGCTTGCCGCAGTCCGTCGGATCCAGCTTCTCCCTGCTTGTTCCTGCCGCAGTCCGTCAGAACCAGCTTCTCCCTGTTTGTTCCAGCCATCTGCTCCAACTTGTGCCAGCTATCTGCTCCAACTTGTTCCAGCCCGCCTGATCCAGCTCATCCCAGTCCATCTGCACCGGCCTGTTCCAGTCCGCCTGACCCAGCTCCTCCCTGTTTGTGCCAGACATCTGCTCCAGCTTCTTCCAGCCCGCCTGATCCAGCTTCTCCCTGTTTGCTATGGTCCTTCTGCTTCAGCGGTGCCAGCCCACCTGATCCAGCCTCTCCCCGTCCACCTGATCCAGCCTCTCCCCGCTTGTTCCAGCTACCTGCTCCAGCTTGTCCCAGTCCGTCGAATCCAGCTTGCTCCAGCTACCTGCTCCAGCTTGTCCCAGGCCGTCGGATCCAGCTTATCCCTGCCTGTCCCAGTCATCTGCTCCAGCTTGTTCCAGCCCGCCTGATCCAGCTCGTTCAGCCTCTCCCTGCCTGTTCCAGCTACCTGCTCCAGTTGTTACCTCGACTTCTGATGCATATCGAATACCTACTTTAACTGTTGATTGAATTCCTTTACTCTATCTTAACTGCTGATTGAATTCCTCTAGACACTATCACTCCCTATGCCTTAGCTGTTGCCTGCTGTCCCAATCCTAGCATTCCTGCCTCCTCCTCTACTCCCATCACCTTAGCCACTTCACATCTACCCGCATCCACCTTAGCCCTATATATGGCCCCTATACACATTCTATTCATCGCTCTGTCCCTTCCTAACCTCTTCCCCCCTCCCCTTCCACTGTCTACCTCAGGAACTCATTGCCCACCCTTGTCCCCTCCCGTCCTGCTCATTACTCCCCTACCCTACCTCCCCCCACCACCTCCCCAGCTCTCCTGCCCCCCTCATCATTCCTAGCTCTCAACTTTCTACACTTCCTCCCCACCATTAACCCCATCCCCATTCCTCCTTAACACATCCCGTCTTCGTCATCTTCGTCGACCCTCCTCCCCTACCCTCCTCCGCACTCTCTTACTCCTCCTACTTTCCGCAGGTGACGTCAATCCCAATTCAGGTCCCCCTCACCTCTCCTCTCCATAGCCACGTAACCAATCCCAGAATGCCTCCAATCTCATCTCTATTCCCCTTCTCCCCCCCCCCCCCCCCCGCTTCCCTCCCCTTCTCGTGTGCCCTATGGAATGCCCACTCAGTATGCAACAAACTCTCCTTCATCCACGATTTATTCATCTCCCGTTCCCTTCAACTGTTCGCTTAAACTGAAACTTGGATAACCCCTAACGACACTGCCTCAATCGCAGCCCTATGCCATGGAGGATATATCTTCTCCCACACTCCCCGCCCAGATGCACGCAGTGGAGGCGTTGGGTTTCTTCTCTCACCCTCTTGTAGTTTTCAACCCCTCCTCCTGCCACAGTCTCACTGCTTCTCATCCTTTGAAACTCATGCCATCCGTCTATTCTACCCGACACCACTCAGAGTTGCAGTCATCTACCGCCCCCCTGAGAAGCCCCTCTCTTCATTACTTACTGACTTCGACGCTTAGCTCACCGTCTTTCTTGATCCCTCATCTCTATCCCTCATTCTTGG
The DNA here is from genome assembly GCF_901765095.1 of Microcaecilia unicolor. NCBI lineage: Eukaryota > Metazoa > Chordata > Amphibia > Gymnophiona > Siphonopidae > Microcaecilia > Microcaecilia unicolor. Next base: position 240,724,128 of record NC_044034.1, on the reverse strand, counting down.
TGATTTTAACAGTCATGTTGACAACCCTTCCAACTCCTATGCTTCTAAATTCCTCACTCTGACATCCTCCTTTAACCTCCAACTATGCTCTACCACCCCTACTCACCGTAATGGCCATTGTCTCGACCTCGTTCTCTTCTCCTCCTGCTCATCCTCCAATTTCTGCACCTCAGTCCTTCCTATCTCAGATCATCACCTAATCACCCTCACACTTCATCACCCTCCCCCTCAACCTCGCCCAACTATAACCACTGCCTTCAGGAATCTCCAAGCTGTCGACCCCCCTACCCTATCCTCTCACATCTCCAATCTCTTCCCTTCCATCTCGTCTTCTGAATCTGTTGACACGGCTGTCTCTACCTACAATGAAATTCTCTCCACTGCTCTGGATATCCTAGCACCATCTGTCTCTCGCCCCACTAAGCGCATTAATCCTCAGCCCTGGTTAACCCCTTGCATCCGTTACCTTCGCTCCTGCACCCGATCTGCTGAAGGACTCTGGAGGAAATCTCGCACCCTGTCAAACTTCACCCATTACAAATTCATGCTATCCTGCTTCCAGTCCTCCCTATTCCTTGCCAAACAGGAATATTATTCTCAATTAACCAATTCTCTTGGCTCCAACCCTCGTCGCCTCTTTGCCACCCTCAACTCCCTACTTAAAGTGCCCTCCGCTCCCACCCACCCCCACCCCACTCTCTCCTCAAACACTTGCTGACTACTTCCGCGATAAAGTGCAGAAAATAAACCTTGAATTCACTTCCAGGCCTTCTCCTCCCTGTGACTTCTTAACCCACTCCCTCAACCAACCTAACCTGGCCTCCTTCTCCTCCTTCCCTGAGATCACCGAAGAGGAAACTGCTCGCCTTCTTTCTTCCTCTAAGTGCACCACCTGTTCCTCTGATCCCATTCCCACCAATCTGCTTACCAACATCTCTCCTACAGTTAGCCCCTCAATCTGTCACATCCTCAACCTCTCTCTCTCCACTGCTACTGTCCCTGACACCTTCAAGCACGCTGTAGTCACACCACTTCTCAAAAAACCATCACTTGACCCCCACCTGTCCCTCCAACTACAGCCCCATCTCTCTCCTACCCTTCCTCTCCAAATTACTTGAACGCGCTGTCCACAGCCGTTGCCTTGATTTCCTCTCCTCTCAGGCCATCCTTGATCCGCTTTAATCCGGCTTTCGCCCATTACACTCGACAGAAACAGCACTCTCTAAAGTCTGCAATGACCTGTTCCTTGCCAAATCCAAAGGTCACTACTCCATCCTCATCCTCCTCGACCCATCTGCCGCCTTTGACACTGTCAATCATAATTTACTTCTTGACACACTGTCCTCATTCGGGTTCCAGGGCTCCGTCCTCTCCTGGTTCTCTTCGTATCTTTCCCAACGCACCTTCAGAGTATTTTCTAATGGCTCTTCTTCCACCCCCGTCCCGCTCTCTGTTGGGGTTCCTCAAGGATCTGTCCTTGGACCGCTTCTTTTCTCGATATACACCTCTTCCCTGGGCTCGCTGATCTCATCACATGGTTTCCAGTACCATCTCTATGCTGATGACACCCAGCTTTACCTCTCCACTCCCGACATCACAGTCGAAACCCAGGCCAAAGTTTCGGCCTGCCTCTCAGACATCGCTGCCTGGATGTCCAACCGGCATCTGAAACTGAACATGGCAAAGACTGAGCTCCTTGTCTTTCCACCCAAACCCTCTTCTCTTCCCCCACTTTTCGTCTCTGTTGACAACGCCCTCATCCTCCCCATCTCTTCAGCCTGCAATCTTCGACTCCTCCCTCTCCTTCTCTGCCCATATCCAGCAGACAGCTAAGACCTGTCACTTCTTCCTCTTTAATATTAGCAAAATTCGCCCATTCCTCTCTGAACAGACCACCCGAACCCTCATCCACTCGCTCGTTACCTCTCGTCTTGACTATTGCAACCTTCTCCTCGCTGGCCTCCCGCTTAGCCACCTATCCCCCCTTCAATCTGTCCAAAATTCCGCCGCACGTCTTATCTACCGCGTGAATTGATACTCTCATATCACCCCTCTCCTCAAGTCGCTTCACTGGCTCCCGATCCGCTACCGTATACAGTTCAAGCTTCTCCTATTGACCTTCAAGTGCACTCAATCTGCAGCCCCCCATTACCTCTCTACCCTCCTCTCCCCGTATGTTCCCACCCGTAACCTCCGCTCTCAGAACAAATCACTCCTATCTGTACCCTTCTCCACCACCGCTAACTCCAGACTCCGCCCCTTCTGCCTTGCATCACCTTATGCCTGGAACAGACTTCCCGAGCCCATGCGCCCTCCCTTCCCATTTTCAAGTCCTTACTCAAAGCACATCTCTTTTCCCTTGCTTTTGGCGCCTAACCACCTTCCCCATTCATGATACCTACACTGACTACATAGTTTGTTACCTTTAGATTGTAAGCTGTCTTGAGCAGGGACCGTCCTTCCCCATATTTAAACTTGTACAGCGCTGCGTAACCATGGCAGCGCTATAGAAATGCTAAGTAGAAGTAGTAGTAGTAGTAAATACAAATCAACTTACGCGTTCAGTTTTTCCTACATAAGCACACAACTGTGGAGCGCATTACCAAAAGCCTTGAAAACTACGAACGACCACCTAAAATTCCGGAAAACACTAAAAACTAACCTGTTTTAGGAGGCATACCCTACCAATCCAACATAAATGCCTGATCTTTGCAACACAACAAAACTAAAGAACGTAATGGACATAACACAACTCTTCCGTTGTATGATTCGCTATTGTGGCTGTGCCACATGAACTTCATCTTACCACAACATCACTTTGTATTTGTTTACACCGGAGTCTGTAATGCCTCTCCGGTACTATGTAAGCCACATTGAGCCCACAAATAGGTGGGAAAATGTGGGATATAAATGTAATGAATAAGTAAAGTACATCTTTGCCCCCCAAATAACACCCTCTTTAATTGAACTGAAACTCTTACTGCACCATCCCCCAGACCATGTAAGTCCACAAATCATTTACACTGGGAAGAGGTAGTTTTTCAGCTTTTACAAAACAAGGCATACTCCATCCTCAAATCCAGTGGCAATACTGTTCCAAAGAATGGGGACTAGCACTGGAAAACTCTGTTAAACACCCTGATTTTTTCATCACCTTCACAGTCAGATGACCTTAGGTGTCTTCCTGGCTTATAATCAAGTGATCCTGTTTTGCAGCCATGCAAAGCGTGAAAAGATAGTACTGGGATCTTAAACTGCACCTTTAGAATCCACAGGTAACCGATGTAAGTAACAAGAGAGAAGCTGAATATCAATGGAATACCCCCAAAACGAACCATTCTGGGTGGACTGAAACTAGGCCATTAATCCTCTTCGATGTTTCACATATAATCCATTACAATAATCTAAATCAGGGCCATGCCTAGGGTCTCTGGCGCCCCCCTGCAGACTATCTGTTGCCCCCCTTCCCCCCGTGTGGCACAAGATGCAAAGGAAATAGGAGCTGAAAGATGGAGTGCATCTTTGTGGGATTGCTCAACAAATAGATCACAAATAATTTTTTATCATTTTTAACCGTGAAAATGATCACTCACCACTTGCCACACTGACAGGAATTGTCAGCAATGTTCTTAGAAACAAATTGCTATACATTGCAAACTAAGACAGCAGATGTAAATTCTCAGAGTGGACATATTCCAAACGCTAAAATGAAAATAAAATGATTTTTTTCTACCTTTGTTGTCTGGTGACTTTCTTTTTCTGATCATGATGGCCCAGTATCTGATTCTGCTGCTATCTGTCCTCTTAACTCCGTTTCCAGGGCTTCCTTTCCATTTATTTCTTTATTTTCCTCCTTTCTTCTTCATTTCTTGCTCTATATCCATTTCCAGCAATTTCTCCTCTCCCTGGGTCCTGCCCCTCCCATCCATGTCCATCCATGTCCCTCTCTGCCCTTCCATCCTCCATCCATAGCCAGCAATTTTCCTCTCTCCCCTCCCCTCCATTTCCAGCAATTTCTCCTCTCCCTGGGCCCTGCCCTCTCATCTATGTCCCTCTCTGCCCTTCCCTCCTCCATTCATAGCCAGCAATTCTTCTCTCTCCCCTCCCCTCCATTTCCAGCAATTTCTCCTCTCCCTGGGCTCTGCCCACCCATCCATTTCCATCCTTGTCCCTCTCTGCCCTTCCCTCCTCCATCCATAGCCAGCAATCCTCCTCTCTCCCCTCCCCTCCATTTCCTGCAATTTGTCCTCTCCCTGGGCCCTGCCCTCCCATCCATGCCTCTCTGCCCTTCCCTTACCTCAGCTCCGCGCCCTGGGGCCTTTAAATCTTTTACCTCCGGTCGCAGCAGCGTCAGTGAAAGCGCTGCCAATGTCTCCCTTCCCTTCGCGCTTGTTGGTTCCCTCAGTATCCCGCCTTCTTCTGACGTCAGAAGAAGGCGGGACACTGAGGGAACAAACGAGCGCGAAGGGAAGGGAGACGTCGGCAGCGCTTTCACTGACGCTGCTGCGACCGTCGAGCCTCGGAGGTAAAAGGTTTAAAGGCCTCGGCGGTGCGGAGCTCAGGTAAGCGGCGAGGGTATGCACCGCGGCGGCACCCTCAAGAGGTCGTCGCCCCCCTGTGGTGCTTACCCCGCTTACCATATTGGCATGGTCCTGATCTAAATGAACCAAAATATAGAATTGCAGTATGGTCCTACACCATTTCTGCTCCAATAAAAGCCAGAACTTCCAAACCAATTTCAACTTTTAAAAGATCTATCTGATAACATAAATCTGTGCCTCCATTGAAAATTGCTTATCTACATAAAGTCTCTATCTGTCATCTTTTCTGCAAATAGATATGTTTCTGAACCCAGAATCAACAAATTGTCCTACCCCCAGTGCTTAGGTTCAACTATCAATAGAAATTCTGTCTTCTGGGAATTCAACATCCAAGTTATTGCAGGACAGCCATTTTGAAACCATCCGTAAACCTTGTTCTAATCCCTCCAGCGCTTGATACATGATTGAAACATGAATTCATTTTGGATGAATAGTAGATATTTAAGTATAAGTTTTTGGCTGAATGGTGATTTTTAAATGAACTATAATGGATGAAATTATGAAGATGCACTTTAAGCATTGATGGAAGGAGATAATTCACATTTAAAAAGAGAACCGATGATTATAATTGAAGTGAATTGAATCAAAATTGATGTGCTACACCTCAGATATAATATATAGGGCTCAACAAATTCCAGTCACCATGGTGCCTAGGGATTGCACCCTAGTGCCTGTGGTTTCATTCCCCCCCCCCCCCCCCCCCCCCCCCCCTTCATTTTTTTTTTTTTTTTTTTTTTGTAGAGCTGCCCTACAAACAGTGCATTTCCTGTAGAATGATTCGACCCTCTGTAAGCATGAGCCACATGGTACAAGAAGTTCAGAAAGTCTTATGGTTTCAAGTCACTGTCACCGATCAGGAGCATTCAGTGACTGTGCCATTCCACTGCTGCATGTTTTTTTTTTTTTTTGCCACCCATGCACTCTAGTGTTCCTTTTCCTCCAGGGAGTTCACGCTTGTCCTGACAGCCCAAACTCTCCAACATTTGCTCACAACAAACGTGACCCGAAGTTGCTCCCTTTTTCTCCCCCAAGTCCTGTCACTCTCCTGTACGCACACACTGATCCCAACATCAGCACCCTTCTTGTCCCAGGATGGTTCATACCCCAACAGTCCCAGCAATTTTCCAATGCAAACCCAAAACCTGGCGTTATTCATCTCTGGCCCCAGATGCAAAACCCAGCTAAGGTCTGTTTTTTTTTTGGGGGGGGGGGGGGGGGGGGGGTTCTTTTTTCATGCCGTCTCACCCGACTGGTCCGGTCAGCACATTGAGCCTGGGACCTACTTCTCCCTTGCATGCGTGTGAGACTAAAGCACCTAGCCTAAAATTAGTCTGGTTCTTGAACATGACCGCAGCTCTACACATCCTGAAAGCACCATTCTTCACAAGTGCACTTACTTGTGCGTGGGCCATCACATTTCTGAATTTGGCCTTGTAGCCTGTTGATGCAGCCACCTGACTCTTCCTTTCATTGCAGCCCCAGACGTATTCCCTGCTGATCCCAGGTTAAAAAAAACAAACAAACAAAGGTTACAGTATAAACGAGAGAGAGAGAGAGAGAGAGAGAGAGATAAACTGGGTGAAGACCTTGGGTATGAAAGAGAGACTGGGTAAAGGATGGCAGGGTGGGGGATGGTTAATATGAGAGAGAGAGAGAGGCAATATGAAGCCTGAAAGACTGGGAAAAATATCAGTGAGAGAAAGAGACTGTGTGAAAGCTGATGTGTGAGAGTATGAGTGAGAGACAGAGATGGGGTGAAGGCTAGGGTATGAGTATGAGTGAGAGACTGTGTGAAGTCTGAGGTGTGAGAGTATGAGTCACAGAGAGACTAGTTCGGACACAGGCCATGGTGATATGTGGAACAAAGAATCAGTTGTCTTTGTTCACCTGTCAAGGGGGGTGATGTCACAAAGCTGACAGTATACTTTGGGAAGGGAGACTGCTGGCTTCTGCCAGTGATTTGCAGAAACATCTTTAAGGACCTGATTTACTCAAGTTACTTTTTTTATTTTATTTTTATTTATTTATTGCATTTGTATCCCACATATTCCCACATATTTGCAGGCTCTATATGGCTTACATTGCTCCGTCATGGTATCACCATGACTGAGTGAACATATACAATTAGTATTTATATAAGAAACATGGGAAATATAGTGTATAAAAGTAACATGTACACGGTATAGGAAAAGAGCCTTAATAAATCTGGTTCTAAAAAAATACTGTTGATCTGGGAGGGATTCCTGCGCTTCCCTCCAGAAATTTACTGGGGGTAGTGTTGAGGGGATGGGAAAGGAGAAACGAGAGAGATCTCAGCCGCTGGCTCCTAGATTTAGTGAAAATTTGTTGAGGCCTATATCTATTTGTGAAATATGATGGTACAAGTATATAGCACTGGGCAGCTAGATAAAGTATTATATGTTATCTGGTATTTTTTCTGAGATATTTGCCTATGTTCCTTTCTAAAATAGGCTCTTAGAACTATCCCTAATGGTGCGCACATTCTCTTGCACAAATTTATACCTGCTCTGAAAAGGCGCAAATGGGTGCATGTGTTCTAAGCAGGCATTTGCATATTTTATACAATACATATATACATCATAACCTCACCAAAAAGTATTGCCCAGGAAGTGTTTGCGTAGGTGGCAGTATTAGTTTGCACGATCTTGTCAGCATGCATGTTTGTATATGTGTATTTGGACACTCAGGGCCCTGTTTACTATGCTGCACTGTAGGCGCACAGACTTTTTAGCACGTGCTAACGCTAGAGAAACCCAAAGGAATATAATAGGTGTCTCTGTCGTTAGCGCATGCTAAAAGGTTAGCACGCCTACAGCGCAGCTTAGTAAAATGCTTATCTTTTTTCTGAGTCAGAGTGGCATCCAATTAAACAAACATTCCACAGAATGATAAGGGCAGAGGTCATGCTTCTGAGAGCCATGCATAACTTTCTCTTTTAATAATTACCCTTAATTATATCATTAATATTATTTTGTGTTGATTTTAGGTTTGGTTGGACCTGTTAAAACCAATTCTGAAACAGATTAGAAGTAAGTATAACACCTGTTGGGAAAAGATGGATGCACTGTTTTTTTTTTTGTTTTATGTGGGCCCACCAGATGCTCCCTACTGTCATGTCAAGAGCACCAGTTTCATTCTATTGCTTCTAGCTGCCACAGCTCAGTGTTTCCGGGATTTCTGAAAACAAAAATATTAACCAAGTGATTTCGTTTTCGTGGAATTTGTGGATTTTTAAAAATATAGTGTCAAAAATAACCTTTCCTGAGAAGGTTGACCAGATGCAACTTAGAGTAACGGCTGGAAATATGCATTGCCAGCAGTAATGAGACTGGTGACTGCAGAGAATTTTAAAAAATCAAACTCAAATAAAGCAGTTGCCCCAGTTATCATGGATTATGCATTCCAAGTTTTGAGTTTTTTAAGCTGCTTTGTGATCAAAAGGAATGCAACTGGTTTTTAACTCAATACATATAAATGCATGTTCTATTATGGCAGTTTTAAGAAGACTAATTTAGTACTTACTTACATGAAAATGACCCCATGAGTATGTTGCACCAAACCAAAAAAAAAAAAAAAAATCCAACCACTGGTCGATTCCCAACCCTTGAGGAGAAGGGAATTGAACATCTTGCTGTGGCGACAGCTAGTGTTCGGATTTAAGATTGCAGGATTCCAAAAGGAGCCTTGGTGTGTGGCCCCTGGATGAAGACCATTGTTACAATGATTGAACAAAATAAACTGGGAAGGCAATTACAGTCATAAGAAAAAGTCCCCCCCCCCCCCTCTAGATTTCCCCTGTTATTTTATATATGTCACACTGGTTTCTGATCTTTAAACAAATGTATTATTAGACAAAGAGAACCTGAGTAAACACATAAGAGTTTTTAAATTATTACTTCATCTATTTAACGAACAAAGTTATTTTAACACCCATATCACCCATATGAAAAAGTAACTGGCCCCTTAGTTATGCAATCAACCAATTGACCAAATGTAATTGATAATTAGATTTATCTTATTGAACATAGTCAGGCTTGACTGCAGCCTGCCCTATTAAATGTAAACCTCACTATATATTAAACCTTTTCATGAGAATGGAGTAGTCACCACAAAGTTTCTTCAAGAATGCTATGTCATGATCAAAGGGTATTCCAGTTGTTGAAATATATCACTTCTTGAAAGCCATTTCTAAAGCTCTGGGACTCCACGCAACCACACTGAGAGCCATTATTTGCAAATGGAGAAGTCTTGGAGCAATATTGAATCTCCCCAGGACTGCCAAAATTACTCCAAGGGAATAGCAACAGTTCCTACAGGAAGTCACAAAATATCCCAAAAGAACATCCAAAAAACTGCAGGCTTCCACAATAAGAGGGGCTGGGCAAAAATGGGATCCATGGGGAGTAGCAAGACAGAAGAGGGACATCAGTGCTTGTCTCACACTTGCAAAAACACATCTGGATGATCTCCATGACTTTTGGGATAATGTTCTATGGGCAGATGAATCAAAAGTGGAACTCTTTGGACAACACAGGTCCCATTATGTGTGGCATAAAGTGAATACAACATTCCACAGAAGTGGAGTGGAGGAGTGGCCTAGTGGTTAGGGTGGTGGACTTTGGTCCTGGGGAACTGAGGAACTGAGTTCGATTCCCGGCACAGGCAGCTCGTTGTGACTCTGGGCAAGTCACTTAACCCTCCATTGCCTGCCGCATTGAGCCTGCCATGAGTGGGAAAGCGCGGGGTACAAATGTAACAAAAATAACATGAGGGGGAGGGGGGAATGCTTTGCTGTCTTAGGACCTGGAAAACTTGCCATTATTGAAGGAACCATGAATTCTGCACTGAACCAGAAACTTTTTAAGGAGAATTTCTGGTCGTCTTTTTTGTAAGATGACGCATAATTGAGTTATGTAGCAAGACAATAATCCAAAACTCAAAAGTATGTCTAAATCAGAATGGCTGAGGAGAAACAAAATTAAAGTTCTGGACGGGCTTAGTCAAAGTCCTGACTCTTGAACCCAGTAGAGATGGTATGGAAGAACCTGAAACAAGTGGTGCATGCATGAAAACCTATGACTGTGTCTGAATTAAAGCAGTTCTGCTTTGAAGAGTGCCCAAGACTCCTCAACAGTGATGTGAAAAACTAATACCAAATTATAAGAAGTGTTTGGCTGCAATTATTGCTGCTAAAGGTTATTATATTTAGAGGGCAGTTACTTTTCGCATGGGTGATAAGAGTGTTGGATAACTTTGTTCCTTAAATATAGTTAATGAAGTAATATACAATATGTAACTTAGATTATGAACCCTTTAGGGACTGTTAAAAGTACCTGTAATAGAAATTGTAAATCGCATAGTTGCCTCAGGGATCACTTGAGGTATATCAAGTTCTGAAAATAAATAATTTTTTTAAAAAACCCTGTGTTACATGTTAGGTTCCCTTTGCTAACACTACATTTTATTTAAAGATCAGAAATCATTCAGTGTGACATGCATGCAATAATAAGGGAAATCAGAAGGGAGGGGTATTTTTTCACATTACTGTATAAAATAGGGGAAATATTTCACATGTAGTTTTGAATGAATTGGAAGTCAACAGAAGAGGAGGAAATTGCCAGGTGAAAAAAGAAGCTGACAGCCTAAACAAATCCTTCCAGCTCCTCTTGTACCCTGGGGATTTTGGGGTGAGGAAACAGGAGCAATCTCTGGACACTGCTGCCCAGGGATGGTACCTCACGTTTTGATTGTGGGCCACTGACAGGGCAGGAGCATCAGGGGATTATACCTGCCATAGCCATTTCTCCTGCCCCCTCCCCCCCCCCCACACACACACACTTTTAAGAGCGGGTGGAGGATTATGTTGAGGTTATTGGGTTTTTTGAGCTTCAGAAGCTGTGGTAAATGCATCCACATTAATAGCAGTGCACTTACTGTGTGATAAAAATACATCTTGGGTGGTAACTGCATGGGCAGTGGTGGGTAAGCCCCTGAGAATTTCCACACAGGCTTTGTAGATACTGTGTGTTTAATTTTTGCAACTAATGCATGGTAACTGCAAAACTTTACCATACTTTTGTAAGCGGGCCCCTAAGTAAACTGAAGTACTGTTTATCAGTGGCATAGCCAGAAGGGGGTTTTTGTGTGGGCCAGTGGGTAGAATGGGTGGGCATGAGACATTTCCTCTTCTCCCCCAACTCCTTTACCCTGCTTTGCCACCAAATTTTAAAAAATTAATTCCTTGGTTGGCAGGAATTCCTAAGTCCCACCAGCTGAAGACATCCTTAGCCTGAACCCCCCCGACTATTAGAACACTGTGGTAGTTGTTGGCTCTACTCCCAGCTGCGGATGCTGGCACCCAGGGCTGGTCTTAGACCGGGGCAGTTGCACAGGGCCTCACGCTCCTAGGGGCCCCGCATCTCTGGCACGTCTGTCCTCCTGTCTCGGAACACCTCCCTGCTCCGTACCTTATTGTGCATCCACATTTCAGTAGAGAGCATCAGGCAGCGGTAGCGATTTTCATATCCTGTCAGCTGCCAAACCCAGAGCCTCCTTGCTGCTGCGTCCTGCCCCCTTTTGATGTCACTTCCTGCTTCCGTAAGGGCAGGATGCAGCAGCAAGGACGCTCTGGGCTCAGCAGCTGACAGGATATGAAAATTGCTGCTACTGTCTGATGCTCTCTACTGATATGTGGTGGATGCACATCAAGGTATGTGGTGAGGTGGGTTCTGAGAGCTCTAAACCTCCTTTTAAACTGATAAACTATGGCTTATGGTAGCAGGCGCGGGTGGGGGCGGGCGGGGGGCCCACTGAACTGGTTTGCACAGGGCCCCACGTTTACTAAGACCGGCCCTGCTGGCACCCCACACATGCTCAGTTCTCACACATGAACTGAGCATGTGTGAAAACTGAACATGCGCAGGGTACCAGTATCAGCAGTTCTGAGTGTTGCCCAGACTGCTGCATTATTTTGACAACTTGGGGTTCAGGCTAAGGATATCTTGCACCTGATGGGGTTTGGGGGTCCTCACCAGCTACACCAATGTTGTGCACTGCTGCTGGGTGGGCCTGAACCAAAATATGAATGGACCCAGGCCTACCCATGACTATGCCCCTGCTATTTATTTTTTAAACATATTTGGTTTAATGACAAAATAGATGCTCCAAGTGAAATACAGTGTAGTTCGTTATTAGAGATCCGTGAAATCATCACATTACTGCATGGAAATTATGAATATAGCATGAGCAACTGACTGGTTAGCTTTTATATACACATTTTAAAGGCAGTTCTGTAATTGCACAGGAAAGTGGTACTATGCATCATTCTAAAAGGTAGCGTGAAACTTAAAGGGAGCATACACAGGGTCAGAGCATGGGAGGCAATAGCCTATCTCCAACTTAAAATGTGCAACTTCTAGAATTCTGTAAGTTACATGTGTGTGAATGGTGCTCTTAGATATTCCTGTTTTGCTAGCCATAAACTTGCCATAAATGGTCGAGCTTAGATATAGGTGTGCTACTGTGGGTTTATGTTAGTATGCTATAATGTCAAACTATCAATAGGCTTACTTCTTATCACTTGATGCACTCACAAACGTGTAATAGACAAGAATCTAATAACAAAATGCTATTACAGTTATCAACCTAATTTTTCATGCTTAATATCATCTCTTAATCATGGGAGGCAAAGACTTCAGAAGCTCAGTATCTTGTCAAATCTTAGACCTATGGGCCTTGATCCATTCACTGAGAAGCTTCGTGACGAGTCAGAAAAACTTCTCGTAGTAAATTATCTTCATTCACTTTTTGGAATCTTTTAAAAATTTGTATACATGGTTTTTTTTTTCACTTTTAACATTTCTCTCTTGTCACTGTTGTAAAACTTTGAAAAAAGACAACTTAACTTTCAGTTGGTGCTAGCTCAACAGAGTGCTACTGTTTCGCAACTGCTTTGTTGGAAACTTACCACCTTATTGCCAGGCCTTGTGATTGGTCTTTGCTGGACCTTAAGGAAAGCATGAAATTCAATAAAACATCTTTTACAATGGTTCCCTTTAGGTGATATAACCCCAGCAGTAAAGTTGAAGGATAGTTAACCGTAAGGTAATCATTTTATTCCGAGGTTGATAACTGTAATACCATTTTATTATTAGATTCTTTTCCTTTAGAGGTTTGTGGGTATTCTGTAATGGCACTGGGGAAGCTAGATGCAGTTCTAGATTAGGGTGACGCTTCCTGCACTACATTGGGACACCTAACTAGAGGGGTCCTGTTACACAATTACCCCCCTTTATTCACACACACCTATGTTTGAAATGTAAGCTAACAAATAGTTGTAAATTCCTGTTCATGTGCTTTCTATGGAATAATTTTTAAAGGGAGTGCAGGTGCTGTAATTTATATGCATATTTGCCATACAACTTAGGTGTCATGTTTATAAATTTACCCTCACAGTCTGTGATACTCTTATAGTCTTCATTTTTAGGTATTTTTCAATATTAGGCACTATTTGGAGAAATTAGCTTTAGTCTCATCAAAGACAAAACAAAGAGTAAAAAAGCTGAAAAAGCTTAAAACACAAGTCAGGAAACTAGAACGTGCATGGAACAAAAAAAGAGATGAACAAACACTAAATGCCTGGAAACTACTTCGGAGGAAATACAAATATACCATAAAACAGACTAAAAGACTATACTACAAGACAATGATAGGACCAAACTACAAAGACACACACAAACTCTTCTACCTTGTGAACAAACTATTAGACACCACACCAGTCACAAACAACAGCAAAGATATACCAGACGTTGACAACCTTGCGAAATACTTCAAGGAGAAAATAATAAAATTAAGACTCCAAATACCTACCAGCCCTATTGAATACGCCACACTCCTAGATTGTCTAGACCCAGAAGACGGAATATATCCAGCAGATAGAACCTGGACCGAATTCGAACTACTATCAGAAGACCTCATCTCTGAAACACTTAGAAGATATGCCAAATCCCACTGCAAACTAGACATATGCCCAAAAAACCTCATGAAATCAGCTCCTCATCAATTCACAATAGACCTAACAAACCACGTAAACTTCATGCTACAAAACGGACTTTTCCCAAAAGAAAAAGGAAAGATTTTACTCACCCCCATACCCAAAGACACAAAGAAAAGCGCAAGGGAAATAACCAACTACAGACCAGTAGCATCCATACCACTAATAACCAAAATAACCGAAGGAATGGTAACTAAACAACTCACTAACTATCTAAACAAATACTCAATACTACATGATGCCCAATCAGGATTCCGATCGAATCACAGCACAGAAACAGTATTAATTACCCTCATGACTAAATTCAAACAAATGATTGCAACCGGCAACAACATACTCCTCCTACAATTTGACATGTCTAGTGCCTTCGACATGGTAGACCACGGAATCCTATTACACATACTTGAATATTTTGACATGGGAGGAAATGTCCTAAACTGGTTCAAGGGGTTCCTAACCCAACGTTCATACCAAGTCACATCAAATTCAGCCACGTCTGCCGCATGGACACCTGAATGTGGGGTACCACAAGGATCACCTCTCTCACCAACCATCTTCAACCTAATGATGACTCCCTTGGCAAAACTCCTATCAAACCATAACCTCAACCCATATATCTACGCCGATGATGTAACAATATACATCCCTTTCGAACAAGACATCAAAGAAATATTCAATGAAATCAACCAAAGTCTACGCATCATGAACACCTGGGCAGATGCATTTCGTTTGAAACTAAATGCAGAAAAAACTCAATGCCTGATACTTACCTCCCAATACAACACGAATGAATTCACTGCCATAAATACACCTAACCTAAGCCTTCCAATCTCAGAAACGTTAAAAATCCTTGGAGTTACTATCGACCGACACCTACTACTACTACTACTACTATTTAGCATTTCTATAGCGCTACAAGGCATACACAGCGCTGCACAAACATAGAAGAAAGACAGTCCCTGCTCAAAGAGCTTACAATCTAATAGACACCTAACACTCGAAACCCATGCAAACAACACAACCAAAAAGATGTTCTACTGCATGTGGAAACTGAAAAGAATAAGACCATTCTTCCCAAGATCCGTCTTCCGCAGCCTAGTACAATCCCTCGTACTCAGCCACCTGGATTACTGCAACTCACTGTACGCAGGCTGCAAAGAGCAAATCTTGAGGAAACTTCAAACAGCCCAGAATACAGCAGCCAGACTTATCTTTGGAATACCAAAATATGAAAGTGCAAAACCCTTACGAGAGAAGTTACACTGGCTCCCACTCAAGGAACGCATCACGTTCAAAGTATGCACATTAGTCCACAAAATCATTCATGGCGAAGCCCCAGCCTACATGTCTGAGTTAATCGACTTACCACCCAGAAACGCTAAAAGATCACCCCGAACCTTCCTCAACCTCCACTTCCCTAACTGCAAGGGCCTGAAATACAAGACGCTGCACGCATCAACCTTTACTTACATGAGCACGCAGTACTGGAACGAACTACCGCGGAACCTGAAAACGATCTACGAATAAACCAACTTCCGTAAATCACTGAAGACACATCTTTTTGATAAAATCTACGGAAAGAACCACAACACACAAAGCTCACACTCACTGTTCAGTAATACATCAATACATCTACTTATGAATTCTCAACCCTAATCTCACCACACCCAAACATTTACTCACAGAAAAATGTATACCATTTGCTTCATATAGCGCCCCTTAATTTCCCGTTGTCTCCTTCCAATGTCTCAATGTTCTTTCAATTGATTTACTCCTTAATGAATTTGATTTTGACTCGTTTAACTCTTCACAATGTAATCCATAACCTGAATTGTAACAAACTGTATTTCCATTATTCATAATGTATTGTAAGCCACACTGAACCTGCAAAAAGGTGGGAAAATGTGGGATACAAATGCAATAAATAAATAAATATGACATCTAAAGCTTTGCTTTAACTAATAATTAATATAATTAGCAATGGCCAGTTATACCCCCTTTTTAGACTTGCAGTCAATGATTGTATCAATACAAGCCTTGAAAATCAGATTATGACTTGTGCAGTTGTCAATTATTTATTTCTACCATAATTTTCTGGGTTCATATTTTGACCTCAAAATCCAGTGAAAGCTGTCAACAGACAAACAGTCTAAATATAAATGGAATTTAGGATACTGATATCCAGTGGCTTAGCCACGAGTGGGCACAGGCCCACCCACTTTGGGCTCAGGGTCCACCCAGCAGTGGTGCATCTCTGATGTGGCTGGTGGGGCTCTCCAAGCCCCACCAGCTGAATTCTTCTGGCATCCCTCCCCTCCCCACTCCCTAGGCGATTGAGCATCTCTCAACTCTTCCTGCCTTTCCGTGCCTTTTAAAGCTTTCAGTTCTTCACCGACAGTGAGCTGCGACTTATAACCCCCTGCTCGCACCAGCACTGAGCCTTCTTTCTGACCTGGTTACACCTATGCAGAAACAGGAAGTGACATCAGAGGAAAGGCTGGGGGCCAATGTGAGCAACAGGGCGTGGGGGGGGGGGGAGATTTAAGAGATGCCTAATCGTCTGCGAGGAGGGGAGTTAATGTTGCCAGGTTGGGTGTGTGGCTGATATCAGTTAGTTACTCTGTTTTCTTGATCAACATTTTGGAATGCTTTAGATACCACCGATGTGACCCTTTTCAAATTGTCATCTTCCCCTCCCCCGTGTTTTGTGTTTACTTGAGATTTGATCATATGGATTTCAACAATGTTTAGTGCAGTGCTCCCTCTAAGCTGTGTGGGAGTCCACCAGTCACATTGCTACCAGTGAGGGGGTGTGCTTCAATATTGTGCTTTCATTTGCTAGGGACAGGCAAGTCCTTTGGAGTCCTACAGAAGTTGCCTGTCCCTAGCTATTGCAGGAATGTAGGGGGAGGACTCGTGCATAGCTTAGAGGGAACACTGATCTTGGGCACATTAAAAATTGGTGACAATAGTATGTATCCACTCCTAACTATACATTGTGTGCTGAAAAATAGAGTTTTAATTATGGGATCACTGAATTTATTTTTCTTCCTATTTTAGGGCCTAAGCATGTTGTTGTTAGATTTGTGGTGAAATTCTTCCCTCCGGATCATACTCAGCTGCAAGAAGAACTGACAAGGTTTGTGATACTCAAATCTGTAATATACAGATGATGTCAGAGAGGACATTCTGATACAAAGCATTAAAAATCTTCTCTGTAATCTCTATTTAATGCAGATAACTTGTTGGCATGGAACTGTTAGGACAGGTGTTACTCAGGGTAGTTTTAGTAGATACGGAAGTTCCCGGAGATGTAAACAGAATATCAGATTGAACTAAACTTATGAAGAGCTTTCTGATTTCAGGATCAAAAATGTCTTTGGTCATTAAGGGCCCCTTTTACCAAGCTGCGGCAAAAGAGGGCCTGCATTGGCATCAGCACGTGTTTTTAAGCGCACTGAGGCCCTCTTTTACCACAGCTGAGTAAACGGTAGATCTTTTCTGCAGGAAATGGCTGTGCGGCAAGTAAAGCACGTGCCGCATGGCTATTTTGGGGGGGGGGAGCCCTCACCACCACACATTGAGGTGGCGGTAAGGGCTCTCACGATAACTCAGCGGTAACCAGGCAGTGCGTGACACTACCCGATTACCACTAGGTACACACCGGTGCTACAATAATAACTATATTTTTGTAGTCCAGATAGGACGACGCGCTGGGTGTGGGAGATACTGCCAGGCTGCTACGGTAGCCCGGCGGTGGTTCCTTTTTAGTGAGCGGTAATCCTGCGTTGAGCGCTGCTTTGTAAAAGGGGCCCTGAGTCTTTACTTCTCTCTCTCTTTCTCAGCTTCTGGTTGTAAGCAGGCAATAACATAGTAGGTCAGTGGTCATGAATATATTGTGACTAAAAATTGGAAATCTTATTTAAAATAATAGCTACCAGGTCCAAGCTTTTGTATGGGTTTCTGGAGGTTTCTGGTGGAACTAGTTCTATAGATTTGTAGAGCAATAGGTACCAATTATGGATTTCCCAATAACTTCTTGGGTGTCAGAAAAAAATATTTTACCAACACAACTTAACTTGCCTGAACTTGCACATGTTCCTCATTATTCCATAGTTCACTGCTGTCCCATGATTGCTCATGGAGGACAGTTGGAGAGATCCCAATTTCATCTTTCTCTAGACTGGTATACTGGAGAAACTGCACGTTTGCTGGGCTGCTAAAGCAAAGGCTGCAGTTGAGAATATGCCACAGAAATTAGACTGCAGCAGAGAACTGGTAAATTATACTGTTCTCTCTTGGAGCAATTCTGTAAATTTGTGTGTCCTTTGTGGCACCTCGATGCAGCACAGGGAGTGCCAATTTTAGAGTATTAGTGCAAATCCTGCATTTGTGCATCTAAAAGAAGGCGTACCCACTTACGCCCAGGCCAATGACAGGTGTAAGTGGGCTTGCCCAAATGCACCATCTAATAGTGTTCTATAAGACGCGCCCATAGATGCTTGACTTGTCCAAGTCCTTCTCGTGTTCCTCCCCTTGTATGCCTCCTTACCAGTTGTGCACTGTGCCACTTATGCATGGGTATAGCACTTAGGAAAAGTGCGCACGTAAGTGGCACCTACTACTGCATTTTGGCATGAAAAACGCACATACATGTAGGCGTGTATTTCTTTTGTATGTTGAATGTACGAACACCATAAATTTAACATCATCTTATTTAAGTGTTAAATTCCATTAAAACCTACAGATAAATGAGCTGCTTAGTACTCAGTGTTTGGACTGGGTGTTGTATCCCTTACTCTCTCTTCTTCTCTCCACTGTGTATGAGAGGAATAGAGAATAAAACAAAGATTATCATAATACCTATGTATTGCTCCATGTTGCAACTGAGTTGAGTACTGTGTGCAATTCTGGTCACCACATCTAAAAAAAAAAAAAAAATGTAGTTGAACTGGAAAAGTTACAAAAAACAAAAAAGACAACCAAAATATTTAAGGGGATAGAACGATCCTTTGTATGAGGAAAGGCTAAAGAGTTTAGGGCTCTTCAGCTTGGAGAAGAGACGGCTGAGGGGAGATATGACAGAGGTCTGTAAAATCCTGAATGGAGTAGAACAGGTAAACAGGAATTGATTGTTTACTCTTTCAAAAAGTACAAAGACTTGGGGACACTCCATGAAGTTACATTGTAACACATTTAAAACAGATAGGAGAAAAAGTTTTCACTCAATGTATAGTTAAGCTCTGGAGCTCGTTGCCAGAGCAAATGGTGAAAGCAGTTTAGATAGCTGGGTTTAAAAAAAAGTTTGGACAAGTTCCTGGAGGAAAAGTTCATAAACTGCTATTAAGGTAGACCTTGCAAAAGCCACTGCTTATCCCTGAGGTTAAGTGCATGAGATCTTGCTACATTTTGGGACTCTGCCAAGTACTGATAACATGGGCTGACCACTGTTGGAGCAGGATACTGGGCTAGATGAATCCACGGTCTGTTCCAGTAGGGGTATCATGTTCCTAATTACTTCCTGTCCCTTTCCTTGTGAAAGTGTAGAGCATCATTAAGACTAGTCATTCAAAAGGAATGGCTTTTGCGGTTCTGGAAGGTGAAAGTGCTTGTGTAGCAGGACAATAAGAAGTAGATAAAACTCATATTTTTATTTTACAACTTTTATGCTATTTTTACAAAATAAATCTATTCATTGGCTATATTGATAAATCTGATTTAAAGTGTGTTAAATTTCAAAGATGATATAATGTAATAGCGAGTATAACTGCTAGTAGGGGCTGGATATTATAGGGCATGCTAAGCTTGGCCCTAGAAGAGAGGAGAGATAGGGGAGAAACGATACAGATGTTTAAATATTTGAAAGGTATTACTATTTAGCAGATTTTTTCATGGATAGGGAAGTAGTAGAATTAGAGGACATGCAAGTTGATAGGCTTAGAAGTAATATCAGGAAGTACTTTTTCACTGAGAAAGTGGTAAATGCCTGGAACCACCCTCCCGGTAGTGGTGGTGGGGAGATAAACAGTGACAGAATTCAAAAACACATGAAATAAACACAGAGGATCCCTATACCGAAGGAGGTTGGAATTAAAACAAAACTTAAATGAACTTCATACCTTAAACAGGGCATAGAGGGGTGCAGGTACAAATCTAGCCACATTGTTGGGCAGACTGGATGGGACCATACAGGTCTTTATCTACTGTCATTTGCTGTGTTACTATGTTGCTATGATTATGACTATAATGTGCCCCTCAACTTTGTTCTTCAGGAGTCCAGATGCTGCAGGCATGGCCTATGATAACTACCAGTTAGACCTCTGTGCAAGGCATCAACCACTTTTGCTGTTAAGTCAGCTGACTTAGAAAGTTTTGCATTTTGGTAGTGGGAAAGAAATATTAGAAGGCAATTTGGAGTTGGTGATGGTTGGGAAGTATATGGTACCCCTAGGAGAGGATTGTTGGTGGGAATCATCGGTAGGTTGTTCTTCGATCCCTTGATGAGAGAGAGCTTAAGGAGATTGGGTTTTGTTTAGGTCTGTGGTGGGCAAGTATTTTATCACTGGAGTCACATTTGAAGCTACTGCCTGCTCTAAGGGTTGGGAAAGTAGGCTTTCTCCCTTCCCCCCCCCCCCCCCCCCCAAAAAAAAAAAAAAAATTAGAAATACTTTTCTCAAGAGACCACTCCCAACCCCTGAAGTTGACAATAGCTACTTGTGTGGCACAAGAAAAATGAAAAAATGGAAGAGGAGGGGAGAAGACATCAAAAATATATTAATTTCTCTTCATTCCCCCAGTGACATCTGTCCCACATAGCACCCAGCCTTTGCTTCACCTACTCCCTCCCCTTTCAGCTCTGGTTCTAATAATTATAGGGGCCCTTTTACTAAGCCACGTAAGCGTCTACGCATGCCAATTCCGAGTTATTGCTCAGCTACCATGTGGCCCGGGTGGTAATTTCATTTTTGACACGCGTCAGAAAATATTTTTATTTTCTGGTGCGGGTGGTAGTCAGCATTTGTATGCACGTTGACCATTACGGCCTGTTTAACACTTGAGACCTTACCGCTAAGTCAATGACTGGCAGTAAGGTCTCAGACCCAAAATAGACGCGTGCTAGTTTTCATTTTGCTCCATGTCCAATTTTGTCCCCAACCCCCCCCCCCCCCCCCCAAAAAAAAGGCATTTTTTACGGATGTGCTGAACAATGATTCTGCGAGCCAAAGACATATTCATTGTAAAATGCAATATTTTTTCAGAAACCTATATGATTATCCACTACTCCCTTCTACGGTATTTCCTTTTCTTCCATTGCATAATATTTACAGAATTCTGCTAGAATTCAACAGTTATTCTTTTCAATAATTCTGTGTCTGTTGTAATAGTGTTAGTCTCAGTTGGAATTCTAGGAAGCATCTCCTACTTTGTCTAAGGCCTACTTGAAGCTGGAACTGAGTCAGCCATGCTATAGGAAACACAAAGTAAAAGGAAGACATCGTTCACTACAATATCAAAAATGGGCAACTGTTCCCGTATTTGGCAGGTCAAACCCTGCAGGTGGGTCATAGAAAGCAGGAGCCGAGTGGGCATCAGTTCTGACTGAAGGTGGGTAGAGATGGAAATGGGAAGGGTTCCAAGGCCCACTATGCCACCGGGGAGCTCTGGG
Organism: Microcaecilia unicolor; assembly: GCF_901765095.1. Taxonomy (NCBI): domain Eukaryota; kingdom Metazoa; phylum Chordata; class Amphibia; order Gymnophiona; family Siphonopidae; genus Microcaecilia; species Microcaecilia unicolor. The sequence continues at coordinate 240,702,788 of NC_044034.1, read as the reverse complement.
AGGGGGGGTGAGAGGTGTCTGGGACCCACTGAGCCACCAGGATCTCTTCTGGAAAGGGTCACCTGAGGTGAAATGCTGCACTTCATCTCCAATGACCCTTTGCTCCCAATGCTGGAATTTTTACTCCACTCCTGAGCTGGAATAAATTTTTATCAATTACAGGACAAGAAAAAACCTGCCAAAATTTAACAGGGTTTTTTTTTTTTTACGTTGGAAACAATTAAGCCTTTTTGAATGAACTACTTTTCAGCATGGTGGTTTTCCTGCCAATTTCTTTCCATACTAAAAACTTACTACATTGGCAGAAAGATTAGCATACGAGTATTAGAAGTGAACCACTGCACTAAGGGATAGTGCAGCTTATTTATTACATTGACTTCACAGTGAGGCAATCTCTCTCTCTCTCTCTCTCTCTCTGTATATATATGTATATACTTTGGTCCTGAGGAACTGAGTTCGATTCCTACTTCAGGCACAGGCAGTTCCTTGTGACTCTGGGCAAGTCACTTAACCCTCCATTGCCCCATGTAAGCCGCATTGAGCCTGCCATGAGTGGGAAAGCGCGGGGCGGGGTACAAATATAACAAAAAAAAATATGTATATATATATATATATATCTTATGCCTTTCCAGTTACAGTTCATGGTACATTACACTGAGATACAGAAGGTCCTTGGAAGGCTTACAGTCTGTTTCAGGATTTAGCTAGACCCTTTTCAACACATATTCACAAGAAAGCCATTTATTTACCTTTAATCCCAAAATTTAGTTCTCCGCGGAGTATAGGTCAAGGTGCATCAACTAAATCATAATTCATTTCCCTGAGGCAGCTGAAAAATAAAATAATTTGAAAAAATATAAAAATACACCACAAATTAACCATATATACTGTGCATCTTCCAAAAATTAAACCTTGCATCTGTCTTAGTTACGGATAATTAAGATAATTTTATAACAGACGTTTAACCTGTGAAGCAAGAAAGTGCACAAGTTACGCTAATGTTAAAATGGAAAGTGTGTACTTACTTCCCCTTGTAAAATTACTTCACAGAAAGTACATGCACACATTTACACCTGGTGTTGGGCACACCGAAATTTGACAGGTTATTAATGCACTTGTGTACATATTTTATAATCGATGCATATAAAAGCTAACTTTACCGAAATTTGCCCCAGGAATGCCTTCAACCTTATGTAAACACAAGGTTCATGTGAATAATTTTAGGTGCTCTCAGAATGGTTATATTAAACAGGCATTTTTGTACCAGGGGTGTGCTGGTAAAGTTTTAACAACGGGCTCATTGTGCGTAGCCAGCCTTGCAATTTGGGTGGGGGGCAGGGGTGGAATGGCAGGAGCAACACATGCCTCCCCCCTCCCTCGTACGGGCATACTAGGCTGAATCCCAACCAATAAATGGACTGCCACCACTCCCTGCTGCTTGTTTCTGGCTCTGAGGAGCATGGTGAGACTTCTCTCGCATACACAAGAAGTCCCAGCTTTCTGCTCAGTGCTGGAAACAAGGAGTGTGGAGCAGCGGCAGTCTATTTACTTGGCTGGCAGGACTCAGCATCCCTGCCAGAAAAGTAAATGAGAATTCAGGAGAGGGCCCAAGGCCACATTTTGGGAGCCAGTTGTTAAAGTAGCTGTGGTGGGAGCCTACTTTAACAACCGGCTCCCAAAATTCTTAAAAACTTAACAAAAGGCTCTCACAAGCCAGTGAGCGCCTGCTCCAGCACACCATTGCATGGGGTCAATATTCAAAGGGACTTATCCATGTAGCAGTTGCTGCTAAACATTTAAGTTACCTGTCCATGAATTCTCACAGTACTAGAGGGATATTGCTACTGTAAATTCTTTCTAATCACTCTGGCAGTATCCGAATATCACTGGTTTGATTCACCCAGTTATATGGATAGCAGTGGTATGAAGCTGCTATCTATATAGTTAAGTGGCTTACTTTAGGATGAAAAGAATGTGTTTGTAACCTACACTGCTTGTGAAGGGGTTTACAGAAGAAATACCCAAGCCTAGGTCTGCCCCACCTTATCAAGAACATAGTTGAGTGTGCAGGCAGGGGTGGAACTTAAACTTCAAGCCCAGAAAGGAACAGGGAGGCCAAGACTGGAAGAAGAAAGGCCCCAGGAATATGCTAGGACTGTATATATATATATATATATATATATATATATATATATATATATATATATAAAGTACTCAGTTGTAACCCAGTTTTGAGCAAGGTCGCAACCTGGGCTTATGTGGCCTTTTTTTCTGTCTAAAAGCTCCACCGCAGGCCCAGAACCCTGGCCGCTCATACACATACACACTACTACACTAGTCCCCGAATTCTATAAAAGTTGTCAAAAATTGCACATGCAAATTTGGGCATCTGCGCAATTTAATTGAATAACGAGCCAATTAGTGCCAATAATTGGCTTTTTAGCAAGCAATTATTGGTGCTAATTGAAATCAATTCATATGTATGTGTGTAAATTTAGGTGCGTGATCTGCGCCTAAAATATACAAGCGTCCTGGAAAAGCAAGTGCGGAAATGGGAGGGTTATGGGTGTTTAGGGGCGGAGCATGGGCCTGGACTCAAGTTACATGCACAATTATAGAATAAGGGGGTTCCGAACATAAATTTGGGCAGGGACATTTGCATCATGTTTTTGTTGGTGCAAATGGACACACCTAAATATGTGTGACTCCAGTGCTATTCCATAAATCACACCTAACTTTAGGCGTGTCTTATACAATAGCGCTTAAACATTTTTCCACTCCGATTTTTTTTAGATGTGATTTATAGAATTCTCCCCTATATATGTATAGTGGCCAACAGTGAGTGCTTACCACAAAAATTCAAGTGTCAGTAAATGTTTAGGTCATGCTTGCCATTTATGCCTGAATGTTGGTCCTTTTTTTTTTTTTTTTTTTTTTTTAAATTGAGGCTTTCTGATCAGTGTTATAAAGTCAAGAGTTAAATCCACCCTGATATGAAGTTCATCCGTTTTATGCCAGCAGCATCTGCTTAGTGATGTCAGCTTGTTCCACACCCCAGTGGGAGGTAAAGGATGCACTGACATCAGTGACTGCTCTGCATCTGCTGACACAAAACAGATGCTCCCAGCACAGTGGAAGGAATTCTCATGTTTCTAGTATGAGTATCTTGAGAACTACTTGGATCTAAAATCCATTTTCCTGCGAGGCAAATGCTTCACCTTCTTCAGCCACAATAAATTTTTCTTTGCCATGACAGTGTTGTTTCTGTTTTTTAACTTCCTCGTCCCATTAGTTCATTGTCCACAACAGAGTTTGTTGGCACTCTTGAAACTTTAGGAATGCATGATGTAGAGCATGCTGTTTTATTTTGCAGTGAGTGCTATGTTAATGGCCTCTGAGAGGTTCAAGTTGCACAGCCCAGTGATTAAGGAGGTAATTCTAAAATTAGCACCTAGACATAGGCGCCACTTACATATTTGCAAGTAAATGCTAATAATTAGCATTTACTTGCAAACAGGGCTAAATTTAAAACTCTGTCTGATCTTCAAGGCCCTGAAAGGAAATGGCCCCGAGTATCTGAAGAGTAGGATGATCCTCCACACACCGCCAAGGACACTAAGGTCCTCCCAAGGACTTTCACTAACTACACCCTCTCCAAAAGACATTACACGATGTGATACCCGCAAGCGAGCCTTCTCTGGAGTAGCCCCCACACTTTGGAATGCATTGCCTGAAAGCCTCTGCTTAACACAAGACTACCTCTACTTCAGGAAGCAGATGAAAGCTTGGCTCTTCAACCAAGCCTTTAACGGAAGAAGTAACTAACTTGTTAGTCTCACTCACACACACGAGGATTGACTTGGGCTGCACATACTGCAGCGGGACATGTTTATCCACTCCTACCCTAGCTGAGATAATATTTAACCATCTCTCTGACCTCACGTGCAACTTTCTTCAAATCAATCACCTTGCTTCCTAATTCTTCCTACTTTCTTAATCACCTATATGCTACAACTTTGCCTTACCCTTCACTACCAATTTTAATGTTCTAGTACATATTGTGTTGTCATTGCAAGTAGTAAATGTAAATGTACGACAGAATCAGTTGCAGAAAATATTCTGCTTGATACAAGGGGAAGCTGTGTTTCAGAGGGCAGGAAGCACTGGTTTTTCTCCGAGTAGGAGTTTTTTTCCAGTGATTTAGAATCCTGACCTCTGAAAGAATTTGATAGCAAATATAGGACCGGTGATAATAAATACTTCCAGAAAACAGCTTGAGCGCATGTAAGAAAATATCATGCAAAAGAGTTCTAAATAGAACAGCCAAGCCGGGAAGATCTGAGGTCCTCTTAATAAAAGTAAGAATAAACAAGTGTGATTTACAGCAGCAGTTGTTGGAAGCAGAATATTTTGAATACCACGTGGTAATACAACATTAGAATTAGAATATTTCACCAGTGGTCCCTATCTAGGCATTAAAGTAGTATACCATGCCATACTTTGTATTGTTGTTCGAATATTGTACCTGCTCTAATTGCCTCCTCTTCATGTTTGATCTATTCTTACTGTACACCTCTTTGAGTGAATTCCTTCAAAAAGACGGTAAATAAATACTAATAAGAAATAATGTGTACTAGTCACTATTCTTTAAATTAGCGTCTAAGTGCTGTAACACTTATCTGTGGTGGGGAAGGGTAATATGTAGGCAGACCATGAGCCATGTCTCCAAGTGATGTGTGTAACTTATAGAACACTATCAATTACGTGCATCACTTGGCAAACATAGGCATGCCTACTTACACCTGATATTGACATGACGTAAATGATCACACTTAAACTGAGGTGTAGCTGTGCTGACGGTTACATCTGAAAGGGCCTCCTGTTGTTCAATCCTTTGGCTGTATACTTACATTGCTCTTTTCTGCCGTAATAACTGCTAGAATTTTAAAGTGCATTACCAACAATACTATACAGAGGAATGACTAAGAAGCTTTGATGACTCCTGATGCAGGCATTTCATGCCAAAACATGGCTCCATGTCAAGTCTTGGTCTAATTTGATGCTTGAATGAAAGTTGAATGTTATGTTCATCTTTGGAGTCTCATCTTGCTTTTTCTTTTGGAAGGTTGTTTGACATCCCTACTTTGGTGTCCTTGTGCATAGGGATGTCTCTCCCTTTTGTTTGTTCCTACATCTGCACTATACATTCTCAGCAGAAAGTATTAGAGGTTCCCAATCGCTAGCCAGTCAGGTTTTTAGGATATGTACAGTGAATATGCATGAGAGAAATTTGCATAAACCAAAGACAGTGTGTGCAAATCGGTCTTTTGAATGTTCATTGTGGATATCAAGAAAACCTGACTGGTCGGGAGATTCCCAGGACAGGCTTGGAAGCTTTTGTATTAGTTCCGGGTTGTTTTTTTTTTTTTTTTTCACATCTGGCAAAAATAATTAAGAACTTTTCCACAGAAATATCTTTGCTTGATCTCTGATTGTTTGATAGTAAAATCTAGTAAATACTCTGAAGTGGGAGCAGGATTGCCTGACGTTTTTAAATACTTTGGAGTCTAGAAGGAAAGGTGCATTGGTCCGTTTGACTGAGAGGCCTCTCTCAGATACTGGGAGTGGGTGCGCATTGAGTGGGTCTCCACCTGCCTCGATGCTGGTCACTATGCAGGGCCCCAAGTCCCATCTCCATCCCATTCAGCAGTTGGAGTTCATTGGAGCCTTGGTAGACATGCAGCAGGTGCAGGCTTTTCCCCCTGTGCTGAGGATGGACACGCTTATCGCTCTTGCCACTCAGGTCTGAGCCAGACAGTAGATCACAGCTGAAAGGATGTTGAAATTGTTGGGCTCATGGCCTCCACTGTCTATATTATGCCCATGGAATGTCTTCACATTAGATCTTCCCAGTGGTGCCAAGTCTCAGGGAACCTAGCGGATGTCATCCGAGTAACAGCAAAGTTGACTCATTCTCTCCTTTAGGAACAATTTGGTCTGGGATGGGGGCTCATGTAGATGTGCTTCACATTCAGGGTGCTTGGTCAGACCTTCAGATCAACCTCCTGGAGCTATGGCAGTCTGGAATGCTACTTGGCTCTTTGGCCAAATTGTACTCTGTGTAATTAAACTCTGGAATTCGTTGCCAGTTAGGCTTAGCGGAGTTTAAAAAAAGGTTTGGACGGCTTTCTAAAGGAAAAGTCCATAGACCATTATTAAATGGACTAGGGGAAAATCCACTATTTCTGGGATAAGCAGTATAACATGTTTTGTACTTTTTTGGGATCTTACCAGGTATTTGTGACCTGGATTGGCCACTGTTGGAAACAGGATGCTGGGCTTGATAGACCTTTGGTCTTTCCCAGTATGGCAATACTTATGTACTCATTCAAACAGACAATCAGGTTGCAATGTACTATACCAACAAGCAGGGGGGGTACTGTATCATGCCCACTGTGTCGGGAGGCCATCTGGATGTGGCAGTGGGCACTCCAGCATGAGATGTTTCTCAAGGCCACTTACCTGGTGGTCAAATCCAACAGCCTGGCTGACAGACTGAGCAGGGTCATGCAACCACACGAGTGGTCACTCAACATGGGCGTTGCCCGCAAGTTCTTCTGAATGTGGGGCACCCCCCCATGGACCTCTTTGCCACACAGCTCAATCACAAAGTCCCTCAGTTCTGTTCCAGGCTCCAGGATGCCCTCCTCCTTCATTGTGGGACGGGTCTTCTGTATGTGTATCCTCCCATCCCTCTGGTGGGAAAGACTTTGCTGAAACTCTGTAAGTGTTCACCTTAGTTCGATTAGTGCTTACCATCTCAGTTTAGAGGGTAGACCCATCTCTGGACAGCCTCTAGCTGTTTGCTTCATAAAGAGGTTTGCTTTTGAGAAAGCCCCCTATCAAACCTCTGCTTGTGTCATGGGACCTCAATGTCATACTCATCCAGCTCTTTTTAAGTTGCTGGATTCCTGTAATCGGAAGTACTTGACCTGAAAGGTCCTGTTTGTGGTGGCTGTTACTTCAGCTCGCAGGGTCAGTGAGCTTCGGGCCCTGGTTGCAGATCCAGCTTCACAAAATTTCATCATAACAGAGTAATTCTCAGCACGTACCTTGCCTAAGGTTGAGTTTTATCTGAACCAGTTGATCGTTTGTCCAACATTCTTTTCCAAACCACATGCCCGTCCTTGTGAAAGCGCACTGCACATCTTGGACTGCATACAAACATTGGCCTTTTACTTGGAGCGGGCTAGGCCTTACAGACAGTCCACCCAGCTTTTTGTTTCTTTTGATCCCAACAGGATGGGGGTTGTCTTCGAGAAATGCACAATCTCAAGTTGGCTGGCAGATTGCATTTCATTCACATATGCCCAGGCTGGGCTGAGTCTTGAGGGTCACATCAAGGCTCACTATATCAGAGCCATGGCTGCATCAGTAGTCCACTTAAGGTCAGCCTCCACAGAAGAAATTTGCAAGGCTGCAGCTTGGTCTTCAGTCCACACATTCACTACTACTACTATAAATAATTTCTATAGCGCTACCAGTCGTACGCAGCTCTTCACAATTGAACATGAAGAAAAGACAGTGCCTGCTCAAAAGCGCTTACAATCTAAATCAGGACAGACAGACAGGACCAATAAGGATAAGGGTAGGACAGACAGAAGGACACATAGGGAAAGGGGGACTATTGAAGAGAGGAAGACAAGATAAGGTTACGAGCAAGTGACAAGTTAGGAGTCAAAAGCAGCATCAAATAGGTAGGCCTTTAGCCCGGATTTGAAGGCGGCCAGGGATGGAGCTAGACGTAACGGCTCAGGAAGCCTATTCCAGGCATCTCATTACTGCTTTGAGCAGGATACCCGACGTGATAGTTGATTTGGACAGACAGTTCTGCAGAATTTGTTTGGGTCTTGAATCCAACTCCACCCCCCTGGGCCCGTTTTGTTCTGTTCCAGGCTGCAGTCTCACCCAGTTGTATATAGTTTCAGGTTACTTCCTATTTTGTCCTCGCCATTGCGAGGCCCAGTTGAGCTATGGTGGTTGTTTTCAGTGAGCCTGATAGCTAGGGATTCCAACATAAGAGAATATGGCTTGCTTGTCCTAGGAAAAAGTGAAGATATTTACCTGTAGTAGGTATTCTCCAAGGATAGCAGGCCATTCATTCTCACATACCCTCCTTTTTGTAGTATTCTACAGTATTGTACTGATGGTCCCGTGCTCTCACGGTTGGTGGGAAAGCACTTGTGCATGCACGGTAGGGACGCTGCATGCTGTTTAAGCTCCTCACCGGGCAACGTGGATGACATCACCCACATGAGAGGATGAATGGCCTGCTGTCGGAGAATACCTGCTACAAGTAAGTATCTTTGCTTTGGGGGTCTTTTACAAAGGCACACTAGTGTTTTAGCACACGCTAATGATTAGTGCACGCTAAACACTAGAGACGTCCAAAGTAATATATGAGTGTCTCTAATGTTTAGCGCACACGTATTTTTAGCATGGGCTAAAAACACTAGCGCGGCTTTTGTAAAAGGGGCCCTTTATGTTCTATCTGAAAAAGAGGGCACAAAAGTGGGGGGTAAATGGGGGTGTTTCATTTGTTGTATAGCTGTGCTTAAAGTTAGGTGCGATTCCTGGGTATAAGCGCTATTCAATGAACCGTGCCTAACTTTAAACATGGCTTATAGAATAGCGCTTTTTTTGTGCCATATATAGAATTTAGCCCTTAATGTTAACTCTACTTTGATTCCCAAGAGAAATCACTGAACCACAAAATTTCATTCTTTGTTTTTTTTTTCCCCCCAACATTTAATTTAAATTTGTAGCGTCTTATCCAATACAAAATAGGCAGCGGATTTAATCATTTGGATTGCTGGTCAGAACAGGACTAAAGCTCAGAGGATGGCATATCAAAATAATGTCCATGAAGGCACATGTTTAGTGGTAGCTGGTAGGGATCCCAAGCTCTGCCAGCTGAAGACTTCTCCCTGATGGTAACGAAAACGCAACTCTCCAAGATACCGGCACCTGCGCATGCTCAGTTTTTAGCCCATACCTGCTGCAGACTACCAAGATGGGGAGAAGCATTTTCCCACCAGCTGAGATATTTTTTTGGCTTGGTGGGGGGGAGAACATTTGGTGCCCACCCACTTCTTGCCTAGGCCCACCCCAAATCTGCTGTCTGGCTACACCCTTGGGGCTCACATGCTAATCTGCATGCAGTGATGTAGCTGCGCTAACCGATTAGCACAGAATACACCTACTCTCTGCTCCCCGTACGCATTCCCAGCAGTAAAAAATAAAATCTATTTTTTTTAGCACATGGGTAGCGCGTGGTGAATCCCAAAACTACTGTGTGATTCCTCAGTGTGCCCTGTGGTAATGCTTTTTAACCTGTGGTAAGCATGTGTAAGTGCTTACTGCAACTTAGTAAAATTAAAAGGTCCCCTAAGTATTGGGGCGCTTGCTCTCTATTATATTCTACCAAGTGTGAGACAGTTTATAAAGGTGTGCTGTACGTTTTCGGTGATTTTTGAGTAACATAGGATTTTTATGATGTCATAAAGCTATCAAATAACCAAGAGGAAATTTTCTCATCTTTTTTTCAGACTCTGTTGGTTCAAATAATTGGAGGGCAATTTTGAAAACCATTTCTTCTGCTGCTTTTTGTGTAGAAGATGAGCTTTTTGAAACTTACCCACCCTGTGGGCATATAAAAAGTACAGATGTAGTGCAACTATATTTGTTCTTTTACCTGCATTTGGGGGGAGGTACTGGGGACTGCTACAACATGTAGAGGCCTGTTTACTAAGCCACGCTGTAGGCGCGCACACCTTTGAGCATGCGCTACAAATTAGCACGCACTAACACTAGAGACACCCATAGGAATATAATGGGTGTCTCTAACGTTAGTATACTTTTTGTATTTTCAAAATGAAGCACTTTCTTTAGTCAAAAAACTTCATTCACACAAAATAAATGCACAGTTATTTGTGGGTATTTTTTTCTTAGATAATTTTTAAAACAGAAAATATTCATGTACTTTTTACTTGGAAAGCTAGTTCAAAGTCTGTAGGTAAAAAAATCCTTTTGTATTTTTTTTCTTCTTTGGACAGAGAGGGGGGGGTATTTATTTACTACATTTATATCCCACCTTTGTCTAAGGCGGGTTACAGTATCCACATACATAGTCTTGAGCACATAATAATCGACAAGTATATTACCAGCATCCATATACATAGTCTCAAACATATAACAGTCGCTAGGTATCTTGTTAATTAAACTAAGACAAGATCATTAGCCTGGTCCTAGCATACAACAAACAGACAAAAGGCAAAGCGAGGGAAAAATCCAGTGAGGCAGTAGCTCCAGCATCCTTTATTACGGCGATGACCTTTATTACGGCAAATTGATTATTGGTGCCATAACTTCCCACGTGTGGTGGGAATGCTGGACAAATCTTGATCTTAATCACTGTACCTTTTAGAAAATGGATCAGTCTGTGTCAGTTACATTCATTGGAGCATTCTGTTAGCAAGAATGCATCATGGGATTGGTAACACACAGGCTTGTATTAAGCTAATATTTTTTTTTGTAATGTTGTGTTTGCAGGTACTTGTTTGCATTGCAGGTGAAGCAGGATCTGGCCCAAGGCAATCTAACCTGTAACGATACAAGTGCTGCCCTCCTGATCTCACACATTGTACAATGTAAGTTCTGTTCACTTTTAAAAATTATTTCAGTACAACTAGAAAACTATACTGCTGTTGTTCGTATTAGCAGTGGTGCTTTATTTATTTGAGAGGGCCTGGCAATTTTCTCCTGCTTCTTTGTAATTATCTCAGTGGTAATAAGGACTAGGGTCTGACTCAATGGGCCTATATATCTCCTTCCAACTCACTTAGCTCAGTCATTGCAGTAACAGTTCTTGTCTAGGGTCTTGCACCTGGGCTGACTGAGAACCCTTCAATCATGGACCTTAAATCTGACCTCTCGGTATCACTGTGGCATAATAACTGGGACTTCCGACTTCCTCCTTGCAGGACCTTTGGATATTACATCAGTGACATTCCTAGCCTGGGTTAGCCCAAGGATCAAATGGCCTGACCTGGGAATCAAACCCATATCTTCCATATGGCAATGTGTGCAGTACTGCCATTAAGCCGCTGGGCTGAACCTAAAAGAATATTTTGGGGTCAGTTTTTAGAATTTCCTCAGATACATTGTTATGCTCGATTTAAAAAAAAAGTTTAAAGGCTTGGTTTTATAGGACATTTTTCTTTGAAGCTGTGTAATGTGGTTTTAGGTAACATATGATGACTTGCCATGTACTTTATTGTAATTGGCTTCAAGTTTATGGTGAGGTGAAACATTAAATGCAGTAAAGTAAAGCTGGCGGTCAGCATAATTTTTTTAAAACACCATCGCTACTGTATGGATAGTCGGCGGTCCCAAATCTGTATTTGCTGCTGACCATTGGCCACTATTAATACAAAAGCAATATTCAAAGGCTGTATAGATAGCCTAGGCATTTTACTTTAGGATTGCTATTCAGCAGGCCTGAAGTAAATGCCTACACTAGCTGTATAAGGCTGAATATTACTACCATATAGGTAATATATAATTCTGTCCTCTCTCTATGCTAATTCCACACCAGCCCTAAGCAAATAGGGTCAGTTGGGGTCAGTCGGTGCTTAGCAGCAATGCAGCTTCTCACTCATTCCATTGAACCAGAATACGCCAGCACTCTCAGTTTCCTCACTGAAGGTCTCTTTTTCTCCACTTAAAACATAATTATGAGAATACTAGTAAAAGAGGCCCGTTTCTGAGAGAAATGCAGACGCTAGCAAGGTTCCACGCCCCCCTCCCGCTCTCTCTCTCTCTCCTCCGAGTTCCAGGACTGCCCCCTCCTTCCCCTCGAGTTCCAGGACCCCCTCCCTCCCCTCCCCTTCAGGTTCCAGGACCCCCTCCCTCCCCTCCCCTCCCTTCAAGTTCCAGGACCCCTCCCTCCTCTCCCCTTTGAGTTCCAAGACCCCCTCCCTCCCCTCCCCTGCATATGCCTTGTAGCGCTATAGAAATGATAAATAGTAGTAGTAGTAGAGTTCCAGGTCTCCCTCCCCTCTGAGTTCCATGCCCGCCCTGTCCTCCGTGTTCCAGACCCCCGTGCCTCCTTCCCTCTCTCTCTCCCCCCTCCGAGGATCAGTGAGAGGGAAGGAAAGCCAGCACCAGCCAGCCACAGAACGTTGGAGGTGAGTAGAGAATCACCCCCTCCCTCCCTCCAAGTTCAAGGCCCCCCTTTCCTCCAAGTTCCAGCCCCCTCCCCTTCGAGTTCCATGCTCCCCTCTGCTCCGAAATCCACGCCCCCGCGCCTCCCTCCCTCTCTCTCCCCTCCAAGTGCAAGAACGACCTGTCCTCTGGCAGCCTCTAGCCTTCCTGCATGCCAGCTCTAATTTAAAAATTCTTACCCCGGGCTCTGGCGTCGGCAGTGAAGGCGAGCGGCGCTTCAGACTGCCTTCCCATCTGTCTCAGCTCTGCCTCTGGTCCCGCCCTTTCAGAAACAGGATAAGCGGTTCCATACTGGGACAGACCAAAGGTCCATCAAGCCATAGGAGCCAACTTTTCAAAATGATTGGGGTTGCTGATTTTTTTTTTAACAGGTGGTGCATCCCCCTGTCCCCCGTTCCCCCCTCCCTTTCCCCCTACTCTCCCCTCCCTCTCCTCCGAGTTCCAGGCACCCCCCTCCCTCCCTCGCCTCCGAGTTCCAGGCACCCTTCCTCTCCTCCGAGTTCCAGGCACCCCCTCCCTCTCCTCTCCTCAGAGTTCCAGGCACGCCCCTCCCTCTCCTCAGAGTTCCAGGCCCCCCTTCCATCTCCGAGTTCCAGGCCCCCCTTCCATCTCCGAGTTCCAGGCCCCCCTTCCATCTCCTCTGAGTGCCAGTCCCAACCCCAGCCCGACCTCTTCTCCCACAACAGTCCTCCGCCCTCGCCTTCCTGTGTGCCATCCAGAATTTAAAACTCATCTTACCTCAGGGTCCCGGCGGCAGCAGTGAAAGGCGAGCAGGCTCGGTGCTTCAGCCTCCCCTTCTCTCTCAGCTGTGATCCTGCCCTTGTGGAAACAGGAAATGAGGGCGGGACCAGAACTGAGAGAGAAGGGAAGGTTGAAGCGCCAAGCCTGCTCGCCTTTCTCTGCTGCTGCCAGAACCCCGAGGTAAGATGAGTTTTAAATTCTGGGCGGCACGCAGGAAGGCGAGGGTGGAGAATTGTTGAGGGAGAAGAGGTCGGGCTGGCTAGGAAGGGAACTTCCGGTGGGTCAAAATATTGGGAGTGCTCAAGCACCCACAGAGTTGGCGCCTGTTCATCAAGCCAGTATCCTGCTTTCAACAGTAACCAATCCAAGTATCTGGCAAGATCCCAGAACAGTAAAATAGACTTTATGCTGCTTATCCTAGAAATAAGCAGTGGGTTTTCCCAAATCCATCTTAATAATGGCTTATAGACTTTTCTTTTAGGAATGTATCCAAACCTTTTTAAAACCCTGCTTTTAACACATTCCTTGGCAACGAATTCCAGAGTTTAATTACATGTTGAGTAAAGAAATATTTCTACGGTTTGTTTTACATTTATTACTTAGTAGCTTCTTTGCGTGCCTCCTAGTCTTCGTATTTTTGGAAAGAGTAAACAGATCATTCACGTCTACCTGTTCCACTCCACTCAGTATTTTACAGACCTCTATCATGTCTCCTCTCAGCTTTCTCTTCTCCAAGCTGAAGAGCCATAGCCACTTTAGCCTTTCCTCATAAGGAAGTCATCCTATCCCCTTGATCATTTTTGTTACCCTTCTCTGTACCTTTTCTAATTCCACTATTTCTTTTTTGAGATGTGGTGACCAGAATGGCACACAGTATTTGAAGTGTGGTCTCACCATGGAGCGATACAAAGGCATTATAACATTCTCATTTTTGATTTACATTCCTTTCCTAATAATTCCTAACATTTTCTTTCTTAGCCACCGCTACACACTGAGCAGAGGGTTTCAAAGTTATCATCAACGATGACACCTGCATCCTTTTTCTGGGTGGTGATTCCTAATGTGGAACCTTGCATCACGTAGCTATACTTTGGGTTCCTCTTTCCCACATGCATCACTTTGCACTTGCTCACATTAAACGTTACCTACCATTTGGATGCCTAGTCTCCCAGTCTCATAAGGTCCTCTTGCAATTTTTCACAATCCTCTTTCAATATAACAACTTTGAATAACTTTGTATCATCAGCAAATTTAATTACCTCACTAGTTATTCCCATCTCTACATCATTTTTAAGTATGTTAAAAAGCAGCGGTCCCAGCACGGACACCTGGGGAACCCCATTATGTACCCTTTTTCATTGAGAATACTGACCATTCAACCCTAGTCTCTGTTTTCTATCTATTAACCAGTTTTTAATCCACAGTAGAACACTACCTTCTATCCCATGACTCTCCAGATTCCTCTGGAGTCTTTCATGAGATACTTTGTCACATGCCTTTTGAAAATCCAGATACATAGTTTTGACTGGCTCACCTTTATCTTCATGTTTATTTACCACTTCAAAGAAATGTAGTAGGTTGGCGAGGCACCCAAAAGACATAATGTGAATAAACAGGAACAATTTCATACCCATTGTTTATCTTTCTGTCCTCTCCCAGGTATAAAGGTACTAGTTACCTGTAACCTGGAATGTCCAGACTCCAGGGATTATGGTCCTAATGCCACCAGGTGGAGAGACAGAAAGACACAGAAGGCTTTAGTAATATGAGAATAATCAGTAATTGTTTATTACACTTACCAAGCAGGAATACAATTAGAATAAGTAATATAATTAATTAATTCTCATACGAGACCGCAGCCGGGACACAAACGTGACCTCTGACATTAGCTCTCTGATTGTCTCTGTCCATGATTCTCCTTTTATACCCTTTTCTCTCATAGGCTAGTATTGGAAGTACAAAGTCAGCATATTCTAACATATTCCAGCATATTCTAGTAAATTCTATCTTACAGAAGCAAAGTTCTTCATAACATATTTGCTTATCAAAAACCATCTTCCCAGCAACCAAAGTTGTCTCTCTTCATTATCTGCTTTCATGGTCAGCAGCAATTTTCCCCTTACATTACTATATTCATGTGCAGTATTCTCCTGCCACACATATCTCTGTTATGACTCCATAGCTGACATGATATTCACATTCTGTGTAATTCTTATTATTTAGCTTCTTAGTGACTCTTAACCTGTTCATAGCCTGTTAACAGTGGCCTAGCTTTGCTCATAATTCTCAGTTACTGTTGTAAAGTTATTTTATGGTTCAGGACACCATAGGAATATATGGGTGTCTCTAGCATTAGTGCTTGTTAATTTTTAGCCCGCAGTAAAAAGTTAGTGCGCCTACAGCGCGGCTTAGTAAATAGGGCCCTAAATGTTTTACTGTGGACTTGTTTGCATCTTATAAAAGCACTTTGAATATGTATGACAGTGCTTTTTAAACCTTTATTCAATAATGGCTCAGTTTTTAACACTTGAAAAAAAAAATCACATCCCCCCCCCCCCCCCCCCCCCCCAAAAAAAAGATGATGAAAGTGAAATAGTAAAACCCCATTCACCATATGTTGCTCATCTCCTTTTTCTGCCCCTACTTATCCAAAAATAAACAATAGTCAATCCCTTAGGGAATATAGGACACTCCAAACTGGATTCCACACTTCAGTGAAATTAAATATCACACCTAAACAATTAAGGAAGGGAAACAAAAGGAGAAATCAGTATAGGCTGTTCCCATAGCAGAGCCTGTTATTAGTGAGTAGCCATCACAGCAACTCACTATTATACTCTATACATCGTCTGTACTCGTTCCGGAACCTTTCCAACTTTATTTCAAAACTCTTCAAAATGAGTGTGAAAAACTTAAGTGAACATCTCTGTAACCCTCTTATGAAGGAACCCTAAAAATGAAATGCAATCAGAAATGTACAAAATCAAACATAAAAGTACAAACAGTAAAATAGCAGAGCACCAGACGTATAGGAGAGTACCAGACGGGGGCAATAACTTAACTTGAAATCTATATTTCCTCGCTTCACTACTGTCTGCTCCAAAGCCATCCAACAGGAATCCCTGTTTCAAAAAATCTTCAGGGACGCCAGTTCTGCATTCTCAACCTTTCCTTGATTCCAAAGTGTGTGTATACAGCAGCAGTGCCTTGCAAGTGCTGCTGCCAGTGAAGGACGATGGTAGAGAGGAAATGTATATATTAATGGATTTTCAGTAATGAAAGTTTAACGCTAATTAGATTGAAATTAAATGTAAGAAGTCAAAACTATTTTACATATATAATCCAGGTTCTTTCAGGTTGGTTATAGTTCACATAGTAGTATAAACTTAGAAAGGGAAAGTGGATGGGATTTGATATACTGCCTTTTTGTGGTTACGATCAAAGCAGTTTTCATATTATATACAACTACTTATTTTTGTACCACAAGCAATGGACGGTTAAGTGACTTGCCAGAGTCACAAAGAACTGCAGTGGGAATTGAACCCAGTTCCCTTGGTTCTCAGGCCTCTGCAAACCATTAGGCTACTCCTCCACTCCAATAACTTAGAACTTGAGATTTTCCCTGGTACACAATAAATTTGTTAGCTCAGGTCAGGGGCCCAGGACTGCAGTTAATCCTGGAGCTAGAAAGCAAAGTCAACTCATTCGCTCCACACTCTTCCAGAAGGGTGGAGAGATTATGTTCTAGTTCTGATCTGCACCTGTCGTCCAGGGTGGTGAGGTAGTGTTTTGTGGATACAGAGCATGTTACATTTAACTGCTTTACTGTGTCAGACCAATGGTCCATGAGGGTCATTTCTGCAAGGTATCACATGTGCAAGCATTGTATGTCAGATGTTTCCTGACTGAAAGCTTGAGAACCACTCTTTTAGAGATACAACAATCAAAATATGCTTTAACCACTCATCTCTTGATTATTATTTGTTTATTTATTAGGATTTATTTACTGCCTTTTTGAAAGAATTCACTCAAGGTGGTGTACAGTAAGAATAAATCAAACATATGCAATAGACAATCATATATCTCTTATTTGTTGAAGTGTCCCTAATGAAGTCATAGGTTGGTTGACCATTTTTGTCAGTTCACTGCTTGGGGAAGGAATGTTTCCTTCTGAGCAAAGAGAAATAATTTTGACACCTACTCCAAAATCAGAAGGAGCAGATTTAAGTTTCCTCCAGTTTTCATCCTATAGCAAGTATACCGTGGACAGCTAAGCTTGTTGAATCTTTGGTTGCAACTCAAACAATGATTTATTTGGATAAATTTCAATGTTTGCATGATACACAATATGGTTTTAGAACCATACATAGTACAGAGGCTTTGTTGATAACTTTAGTGTCAAGGGTGAAATTGTTTCTGAGTCAAAAAAATACCATTTATTCTACTCCAATTCGATGAATCCGGTGCATTTGATATTGTAGACCATGTTGCATTGCTGAGTAAGCTAGGTGACCTAGGAATTTCTGGTGCAGTTTTTAACTGGTTTCAAGGTTTGTTTGTTTTTAATAGAAGATATACAGTTAAAAAGAATAATATTTTTTTAAGTAGTTGGTCACCTAATTATGGAGTCCCGCAGGGCTTGCCTCTATCCCCAATTTTATTTAATATTTTCATCAGTTCATTGGGATCTTATTTGGTTTCTTCTCTATATGATGTTTATTCCTATGTGGGTGATATTTCATATTAGTGCCTATCATTTCTGGATTTGAAGAGGGTTATAAATTGATATTGGACTGTATAAATAAGACATGAAATTGGTTATCTAAAAATTATTTAAAGCTTAATACAGACAAAATGAAATTACTCTGTTTTTGCAATACATTACTAGATATGCCAACATTTATTATTTTAAACTCAGGAGAGATACTTAAGTTTGAAATATCTTCACGGGTATTGGGTGTAGTACTTGATACACAATTGAATATGGAATATCAGTAAAATAACCTGTGTAAAATATTTTTTTAAGTCACGTCAGTTGAGGGCAGTGCATTCTTTTTTTCGGAACAGTTTCGTGTGATAGTACAAATGGTAATTCTCTCACAGATTGTTTATTGCAGTGTTCTGTATGCTGGTATACGTAAAAAGTTGTGGAGTCAACTACAGTTGCTGCAAAGCACTGCAGCTAGATTGATATTTGGATGTAAGAAATTTAATTAGGTATGACCTATTTTAAGAGAACTTCATTGGCTACCAGTAAAAGCACAAGTGCACTTTAAAGTAGCTTGTTTAGTTTATAAGATCTTTACAGGTAGTTGCCCAGTTTCTCATAATCAGCTATTAACTTACCCTTCTAGTTCGTTCTACCTGGTTTCTCCTTTGTTAAAAATGTGCGATATAAACAAATCCATGATAGTTCATTTGCATATCAGTCTTGTAAAATGTGGAATATTATCCCTGTTTCTATTCAAATAATTCCTACCTATTTAATGTTTAGAAATGCTTTTGAAATCTTATCTGTTTGGTAAGTGTTAGGGTTCTCTCTATTAGTTTTTATTTTTCATGTAACCCACTTTGATTCCTTGGTTGATTTAAGGGGGATATAAGTTAGCAATGGAATGGAACTCTTGAAAAATTTATTGTTTTCACTAAATGGGCCTCTGCTCTATGGATCTTGAAGCACTTAAAAGACAAGGATATTCCCTTTCCAGTTAGGAATACTACCATAAGCCTAGATTCACTGAATGTATCTCATCTACAAACCATGTTTCAATCCCCGCTGGTGCACGTGTCAAAGCCAGAAGAGCTCAGAACCTTCTCAATAGCTTTTAACATGCAGAAGAATCAAAAATGCAGCTGAGGCACCATACTGTGAGGCTCACAATCTCCTTACCAGTTACTCTATACAAGTAGAGCACACGTTTTTGGAAACTATACAAAGAAACCATTTAGTTCCTCAACTCTCCTCTCCCCCCCCCCCCCCCCAATAGCTTTCTTTGGGTCAGAATTTAAAACAGGTTAGCCAACCCTGTCGCTCAACTAATCATGCCCAGAACCGGAAACTTAATGTCTCATTTTACCCTGTTTAGGCTGTCTATCCCCTTACTAGCTTTTTTGTTTGTTTGTCATAAGTCTACAAGACATAGTGTGTTTTTCTTTATGGCTTCAACATTATGAAACTCTCTCCCTTTGTCTCTTCAACAGCAACTGTCTTATTTTAAATTTAGGTCACAGTTGAAAGCATCCCATTTTACCCATGTCTTCTTGGGGTTGTAGGTCAGCAGTTAACTGAAAGACACACCAGTGCCAACATGTCTTCCTATGTCTAATTCTCTACCTTTTTCTCTTGCTATACTATCCTGTCTATAGATGGCTTTCCTTTCCTTTCTCTAATAAATTATGGTTGTCTGTGAACCGCTTTGCTGTGTTCTGTATGAAAGACAGTATATTAAATTACAATAAACCATAAACTATTGGTTCAAAATTCCGGTTAGTAAGTTTTTTTTTAATTTTAATTAAGTTCTGTAACCCACTTTGATTCCTTGCTGATATAAGTGGAATATAAATGCTGAGATTAGAATAGAGAGATTTTTAGGAACTGATGTAAATATAGTTCTCTGCCTCAGCTCTCCAGCCAGTGCAGAATAAGTGATTCATTATTCCCATAAGGAAGAGGGCTTGTTTTCAGTTTACTTACAACAAGCACTTGATTTGGTGGTGCCATTTCTGTGGAATGTACTATAGGAAGTAAGATTAATATTGGATATTAGATTATTCTGCAAATATGTGAAAGTATGGAGGTTTTTTCTTCACATACGTTTATGGTGAAGTATGACAGAAGGGGTATTTGTATTTTATCATTTATAGAGTATTATTGCTGGATGTTTTGTGAGTCGCTACAGACCAGTTGATTGTAGTGTCTGCTAAATGTAGTAAGTGAAGATGAAGAGAAACAGCAAGAGTCAGCCCAGAGCTTTGTGTGTCAGTGTGTGCTCACAAACCCCAGTACTCTGCATGAGTTTCCTGTCTTAACAGGAAGCCCACTCAGAAAGACTGGGCAGGGCCTGTAAACGTCCACTTACTGCCAGAGCTTTGACCGTCACCAGTGCACAGAGGTCCAGAGAGGGGTAGCTCTGTCTTTGAGCCCATTTATCGATGGTGTGATGACATTTGGGGTCTTGACCTATAGTTTGGAATCCACTGCTTTATGAAAACTGAACTATAATTATTTTGAGGGGTATTTTCGAAAGAAACGTCTAAGTCAGAATTTGGACGTTTTCCAAATTCCTGCCTTTGGTACACTGCCGACACGCCCCCGTGAACTTTGGTCGTCCCTGCGACGGAAAGCAGTTGAGGACGCAAAAAAAACGGCTTTCGATTAGGTCGACCTTGGGAGAAGGATGCCCATCTCCTGATTTGTGTCGGAAGATGGGCGTCCTTCCCTTTTGAAAATAAGCTAGATAATGACCTCCAGCAAACACTGTCAGGTCTGTAGTGTGATTCACAGAAGTGTACTAATGTCCAGGGTGTCCTTTGCAAATTATGATAAAACAGCAAAACCTTTCCTTGGTCCATGGTAGCCCTGCAGTTTCCTCACTGGTGAGTTAACCCATTTGGAGACATTACCACAAGTGGATTAATGTACACTGTGTCCGGAAAAAAGTGAGCCCCCTAAAATTGTATGTGCACATAGTAACATAGTAGATGACGGCAGAAAAAGACCTGCCTGGTCCATCCAGTCTGCCCAACAAGATAAACTCATATGTGTATACCTTACCTTGATTTGTACCTGCCTTTTTCAGGGCACAGACCGTACAAGTCTGCCCAGCAGTATTTCCTGCCTTCCAACCACCAGTTCCGCCTCCCATCACTCTGGCACAGTCCGTATAAGTCTGCCCTCCACTATCCTCGCCTCCCAACCACCAACCTCTCTTCCCCCACCTGCTCCGCCACCCAATTTTGGCTAAGCTTCTGAGGATCCATTCCTACTGCATAGAATTCCTTTATGCATATCCCACGCATGTTTGAATTCCGTTACCGTTTTCATCTCCACCACCTCCCGCGGGAGGGCATTCCAAGCATCCACCACCCTCTCCATGAAAAAATACTTCCTGACATTTTTTTTGAGTCTGCCCCCCTTCAATTTCATTTCATGTCCTCTCGTTCTACCGCCTTTCCATCTCCGGAAAAGATTTTTTTGCGGATTAATACCTTTCAAATATTTGAACGTCTGTATCATATCACCCCTGTTCCTCCTTTCCTCCAGGGTATACATGTTCAGGTCAGCAAGTCTCTGCTCATACGTCTTGGAACGCAAATCCCATACCATTCTCGTAGCTTTTCTTTGCACCACTTCCGTTTTTTTAACATCCTTCGCAAGGTACGGCCTCCAAAACTGAACACAATACTCCAGGTGGGGCCTCACCAACGACTTGTACAGAGGCATCAACACTTCCTTTCTTCTGCTGATCACACCTCTCTCTATACAGCCTAGCAACCTTCTCGCTACGGCCACCACCTTGTCACACTGTTTCGTCGCCTTCAGATCCTCGGATACTATCACCCCAAGATCCCTCTCCCCCTCAGTACCTATCAGACTCTCACCGCCTAACACATAAGTCTCTCGTGGGTTTCTACTCCCTAAATGCATCACTTTGCATTTCTTCGCATTGAATTTTAATTGCCAAACCTTAGACCATTATTCTAGCTTCTTCAGATCCCTTTTCATGCTTTCCACTCCCTCCCGGGTGTCCACTCTGTTGCAAATCTTAGTATCATCCGCAGATAGGCAAACTTTACCTTCTAACCCTTCGGCAATGTCACTCACAAATATATTGAACAGAATCGGCCCCAGCACCGATCCCTGAGGCACTCCACTACTCACCTTTCCCTCCTCCGAGCGAACTCCATTTACCACCACCCTCTGTCGTCTGTCCGTCAACCAGTTCCTAATCCAGTTCACCACTTCGGGACCTATCTTCAGCCCATCTAGTTTATTTAAGAGCCTCCTGTGGGGAACCGTGTCAAAAGCTTTGCTAAAATCTAAGTAGATTACGTCTATAGCACGTCGATGATTCAATTCTCCAGTTACCCAATCAAAGAATTCAATGAGATTCCTTTGGCACGATTTCCCTCTGGTAAAACCATGTTGTCTCGGATCTTGCAACTTATTGGTTTCCAGGAAATTCACTATCCTTTCCTTCAGCATGGCTTCCATTACTTTTCCAATAACCGAAGTGAGGCTTACCGGCCTGTAGTTTCCAGCTTCTTCCCTATCACCACTTTTGTGAAGAGGGACCACCTCCGCCGTTCTCCAGTCCCTCGGAACCTCTCCCGTCTCCAAGGATTTATTAAACAAATCTTTAAGAGGACCCGCCAGAACCTCTCTGAGCTCCCTCAATATTCTGGGGTGGATCCCGTCCGGTCCCATGGCTTTGTCCACCTTTAGCTTTCCAAGTTGTTGATACACATTCTCTTCCGTGAACGGTGCTATATTCATTCCATTCTCAGGTGTACTTTTGCCAGTCCCTCATGGTCCTTCTCCAGGATTTTCTTCCGTGAAAACAGAACAAAAGTATCTATTTAGCAAATTGGCTTTTTCTTCATCATTATCTACATAGCGGTTCGCTGTATCTTTTAGTCTCACAATTCCCTTTTTAGTCATTCTTCTTTCACTAATATACCTGAAGAAATTTATTTGCTTCACTGACTCCAAATTACATAAGAATCCCTCGTTTCGTTCAAGATTTTTCATTTTTACAAACATGTCACAAATCTCACTTTTTGACATGAGTTAATTATTTACTTACTTGCTGACATCATTTGTGATAGCATTGCACACTGATAAACAAAATGTCAAAAGAAGATCAAGTTTTAATTAAAGTACTCAAGAGTTGAAAATGGATACATTGCTAAAAGCCAAGCAATCTTAAAGTTTTTACATTGGTAATAACATATATTTAATGCAAGTTTATTCATTTCAAAAATCTCTCTTCAGTAGTAATAAAGCACAGCAGTCTCATCAAAAATGTATAAAACAAAAACCAACACTCATTCCCCACATATATAACATCGTTAAAATAACATTTTCAATCCTTAGGAGTCAGTCCATGGTGAAAATACTGAGGTAAACCAATCAGCACACTACAAATGTTTAAAAACAGTCCAAATTGGTCAGTTTCTTCCCATCAGTTGAAATAATCTTCACACACAGAAATCCTTCGTCAGTCCATTAGTTTGCATAAGGTTGGGCAATGGTTGCACATTCTATTATTCCTCTCTTATAGTGATTTTCCAGCCCGACACAAAGCTTGTTTCGCCCCGTAGGCGTCATCAGGAGCTGTCAGCCTGTGCATACAAAGTCATTACATTAAATTATACAATTCTTAGTTTACAATACCAGTATGTATAAATCCAATCACACTCACCAAATATCGAACAATCCGACACTCTTAGCACAGCATAGCTGAGAAGTTCAACCCATCTAATGTTCCATTGCTACATAAAGCACCTTTGCTCATGCGTGTTCCGGAACAAACTGTTTCCTGATTTTATGCAAATCTAAGCTATAGCATGGCCAATCGCTACAACAGCATCCCTGTAAGGGACTGACTCCTAAGGATTGAAAATGTTATTTTAACGATGTTATATATATGGGGAATGAGTGTTGGTTTTTGTTTTATACGTTTTTTATTAGATTGCTGTGCTTTATTACTATTGAAGAGAGATGTTTGAAATGAATAAACTTGCATTAAATATATAATGTTATTATCAATGTAAGAACTTTCTTTAAGATTGCTTGGATTTAATATTGAGGAAGTATTGTTTTATTAGATTCCTGAATAAGTATTGTTACAGTGCTAAAAGATCAGATTTAAATGTTCGGACTGTTCAGGTTGACATTAACTATGTTAGAAACTCTAACTTTTGTGTAGTGTTATTTAAAATTTGACAGCTGAGTAACATTAAGATGGATTTCTACAAAAACACACAACATTGTTTGAAATAGATGTCACTTTGTGCACGTAAAATTTGGTGCAGGTTTGCGGTTGTTATTGCAAAATGTTTAGGGGGGCTCACTTTTTTCCGGACACAGTGTATATGTGGCAGCAAGCTGAAGCACTCACTCCAATAAAATGAACAGAGACTCAGGGAATGTTCTTAAGATTGCAATGCCATCTTTCTGAAAACAAAGAGCAGTTTTAACTAAGAAAAAAATGGCAATTGCACACTGCTGCATTCATGGAAAAACATACTAACCTTTGTGCTCTGTGCTCAGCTTGTAGGTTTCATGAGCAATGTGAATCTGGGATTTTATTTATTTGGTAACTGATTTTTATATTTCTGTAGCTGAGATTGGAGATTTTGATGAAAATGTTTCTGGAGAGCACCTAGCAAACAACAAATATATACCTCAGCAAGAAACATTAGAAGACAAAATTATGGAATTTCACCGTAATCATGTGTAAGTATGCCTCCTCTGTCTCTGTGTGCTTTAGAGCTGGTTTTAATCTCAGTAACCCCATTCATCATCTGGCATTCTAATTGGGAGCACGCACGTTTATTGACAAGATGTCAGGATTAAAGGCAGAAATATATTTTTCCACACCACCCCCTCTTTCTCCATTGTGCATGTAGTTTGTGTACCTTGGTGTGCTCTAAGGTGCATGTTTTCTTGTATATCTGAACAAAAGAACTTCCTGCCTAGCTTATTTTGATGGTTTGGATGGGCAGACTGGATGAGCTATCTGGTCTTTCTGCCATCATTGTCTTTATTACTGTGTCTAACATTGCTGATGAGCATGCTCATAGGTAGGACTAGAGCATAACCACTGTAACACCCGCCTGCCAAGATGACAAAACTATATGCCCAGTCTAACAATCTTAGGGGTCCTTTTACTAAGGTGTGCTGAAAAATGGCTTGCGGTAGTGTAGGAGCGGGTTTTGGGCGCGCACAGATCCATTTTTCAGCGCGCCTGTAAAATAAAGGCCCTTTTTAAATTTTTTTGCCAAAATCAGAATTGCCACGCATCCATTTTAGGTCTGAGAGCTTACCACTAGTTATTGACCTAGCGGTAAAGTCTTACGCAGTAACCAGGCAGTAATGACCTATGCGCGTCAAATGCCATTTGGCGCCTGGCCGAATATAAATATGATTTTTCAGCCACACATATCGGACGTGTGCCAAAAATGAATTTACCACAAGAGCCACGTGTTAACTGAGCAGTAACTCCAATTTGGCGCGCGTTGAGTGCGTGTAGACGCTTACGCAGCTTAGTAAAAGGGCCCCTTATAAAATAAGTTGTTGGACTAGGAAAGAGGAGAGCAAATGACAAAACACTTTCAGGGGAACTCTGTAGATGGCGCTGAACGTTAGGCACTGCTTCCAGAGTGGAAAAGCATTATAAGGGATAAAAGGCGCCGAAACAGGGCAAAAATGGCAGATCCACACGAAAGCACACTTATATGCTGTATATAATGACCCTTACTAGGCCCTGTCAAATACAGGTTCAGAGGCCTGAAGCTGTCAGCCAGACCTAAAAATCATGCTCTCTGTGTAACCCAGAGGTTCACAAGCTCTCGTGACAGGCTTACAGCAAAGATAGCATGAAGCAATTTTCCATACAGGGTGTTTACTAAAGAATGTAGCTTAGGGGCTTTTTCTGTTATCAGAGCTGGAACATAGATAAATGATTGGTGACAAAATGGAACATGCTGATTAGGATGATGATGCTTTAGCCTTATCTAATAATCATGATCGGTGTGGTCAAAACTAATGATTATCTACATTGTGGTCAAAACTAATACAAACTGTTAGAGCTGTATATTTTTAAAAGAGTATAAAAGGTGATAGATGACAGGACAAAATTGGAGAAGTACTCAGAGATTGCACTCCTGTGTAGCTTTATTGTAATTCTCCCATGAGAAAAGAAACATAGTCTGTGTTCTTGCTTGGTAAGTAATAAAAAAGAATATTTTCTCATCTCTGCGTGGCCTTCACTTCTTCTCTCCCTAATTGTAAGAGTGTGTGGAACATTCTACTGGGTTGGGGAGGGCAGAAGATTTAACCATGCCCATTTATAGAATATCACCTAAGCCTTTCTGCAAAGGGGACGTGGCCATGGGAAAGACATTGGCGGTTCAGGGGCGTTCCCTTAAAATGCACGCAGTGTTATAGAATAGTTTGGTTCAATGCCCAGTTTGCATGCCAGGATTTACACCTGGTTTCAGTTGGGGTAAATCCTCGTGACCAAAGTTGTGTGGATTCCAGCACTTCACGCAGTTCTATAAAGGGTGCCGATCCCAGAACACCCATTATAGAATACCTTTCAGTGCCAATTTTTTTTTTCAGCATTGAATCCATGCCTTTGTGTCTCCTCCAGTTGTTAAGAACATCTTTTGGAGCTGGCTTATCTCCTTTCTGTTCCCTTTGTCTGCTGCACTTTACTACAAATTACTTAATGTTCATTATTTGATTCATTGACCAGCAGTCAGTACTCATTTATGAGTAGTATTTGTGAGTGTCAGTACACAAAAATTCTAAATCACCAAATCTAGACCATCCACACAAGCCATTTAGAACCTTTCTTAATATTTACTGTATTTTATTAGGGCTGCATTTCAATAAAATTTTTAATAGCGATTAAACGCGGGGGGGGGGGCACACATTTCCTCTCCCTCCCCACCCCCGCCACATTAGATATCATACCTTTGCTGGTGGGGATGCCAAAGCCAGTTGAAGAAATCCACTGCCAAAGTGTTCCCCTTCTACCTTGTGCTGCCTCAGGAGGGAGGAAGTCAGCGGGGGTGCCTCCAGCTGCTGATTCCGGCACTCCCAAGCATGCTCAGTTCATGCAAAAACTGAGCATGCTAGGAGAGTGCGAGCAGTGGTCCTTGCTCCTGAGGTAGTACAAGAAGGAAGGGGGTGACTCAAGCAATGGATTTCTTCAACTGATGGGGCTTCAGTTCCCCCACCAGCCATTGAACAGGTACTGTAGCTTTGGAGGGGCCTGAGCCCATTCTGTCATATGTGCCCCCCTGTGCCTTCACTCATTCTCTCCCTCTCTCATAAGTGCCCCCCTGTGCCTTCACCCATTCTCTCTCTCTTTCTCTCATACATGGCCCCCTGTGCCTTCACCCATCCCCTCTCTCATGTGCCCCCCTCTGTCTTCATCCATTCTCTCTCTCTCTCTCTCTCTCTCTCTCTCTCTCTCTCTCGTACGTGCCCCCCTGTGCCTTCACCTGTTCTTTCTCTCTCTCTCTCGCATATGTGCCCCCCTGTGCCTTCACCCATTCTCTTTCTCATTCTGTTTCTCTCATATGTGGCCCCCTGTGCCTTCACCCATTTTCTTTCCCTCATACATGCCCCCGTGCCTTTACCCCATGCATACCTCCTACCCACCCCCATCCTTCCACCCTGTCAGACTGTCATAGTAATGCTTGAATGTTTTCACTTATATACACTGTCAGCTAGCACATTTGCTTATTTCCGATCTGACGAAGAAGGGCAACCTTCGAAAGCTAATCAAGAAATGTATTAAGTTATGTCCAATAAAAAAGGTATCATCTTATTTTCTTTTTCATGTTTTATTTTGTTTGATTTCTATTGATAACCATGGGGAAAAAGAAACCCTTGGAAATGGCTTGCGCAGCAGTAACCCGGTGGTAATCAGGCATCACCACGTGCTGACTGGTTACCGCTGAGTTAGCATGGGAGCCTTATCGTCACCTCAGTGGGTGGCGGTAAGGGCTCCCCATCGCTTGGCCATGTGGTAATAGTTCTCTCACCACATGGCCATGTGTGCTGGGGGCTTTTTTTACCTGCTGTGGTAAAAGAGCCCTGGCGCGCGGGAAAAACAGCCCCTGCTGCCAGCGCAGGGCTCTTTTTCCCACAGCTTGGTAAAACGGCCCCTTAAACTCTAAACGTTATTACCAATTACCACCTTTCTATCTTAAAAAACAAAACAAAAACCTGCATACCAGCATAAGACAGTGTCCTGTATAAACACTTATAGAGGGTCATCAAACTTCACTGTCATTTATCGCCTACTCAGATTGCAATTGCTCTGACAAAATTTCCTCAAAAACAACTTAAGCATAAATGTTTATTTCAGTGTTAAAACCTCTAAAGATACAATAAATAAATAACATTATCAATGGTGCACGGTTTGGTGATAGTCACAGTTCTATTCTGGAGATTAATGCTGTGAGGAATATGGGGGTGAGAGGGAGAATGAAGGCACATGGAGGAACGAGGAGGCTCGAGAGGGAAGGAGACTGGGTAGTGAAAGGAAGGAGTCTTTTCCCCTGGGGGATTGGAGAAAAGGAAAAGACTACAATTCCCAGCAGCCCCTGAGTAGGCCCCATGGTAGAAACAGGGATTTCAATCCCCAACAGCCCCCAGAGGAGGTCAGAAGAAGGGCAAGAGAAGGGAGTTTGAAAAACCTGTCCCAGAGAGCCAGGATGAGGGAAAGAGTTCTGAACCTGCCCAATCAAGCAAATGGAGAGCAGCTGAGCAATGGTTGTGGGGAGTAACCTATGGACTGGCAAGGGGAGGAACTAGAGCAAGAGGAGCCGATGGAGATTGCTGCTCTGACTAAACTGGAAGGAAAGGAGGTGAAACAGGAGAGGGCTGCTCGGGAGGTGAACCTGGTAGAAGGAGGGAAAAGGTGGCTATCCCACGAGGGGAGCTGAGAGAACAGGTTTACCACGGAAGGGTCATGTGGGTGGTGGTCAGGGTATAATGCTGGCATGGTTGGGGAGGGACCCTTGCCACCCCCTAGGTTGATTTCTTTTAAAAGGGAGAGAGGAGGAGTGGTGGTTTTGGGCATAACTGCTTACATGAACTGCTGGGGAGAGTTTGAACCCTTTCTGGAGCTACCGTGTTTGGAGAATTACTTTGCATACCTGCTATACATGAACTGCTGAGAGTTCGAGCCCTTATTGAGCTACTTTGTTTGAAGAATTTCTTTGCAGAACTGTTGAGATTTTGGAACCTTTTGGGGTTTTTTTTTGTTTTGTTTTGAATACTATGCTGTTGAACTGCTGTGCTTCTTGAGGAATTCTGTGGTGGGAACTACCTTTGGAGGAGCAGTTGACACAAAAGGATTACAATAAAGTATGATCTGACCTTGTGGATTGCCATGTGCTCTTTAGCAGTGGATTACAGCACACAGCTCAGCTAAAGGGCTGAGGGACTCAAGAGTCTCCCGGTGCAGGAGACTTTTGCAAGAGTCTCCTGGTGGTGGAGACCTTACAATGCTTCCTGATGAATTTTGCAATACTAGAGAGTAAAAGTACATCCCATCCATTTCTCTGATTTATGTAACCAGTAAATCCCCTTTTTAAAAAATCTATCATTCTTAGAGCACCAGCAGTTGTCACGCTTGTTTACTTTGTCCATCCTAATTCCAAATTACAGATATTTTAGTGCAATAAATTTTATAGACCAGCAAGCTCCTCAAAGAAATTAGTCAGCTTCACAAATAAAGATTAAAAGCTGTGCTGTGTCACATACAACTTTTTTTCAGGTGAATACAAAAACATCAAAATTGTTAGGACCCTGTTTACAAAGGTGCGCTAGCATTTTTAGCGCGTGCTAACCATGTAGATGCCCATAATGTTCCTATGGGTGTCTACACAGCGCACGCTAAAAACGCTAGTGTGTCTTTGTAAACAGGGCCTTTAGATTTTCTTTTTTTTCTAGCTGGATAAACAAGCTCTCCGCTATTTCTTCTGTTCATCATGTGATTGCAGTGATGATCCTAGGTCAGCTGCCACCCGGGGCGGATCGCCGATGCACCCCCCCCGGGGTGCATGCTTGGATGCTGGGAGCAGCCGCACGGCTCTCGGCTCCCTCTGCCCCGGAGCAGGAAGTAACCTGTTCTGGGGCAGAGGGAGCAGGGAGCCAGCAGAGCCGACAGGCATGCGGCTGCTCTCTGCACCCATCCAGCGGCATGCACCCGGGGCAGACTGCCCCCACCGCCCCGCCCTTGGTACGCCGCCGTGTGATTGTACTTGAAGAAAGACTTACAAGGGGCATTTTTCATCTCCAGGCACACCTCTTCAGTGACGGTAGCCATGGACCACTTCACTAACTCTCTGTAAAAGATCGCCCATTGTTTGCAGTCAGTTGAGCAATCTTAAAAACTTGCAGGAACAGATGAGATTCTCCTCCGATTTCTGTTTAAAAATCTGTTACTGACCCATTAGTCTTACAGTTTTGTCAGATTGCAGCTTTCCTTGCAAGAATGTTGTTTTTTGTTTTTTTTTTTCCTTGGTGATGAGTCTGAAAATGTTGACAAGCTTTGTACTCCTTAAATATTCCTGCCAAATGAGACAGATTTTTTCCTACACTGTATAATGACATAATCATTTGTCCACTTTCAGTTAAATAACTTGCACTTGGAATTAGTCATTCTCCTCTTCCTTTCACTAGACACTTTGAGAGATGTAATTTTGAATGAGGTCTTCAATAGGTCTCACAAAAAAAGGAATCCTGAGAGCAATAAATTGTAGAATACAACATGTTCCTCATTATTTCCTTTAAATACAAAACAGTTTCTCCTCAGACTCTGTACCACTGCTTATGTGGACTGGCAAGACTCAGGGCACTGGGAGGTTGGGAAGGGGGTGTTGACGGATTGCTTTGGCTTTTTTGGTTTTTAGAAGGGTCTAGTCCTGTGATAACTAAACCAATTCTGATAACAACCTTGGCTTTGGAACCTGATTCTGTGAATGTATTTCTGATATAAAAATGTGAATTTTGGGGGTTAAAATGTTATGGTATTTCCAGACAGCTAAGGCATATGGTCTGCAAGGAGCTTTTTTTTTTTTTTTTATTCAGGCAAATCATATAATTTTTTTTAGACCCTGATCATTTAAGAAATGTTCTTGAAAGAGAAAGCCTCTTACCCTGGTGGCAGTGTCTACACCATTACCTATGTTAGGGTTGGAAGAGAAGGCATCTTGTGCTATATTGCTGAGTCGCTCTGCTGCTGTGATGTTAGACCTCTTATTGTCTTTTACTTTTGTTTAATCCTTATTGTATTTTGCTTTAAAGTTTGATGTAAGTCACATTGAACCTGAACTGGTTTGAGATATTGTGGGGTAAGTTTGTTCCAGTGGCATAGTTACGGGTGGGCCTGGATGAACTGAGGCCCACCCAGCGGTGGCACCCTACATCAACAGCTGCCCTCCGTGGCGTCCTGGCATCTGCCAGCCTGTTGCTGAACCCGTCCCTCCCTGGTGTACATTACAGGTGTCCCCAGTACCTGCAGTGATTCAATTATTGTTGCTGCGCCGGCCCTGCAGGCTTCCATTGGCTGGATCCCGCCAGACAGGAAATGATGAAAGTGATGGCGGGACCAGGCCGATGGAAGCCTGCAGGGCCGGCGCATACAGCAATAATTTAATCACTGCAGGTACCAGGGACACCTGTAAGGTACACCAGGAAGGGACAGGGTTCAGCGACAGGTGGGCAGATGCTGGGATGCCGCAGAGGAGGAGAGATGATGATGTGGGGTAGGAAAAAAATCAATAATTTTTTTTTATATCTCGGGGGGGGGGGGGGGGGCTGTGAAGGGCCCATCTAAGTTAGCTCTGGGCCCATCCAAAATACTGGGTCTGGCTACGCCACTGGTTTGTTCCTTGATTCTAGGGGTTCTTCCTAGATTTCAAATTGGCATCCTCTTTTCTGTCTGGATCATAGAGGTTGTGGATTATTTCTTTCTGCTAATTTTGCTTTGTGATACTGACAATGTATCAGTACTACTATATTATTTCCTTGACTTTTTTTCTGTACGAGCTCTAGCTTTCTGTTTCAAGTTTATGTTTGAGGTTAAGTAAAACAAAATTCATAAAAAAAATATACTTAAAAAAATGTTCTGCTCCGTCTCTACCCTTCCAGCAGTACAAACATCCCTCCTCCTCTTTCATCCACAGCTCTTCTTTTGTTCCTTTACTACTATTGCTGGGCATACAAGGAAAGGAAAGGAGAGAAAGAGGGGCACATTGGGCAGGGACAAGTGTCAACAGAAGAAATAAAAGTCATTTTTTAACTTTTTTCCTGTTCACACTTAACATTGCCAAGTAGCTCCCTCCCTTCCGTATTTATTCTCCAATTTTGAACGGAAATAGTAAAACATGTTGTAATTAATTTATTTTATTTCCATGAGAAATTATGTGAAGGGAATAGAACCCCCCCCCCCCAAAAAAAAAAAAAAAAAACTAGACACCTTTAACTATGCTTATGTGTCAGACTATTAAATATATTTTCTCCAGGTCACCTTTCATCTGTTCATCTGGTAGCAGCTGAAGCTTTTTCTGGAGGCTTCTCACTCTGCTGTACACAAAGATACTAGACTCAGTGCGGCCAAAGCTTCATGGTAACAGCTGAAGTGATGAAACAGTGCTTTCTTCTGACCACAGTAGAGGCTAGAAAAGGTGCCACAGTAGAGGAAGCCTAAGGTGCTTCCTCGTGACATCACTTGTACACCAAAAGAAGCCACTGTTTGCATTATTTCAGCTGCTACTATGGAGTCTTGGTCATGACTGCATTGAGTCACAGCCACCACACCAAGCAGGCCAGTATGTCTGCTTGCTCATTTTGGCCTAACAATTGTAGTTTGGGGACATCTGCTCTACAGATGAATATGTAGTGCATTTCAAAAATAAAGCATTGTACATGTTTATTCACCCCAGGCACTCAGTATAGATTTTCTGCCACCTAAATTCATTGCCTGTATAAATTTTACTTAATTAAAGAGGTGCTCTGGGGGGAGGGGGGGGGATTAAAGTTTTTCAAAAGTTATGCATGAGGCTGGCTTTGCAGTTCACACTTGCAACTTTTGCAGCAGATAATGATGTGCACATATATTCAGCTGCATAGTAATACAGGGGCCCTTTTACTAAGGTGCGCTAAAAAGTGGCCTGCGCTGGTGTAGACGCGTTTATTGGACACGCGCAGGTCAATTTTTCAGCACACCTGCAAAAAAAAAAGGCCCTTTTTTTGGCCGAAAATGGACATGTGGCATAATGAAAATTGGTGCGCATCCATTTTTGGCCTGAGACCTTACCGCCACCCATTCACTTAGCGGTAAGGTGTCACACGTTAACCGGGCGGTAATTGTCAGCTTGTGTACAATGCCGATTACCGCCTGGTTAGCGCTGCATGCCAGAAATTTTCCGGGGCGCGTAGCAGGAACACGTAAAAAATGAAATTACTGCCCGGGCCATGCAGTAGCCGGGCGGTAGTTCCGAATTGGCACGGGCGCAGCTTAGTAAAACAGCCCCATAGTCTTCAAAGTCAGCTTGTATGTAACACAGTGATTGATGGCAGATAAAGACCAGTATGGTTCATCGGGTCTGCCCCTTAAGGTGGCTAGAGTCATACTTGCTGCTTCATGCAAGTTACCCTTCTGTGCCATTATTGAAATGTGAAAGTCATTTACATTTTGCTTTGATTCCACCTTCTTGCTGTGTAGGTTAGGGGCGTAGCTAGGTGAGGCCACGGGGGCATGGGCCCCCACGGATTTAGCCCTGGCCCCCCCTGTTTTCACCCCCGCCCTGCCGACCCTCCCCCGCCACATTCGACTCCCGCTGCCACCATCAGATACCTTTGCTGGCGGGGGTCCCCAACCCCCGCCAGCTGAAGTCCTCTTCAGCGCTGGTCTCCAGCGCGTTGCTGATCTGGATTCTGTTTCTGTGAGTCCTGACGTCCTACGTGCAGGATGTCAGGACTCATAGAAACAGAATCCAGATCAGTGAACACGCTGTACTCTGAGACTGGCGCTGAAGGGGGCTGGCGGGGGTTGGGGACCCCAGCCAGCAAAGGTACCTGGCGGTGACGGCAGCGGGAGGGGGAGGGGCGGCGGCGCCGGGGGGGCTGTTAAAATGTGCCCCCTCACCTTGGGCTCTGGACCCCCTCCCACCGAAGTCTGGCTACGCCCCTATTGTAGATATGTCTTATGCTTGAAAATTGGCTGGTTTTATGCATGCTTGAAATTACATGCATAACCCTTCAGATAAGTGCACTCCTGAAAAGACACCCTGATGTGTTCAAATGGTATTAATGGTTTTCAGTATCACAGTGAAGAATACTGCTGAGTCTATGGAAAGCTGTTGCAAAACATGCATCCTAGTAATTGTAGGTAGTAACCAGTGTGGTTGAGAATAAGGACATAGGAAAGAATCCATAGTGCAGAATATATGGGTTGTTTTTTTTTACGTTGATAGCTTTAACAGGTAAAACAATGTTGCCCTAAGCTTTACTTGCAGCATTAACTATAACTGTGCATAAAGTTAAATCCACGGTGGAGCTACTCAGCAGGTCGGACAGTCAATGCAGTTACACCAGGCCAGGGTTCAAACAGTAAAGGAGGCCCCACCAAGTTTGGCCATCTTAACAGGCTCAAATTAACAGAGCCCAGGCCCTCTGTCTTATGCAAGTCCCCTCCCCCTGCTGTGGGATTCCAAAATATCATTTTGCTGCTACTTGGTTGATATTTTAAACTGTGCTTCTAAAGAAAGGATATTTAGACAGAAGATGGTGACTTAAGGTTCAATTCATTTATGCTTTTATAAATATGCTGTATTGCTTCCAAGTGGTCAGACACCAGCAGAATCTGATTTCCAGCTCTTGGAGGTTGCCCGTCGACTGGAGATGTATGGAATCCGACTGCACCCAGCAAAGGACAGGGAAGGAACCAAGATCAACCTGGCTGTCGCCAACACGGGCATTCTGGTGTTTCAGGTGGGAACTGTCCAAGTCCACTCAAGCACTTCAGTGATCTCTCATTAATCAGGAAATAATCAATTCGCATAATACAGGGTAATTTTATAAAGCATTTTGTGTGTCAGGCATCTTTTACATGCATAAAATGGCCATTATAAAATTGCAAAAGTACATGCACACATACAGGTATGCATGCCAAACATAGGTGTTCCCGGGAGGCGGCATTTGGGCAGAACAGGGCAGAGTGGCTAGGTATGGGTTTTCCCAAAGAGAGTCCATGCACATGGGTGCACCTGCCTTGGTTCTAGGCTACCATTCTAATAATGGTTTAAGAAAGGTTCCCATTTCCTTCATTCTACCCCTGAACTACTACTACCTTCTCTCTCTCTCTCTCTCTCTCTCACACACACACACACACAACTCCTGTTACCACTGCTTGTTATAAACGGCTACTTCTAGAAGGTTTTCACAAGTTGCAAATTATATCCCATCTCTAGCTTCAGAGCTTTGAAATTAGGCTAAAACATCTAACATTGGGTCCTGGTAATCTGGCACAGTCAGCAGACACTGCTGACTTTGAATTCTTTTGCATGCCCTTTCAGTTTAGGACAGTGGGTCCCTGCCCATATAGATTTGCATGTACTTCCTCAATTGTATGCAAATCTATCTTTTACATATTCATTGTGGATAGTCTGACTGGCTACGTGTGGCCGGGGGACTGAGTTAAGAACCACTGGTTTAGGAGAAGCACATACTTGCCCATTGTAGTATCTTGTACTTCAGTTAGTATGCAGCATTTCATTTCAGTAAACAAAGCCATGTTTGATCATAAATTTAGTCAGAATGCATTGTTCATTTTATTTCTTTATGTGCCATGTTGTTTTTTTTTTTTGTTTTTTTTTTTTAAAGTAGAGCAGTATTTCAGTATAGCTCACAGAAGATGAACTGTATTGACGTGTTAATATAAAAAGTGATCTGCAGCCATACCTGGGCTTATAATCATAGCCAATTTTTTGATTGGTTGTGCCAAATCATTCTTTCACTAAAATTTATTTAATGCAGTGGTTCCCAAACCTGGTCCTGGAGGCACCCCAGCCAGTCTGGATTTTCAGGATATCACAATAAACATGAGAGAAATTTGTATGCAGCGGAGGCAGTGCTTGAAAATCTCTCTCATGAATATTCATCCTGAAAAACTGACTAGTGAGGTACCTCCAGGATCAGGTTTGGGAACCACTGAGTTAATGAAAGACAATATTTTTGATGTCTTTCTCTCAGAACATGGTACAAGCAAAGAATGCGGTGAATGGCCAAAGTCCTATAGCTATGTTGCAGCAACATCCAATCAAAACTACAGGCTCCAAGTGAGCAATGAGCAATTTAATGGTTTGTTAAGAACATGATTTCATTTCTAGGAGAATGGAGTAGTTATTTTTCTTCTTGACTTCATTTCTTCAGGGCCACACCAAGATCAATGCTTTCAACTGGGCAAAAATTCGAAAACTGAGTTTCAAGAGGAAGCGTTTCCTGATTAAGTTGCGTCCCGATGCAAATGTGAGTGCTTAAAGGATAGCAACTTGCTAGAATGATAAGCCCACGCTGCAGATGAAATCATAGTTTCACTGTGGGATTGAGGGGCTTTACTTTCTTAGTACTAGCATTTTTAAGTTGTGCAGACTTGTCTGGTATGTCAGGATTCAGAGACTACATCTTCCTGTTAACTCATGAAAAACCCTTCATTCTGACCTATGCTAATTGCTAATCCCTGATTTAATACAAATATTTATGAAGGGCATATTTATACATAGAATGGCATCCTTGTGAGGTTTATAGCTGGCTAGATATTTGTTTGTTTTTAATTTGACAGCTTTTTTATTTATTTGAAGGCTTCCCATATGTAACCCGAGGGGGATTTTTAAAAAAACTTTTGGGGGTGTTTTCGGAAAAACAAGATTCGAAAGCGCCAAACCTCTACGAGAAAAACTACACTAGCTCTCAATCAAAGAACGTATTGCGTTCAAAACCTGCACCCTGGTTCATAAAATCATCTACGGCAATGCCCCAGGATACATGACAGACCTCATAGATCTACCAAACAGAAACACAACAAGATCAACACGAACATACCTAAATCACCACCACCCAAGCTGCAAAGGACTCAAATACAAATCAACCTATGCATTCAGCTTCTCTTATATAAGCACGCAAATATGGAATGCACTACCAATAGCCGTGAAAACAACATACGACCACCTAAACTTCCAGAAACTCCTAAAGACTAACCTATTCAAAAAGGCATACCCTAACGATCCAACCTAAATGCCTTAACCCCGCAACACAATGTAAAAGTTCGTACTGGACATAACCCAACTCTCCCTCCTTATGACCCCCAGTGTGTCTATCACACTGAACATTACTCTGCCATAACCTCACTTTGTATTTGTTCATACCGGTATTAGCAAGCCTCTACTGTACTATGTAAGCCACATTGAATCTGCAAATAGGTGGGAAAATGTGGGATACAAATGTAACAAATAAATCCTTGTGTTCATAAAGAAGGAAGCAGGAGAAAAGCAGAATATCCTCATGAAGCAGACCTCTCAGATTGGCAGGGCTACCGAATAATTTGGTGGTATCTGTAGTTAAAATGCTCTCCAGGTCTTCCAAAACTCCTCTAATAATGCGCACAGACTTAATAAGGGCTCCATAATGGCAGGCTTCAAAAGTTGATAGTAGTAGTTAAGCATGATAGATTCAAAGTGAAAAGGTAACCAGGAGCCTGTTCTTAATTATAATAAAATTCCCATCTGTTTGGCTCGCCAATAAATTCAAGTATATAGAAAAGTAGGGAATACTCCCATGTAGTTACAAAAAGAATCAAAAAGTATTAAGAGACTTGGTAACTCTTGGTCTCGTCTGAGCAGTGCTCTCTACTTCAGGCTCATTCATCCTACACATCTCCTTGCACCTGGACAGCTGCAATAATCCTTACTCTCCTGTGCAATGCCTTTATCCTCATTAAGGTTAGTAGACTCCCTCCCTTAATTACAGGGGTCTTTTGGGCAGTGGTTGAACCCAGTATTTCACTCTTCCCTCTCTTGATGGCAGTCAGTCCTTCTGTGTTCTACTCATAGTTGTAGCTACTCTCACACTCTTTTGTGACTCCGTGGTCCACAGTTCTCTTTTCTATCTGGATAGGCAGGTTAATCAGAACCCAAGATGGTTCTGTCTCTTTGCAGTATGAGCACTCACCTGCTCCACGGCTCCCAGCTTCGTGTAAAGATAATTTTTTGGCAGTAGGTTCGCTCTGTTGATCTCTCTATCTTCAAAGGATCAGGTTTCCCCAAGGACCCTGTCCCTCCCCTTTTCCCCTGGATTCAATTTATTGTGCCTTAATTGCCGCATGGAAATTGAAGTGTATTCTATAACACTGTGTGTAATTTAATTGGTTAGCTAGCTAATCAGCACTGTCAATTGGATGTAACAAGCAATTATCAGCACTAATTGGCATTAATTAAGATTTACACGCATGACTCAGTAAGTGTATTCTGTAATGTAGTACACTTACGTTCTAAGTCGCATAGTTGAAAAGGGGGTGTGGCCATGGGTGGGGCATGGGCATTTCTAAAATCTATGCGCTTTGTTATAGAATACACCTGCTCTGCACCTAATTTAGGCATCGGGATTTACGCAACTAAATTTGGTTGCATGGAGAGGCGCTCGTCATATTTAATATACCACACAGAAATTTAAGCCTATTCTATAAAATATAGGCGTGCTTTAGAGAATAAGCCTAGGCATACTTTTTTTCCACGTGGAATTTTCAGGTGCCATATATAAAATCTAGCCCTATATGGCTCTCTGTGTGTTAGGGGGACAGTTGTGGACCAGACAGCAACCCTTGACTGGTTCAGTCTTTCTGGGAGCAGGTCTCTTTGCTTTCAGTATATGCGCCAGGGGAGAGCTGTGAACCAGACCGGCAACTCCTGTGCTGGTTTCACCTTTTACTTAGCCTCTATAGCAGGGAGCCAAGGCTCCTGTAGGCCCCAGAGTGGGGTACCCACTTGGTGCAGCTTTACATCAGCTCCTTGCTGAATCCGTTGTTGGAGGAAAGACAAAACTCCTCCCTGAACTCAGAGTTTTATACTTCCCTCAAAAAGGTTAAGCTTCAGTGCTATTGTACCACTTTTTCAATAGAGACCACTCCTTATTCAGATTTGATTGGCACCTTTCTGGAGCAGGGGCCCACAATGTTCTTTATGATATGCATAGGAAAGCACATTTTGGCAGCCTGCTACACTCATACAACTAGGAAGCTGGTGGCAGGCAACATGCAAGGTCTTCTCCTTTCCTGTGTATTCAAATGTCAGATAAAATTTATTTTGGACAAGTGCAAAGTGATGCAAATTGGGGAAAATAACCCACATTTTAGATACATGATGTCTGGGTCCACATAGGGAATTACCATTGAGGAAAGAGATTTAGGTGTCATCATGGACAGTACATTGAAATCTTCTGCTCAGTGTGCTAAAAAAAAGCAAACATAATGTTATGAATTATTGGGAATATGTATAGAGAATGAACTAAAGAATATCATAATATCCCTGTATTATTCCATGTTGAGACTACACCTTGAGTAGTGTGTGTGATTCTGGTCAACATATCTCAAAATAGATAAAAGAGGAAAAGGTACAGAGAAGGACAACCAAAAGAATTTAGGGGATGGAATGACTTTCATATGAGGAAAGGCTAAAGTTATTAGGGCTCTTCAGCTTGAAGAAGAAACTGCTGAGGGGGAGATATGATAGGAGTCTGTAAAATCCCGAATGGAGTGGAACAGGTAACGTGAACTGATTGTTTATTCCTTCAAGAAGGACAAAAACTAGGGGACATTCCATGAAGTTAGATAGTAGAACTCATTGCCAGAACAAGTTGTAAAAGCAGTTAGTGTGGCTGGGTTTAAAAATGTTTTGGAC
Source organism: Microcaecilia unicolor (assembly GCF_901765095.1). Lineage (NCBI taxonomy): Eukaryota > Metazoa > Chordata > Amphibia > Gymnophiona > Siphonopidae > Microcaecilia > Microcaecilia unicolor. The sequence goes on along the minus strand of NC_044034.1, from coordinate 240,663,056 downwards.
ATATTCCTGGAGGAAAAGTTCATAAGCCATTATTAAGGTAGACTTGGGGAAATGATTGCTTATCTCTGAGGTTAAGTAGCATGGAATCTTGCTACTTTGTTTTTGGACTCTTACCAAGTACTTGTGACCTGTATTGGGCACTGATGGAAACAGAATACTGGGCTAGATAGACCTTTGGTCTGACGCAGGGAGGGCAACTCTTGCGTACAGTTCTTAGTTTTAAAAATGGGTGAGTGAACTATCTGCTGGACAGGTAGTTTATTCTTTTATATACATGTGCATAAATAGGTAGTATTTCGAACAGGTAAGATATCAATAGAAAACATTGTTGAAAATCCTTATAACTTTAAACAGATGTCTTATCCATTACGTATTCAGCCTGCTGCTGGAACACTTGCATCTTTATTGTTAATTAGGCTTGTGTACCTAGCTCTTTTAATACTAATTGCAAGCAGTGTGACAGGAACTGAAAAGTATAATAAATGTTTGTTTTTTGCCATAAAATGAAATTTATATTTGGTTTCCCTTCTGGATAACACTAATAGAAGAAACCGAATAAGTAGGTGTTTAGTGCTGCTGCTTTGAACAGATAAGATTTAAGAAAGCTATTCACTTTGCAGGTAATATATTTCAAATAAAGCCAATACAAACAAAAGCATTATTCCCAATTGTTGGATCTAATGAAGACATTATTATTTTCTTGAATTAATTTTTGGTGCAGCTTGAAAAATATAAATGTTTTATAAAAGGTAAAAAGAAGTTAGTGGTATTATATCTGATGCCATTATGTGACATTATCATGTGAATGAATGCACAGTTTTCTGTTTCTCTCATTTAATCCTCTGTCCTTGTAGAGTTCATATCAGGACACACTGGAGTTCCTTTTAGCCAGTCGAGACTTTTGCAAGACCTTTTGGAAGATCTGTGTGGAGCATCATGCCTTTTTCAGACTCTTTGAGGTACCCAAACCAAAGCCTAAACCTGTTCTCTTCAGTAGAGGATCATCCTTTAGGTTCAGGTAAGACCTATTCCCCTATTCAGAGGGTATGACATAATTTACATATGTTTTCATGTTTACTCAAAGCTTTTCATTATCTGGAATTCATCCATGCTTATTTATACAATTTGACAGTTTTCAACTTGGTCCCTTGAGTTTCTGGCTCAATCTGAACTGTTGTCTTTTGAGCTTTGATGCCATGAGCCTTCATATTCAATTACCCTATTTCTATATTTCAATTCTAACTCAAACAAGCCATTGCAGTGACCGTCTTCAACCAGGTGGTATAAACTGTGCCTCCTTCCAGAACTTAGCCAAAATGGACCCTAAATCTGATCACTAAGGTGTGTTAGCATTTCTAACGCACCTTTAAATTTAAGGCACGTTAAACGCTAATGCGCCCGTACATTTTCTATAGCCACATTAGCATTTAACGCGCGTAAACCATTTACGTGCATTAAAAACACATGCCCATAATGCACCTTAGTAAACATAGGCGTTAGTGTCTTTGTTGAAGAATGGATATATGAGAAATAGCTCATCTCAGGACTCAAGTCCCAAGTCCCTATAGCAGTGCACCGCATTTGCCATTTTTCCACCAGGCTAGCCCTTATCCATATGGTGATGGACATGAGTGTAAATGTGTTTCATAAATTTGGTTCCATTACGTCCCAAGGATCAGTTCAATAAAATGGGTTGTGACCATCCGCCAACAGGTGGAGATAGAGAACTCTAATGAGTTGTGCCTCATAAGCTCCTACACTTATTTATTTATTTATTTGGATTTTGCTCACACCTTTTTCAGTAGTAGTTCAAGGTGAGTTACATTCAGGTACACTGGATATTTCTCTGTCCCAGGAGGGCTCACAATCTAAGTTTGTACCTGAGGCAATGGAGGGTTAAGTGACTTGCCCAAGATCACAAGGAGCAGCAGTGGGATTTGAACCGGCCACCTCTGGATTTCAAGACTGCTGCTCTAACCACTAGGCCACTCCTCCACTCCAGCAACCAAGCCAGCATTCTCTATCTCCAGCAGCTCCTGTGTGCCTTGGTGACTTCTATGTGGCCTTCTGTCCTGCTTGCAGGTTCAGTTGAGTTTGGGGTTGAGAATATCCTGTGCGCCAGGTGTAAACGTAGTGGTCTAGGTCCCTCCCTGCTCTCCCGTTGCCACTTTCTACCTTTTTATTTCAGTCTTCCTTCTCTTTTTCTCCTGCTTCTATCTTATAAAAAAAAAAAAGCCACCACAGTTCTTTTTGAGAGTGCTTGTGCTATGGGAAGATTGTGGGGCTTCAGTGCTTTGGAGATCACTTGTCTGTTTTCTCTGAGTATATTTATTATTCTCTGAGCCTATTAAGTGTTGTTCACGCTGCGGGGGTAAGCTCTTGGCTGCTGGTTCCTGCATGCTTTGCTTTACTTCTGTGGACTTGCCGCTTTGACCATCAGTACTCTGGCTCCAGGAGTTCAATCTAGCCCTGCTCCGCTTTGGACTTGCCTCCAGACTTTTTCCCTACCCTAGAGGCGGGGTTGTCCTATTTGTCAGATGTTCTTCATCAGGGCCAGTCTTAGGGGCGGTTGGACAGGGCCTCGCGCTCCTAGGGGCCCCGCGCCAGCCTCGACATGTCCTTTTCTCTCTCCTCCTCCCCACCTGAAATCCAGGTCTCTCTCTCCATTCTGCATCTGCTAAAGTTGCTTAATCCCCTTCCCTAATGCCGTCTGCGATTAAGACATACTGCTGTAGCTGGCATCGGGGCCTTCCCTCTGCAGGTTCTGCCTTGGTCCTGCCCATGCGGAAACAGGAAGTTACCTCAACCGGAAGGTGCCAAGGGGAGAGACGGACCAAACTGTGGGAGGGAAGAGACAGAGACCAGATCGGAAAGAGAAGGGGAGTGGAACAGAAGAGGAGAGTTGCTGGACCCACAGACAGAGAGAAGCAGTTGTGCCAGACCACGAGAGAGGCAGGGGATAGAGAGAGAAGTGCTGGACCTGTGAGATATGGGAGGAAGGGAACAGAGAGGGGACGGACAGTGTACACACAAGAGATGCTGGGCATGGAATAAGAATAAGGGACACAGAGCAATGCTGGAAAAGGGGTGAATAGGGGCTCTAAGAATGCAGATGCTGAACAGGCGCACAGAGGAGAGATGCTGGGCAGGACAGATGGGACCCAGAGAGAAGATGGATGGCAGACAGAGAGAGAGAGAGAGAAGAAATGGACAGGCGATCCAGGAAAAGCAGAAGAAACACTGACCGTTTAAATCTAAAAATAAAATGTTCAGACTACAAAGGTAGAAACATGTCAGCTTTGGAAAATATGCATCTCTGATATTTTGTATTTCCATTTCTGTTTTTCTAGTATTGATGTATATTTGGAGTTTGACTCCTTGTGTTTTCCATTTCAGATTTTTGCCTTTGTATCTCTATTACTGATCTGTGATTCGTTGTTTCATATTTGTTAATAGTCTATCTGTGTTTTGCATGTGTGAACAAGGTGCGTTATTCTGCTAGATTAGCATGTAGTTTTTGTGTAGAGATCTGTAGCAGTTCTTTTTTTCTCACTAGATAGTGTATTGGTGTTTTAGGGCATTGTGTAATATTTACAGTGCTCCCTTTCTACAGGTAAAGTTGTTTCTCTTTGCGTCCTAGGAGTTAGTGTTGTTATGGTACAGAAAGGTTCTGAGTGTGTTTCTGTACAAGGTTGTGCTTAGTGTTTTGTAGTGGAGAGATTGTGTGTTGGCCTTACTGAGGTGACTTCAAAACTTTAATTTAATTTTAGTTTGTCATAACATCAGAGAGGGTGTGTAAAAAAATCATCAAATGTACATACATGTGTCAATTTTTACAGTAATGGGGGAATTTTAAAGTACTTTGCCCAAATACCTACTAAAAATGCTGCCCCCCCCCCCCCCCCCCCCCATATGTCCCAATGCCTTGTTTTTGTGTTTTTCCCTTACACTTTTTTTTTTCTTCAAGACTGGTCACAAAAGAATAATGCACTAAGCCAGTGGTTCCCAAACCTGGTCCTGGAGGCACCCCAACCAGTCAGGTTTTCAGAATATCCACAATGAATAGTCATGAGAGAGATCTACATGCACTGCCTCCACCTCATGCAAATCTATCTCATGAATATTCATTGTGGATATCCTGAAAACCTGGCTGGCTGGGGTGCCTCCAGGATCAGGTTTGGGAACCCCTGCACTAAGCATAAAAGTCCTTATTCTATAAAGGTTATGCTCCTAAATTTATGCTCGTAAATCTGGTATCGTAAATTTTAGGACCATAAATTTAGGAGCATAACCTTTATAGAATAAGACCCGAAATGTCTAAGAAGGCATTTTTGAAACAAAAAGATGTTTTTCAGGTTTGAAAATGGCCATGTTCATCACTTGATTTTTGGAAGTTTTCAGCAAAACGTCCAAAATCAGATTTAGATGTCATATCAATAATGCCCCTTCACATATACACACAAGTGCTAATCTCTTCCCTGCTCCTCCTATTATCTGTCCCAGGAATTCAGTGAGTATATGGTGTAAAAGTGGTACTGTGTTTCTGTACACATACTTTTTATGTGTCTATTTCTCTGGGGAACTTCATAAGAGCTTACTTCAATGTGTAAAATGCTATTTTACCCATTCACGTTCCTTATAAAATTACCCCCAGAACAGCGAAGAATTGTGGTTGCTGGATATATAGAAATAAGGGTTAACAAACAAAATGTAGGTAATACCTTTGTTTTCAAAAAACATATATTTGTACAGACTTTCAGGGACTATTCTTTCTTCATTCTTCATCAGATCAGAGAAGAAACAATGCACCTACTCTAGGTTTTAATAGTACAGACTCGTCTAAGATCTATTGTCTGTCTGCATATGCCATTACAGCTCAGGAATTGTGGGGGTACAAAGACAAGATAACAGTAACACTTCATAGCTAAAAGGCTCTGTGTCTGATAATAGCTAAGAAAACAAATGAGTTCTTTTGTTTCTCCAACAGTTTGATTATTCTCATTTTTCATTCTTATATAGTCCTTTTACGTACCTTAATTGAATGGTTGCTGAGAAATATTCACCTATTGAGCTCCTATTCTGTTCTTTTGTAATAGTTTATCTGGTCTATGAATATTGATACATGTACTTAATTATTGGCTTCTTTCACTGATGGAGCATACATATATAGAGAGAAACATGAATGTGAGCCTTTGATGAATGTTTCATGTAGCTAGCTCTATAGTATTCTGTGACATGTGCTGGCGTAAGTTTTATTGTGAGTTTGCAGGATTTTATGCCATTTTCTATTTGGTGTTCTGTTTGTATTTTTCTCCTTATAAACTTCTGTTTCTGGTTAGATATTTGCTGGAAGGCTAGAACTGTAGAGCAAGAAATATTTCTTTCAATAATTCATCTTTCAGAAATAGAGTTAGAAGTCTTTATCATTTTCCTTAGGTTTTCTAGTTTTGGATTCTATGTTACCTCATGTGGTACACGCATCTTGTTTCTCCTTTCCTTGTATTATAGTAGGATTTCTGTAGGTTAGCATTTTTCAGCTGGTGTGCCGCAGGAGTTTGGTGTCACTCCTGTCCATAGGGGCCCCACTGCAACCTCAAACACCTTTGTTCGCCTGCCCATCTGGTATTGTCCCCTCTCTGTTCCCTACACACCTGCCACCATGTAGCATCTTTTCTCCCTCTGGGTGCCTCCTCCACTGGGCTGCTGTACTAAAGTTAAAGACATACAGGACCACAGCTCTGAGTGCTGCTATTTCCCCTGGCAGCTCTGGCCCCTCTGAGAGAGAGGAAGTTGATATCCAAGTGGCCGGGGCCACCAGCGAAAGTAGTGGCACACAGAGCTGCAGTCCTGCACATCTTTTCTATAAGTACAACAGCCTGATGGAGTTGACACCAGGAGGAAAGCTAGATGCTGCATGGAGGTGGGGGAGATAGAGGGGAGGAAGGAAAAAGATGGAGAGGTGGGTAAGGAAGATAAACGGAAATATACAGGATAGATTTGTAGGGAGAAACACAGAGGTAATTCTGGATGAGGAAGGGGAGAGAGAAACACAGAGGTAATACTGGATAAGGAAGGGGAGAGAGACAGAAGGAATGCTAGATTAGAGAGAAAAAGAAGGGAAATACTGGATTGGAGGGTGGAAAGAGAGAGTCGGAGGTGGGCTGGGGGAAAGAGAAACACAGCCAATACTGGATGAGGGAGGGAATGTTGAACTGGAGAGAGAGAGAGAAATAAGGCAGGCAATACTGAATTGGAAATGAAAGAGAGAGAGACAGAGATGGCCTGGGACAAGAGAGAAAAATGGGTCTACTGAATGGGGTGGGAAAGAGAGAGAGACACACACACGGGGCAATACTAGATGAGGGAGGGGAGAAAGACAAGAAATGCTGGATTGGGAGGGGGAGAGAGAGAAAATGGAGTGGTGGGAAGAGAGAGAGACAGGTGCAATACTGCATTGGAGAGGAGGTGGGGGAGAGAGAGAGAGAGGGGAGCAATGCTCGGTGATGGGGGAGAGAGAGAAAGAGATGGGGCATAATGGATGGGAGGGGAGAGAGAGAGAAGGGCAATAATGCATAGGAGGGGAAGAGAGCAGTAATGATGGTGTGGAGGGGGGGCCAGGGGAATGCTGCGAGGCAGAGGCAGGCAGACAGATGGGCAATGCTGGATGGCAGGAGGAAAGAGAGAAAATGCTGGATGGCGAGGAAGTGGAGAGAGCTTGGATGTCCAGGGTGTGGGAGGTGAAGAGAGCCTAGCCCTAGTTGGTAGGAAGGGAAAGAAGAATGAGTTCATTAAAGCTTGGGGAATAAGGGAAATGGGGGGGCCAGGGTGAAGGGAAAAGATGGAAAACTGTAGGTGGACACAGTTAAAAGAGGAAGAGTGAAGACTGGATAATAAGAATTAATGAAATCTGAGTAGACAGGCAGGAAAAAAATGGAAGAAAGCTGAAAGAAACAAATCAATGTTGGAGCTGGATATAGTGGAGAAGGTGAAGGAAACAGGAGAAGAGTGAAAAATGACACTGGGATCAACACAATTAGAAAAATTACATGGCGAGACAAAAAAGGTAGAAAAAATAATTTTATTTTTAATTTAGGATGAAGTAATGTGGTAGCTGTGTTAGCCCACTTTAAAGATTACTAAATAAAAATAAAAGAAAATGGAAAATAAGGTGACACATTTCTGTTGGACTAACAATATATTTTTTGACTAGCTTTCGGGGCCCAAAATTTTCCTTAGGTCAGGACAGTATACCACAACAGCAGTGTGAGCTAAAGAAGGAGGTTTTGCTTCTGAAAGCTAGTCAAAAAATGTATTAAGTTAGTCCAATTTAAAGGTATCACCTGATTTCCCCCCCCCCCCCCCCCCCCCCCCCACACACACACACACACTTTTTTTGTGAATTTTAAAAATAGTGATTGAAATATGTCAGTTTTTGAAATTCACATCTACCAGCTTTATATTTTGCACAGTACAGTGGGTCATACATCACTGATTCTATTTCTTTGTTGTTGCACTGCATGCAGAGTCTGGCTTCTTGGGAATTTAGTTTAATTTTTCTGTGCACATTTCTGTTTTTAGTTTGTGGTTACTTATTCTATACTTGGTGAGGGTCTGCCTGTGTTCTGCATGTGTGAAAGAGACCAGGTATTCTGCTAACATCGAATGGGCTTGGAAGAAAGACATTCTAGGAAAGAGAGGGAGAGGAGGGTTACCCTAATGCTGTGCAGAAGTCCTTCATCAATGTTCCTTGTTTTAGCCAAAGATTTAGAGGAGTAATTCAGAAGCAATTTTGTGCCTAATTCTCTGATATTTAAAATATCCTTAAAAAATGCTAAGATGACTTTTAGAAGCTTGGCTTCTTAACTGACTGCGCTTATACATGGAATTTTGTAGAATGACACTTAAGAGGGAAGCTATCAATATGGACTACCATTAAGACATGTTATTTTACAATTAATCCAGGTTATTAGTAACTAGATCTCTTTGCATAAAATGGGACCTGTGCTAAAATAGCACCATCACAAAATGCCTAGCCACCCGCCTTGGGTTACCCCATGCCACTCAGAGGGTCTATCCTCAGCACAGCTCAGGTCCACTGCACCTGCTGCCTGTGCTCTACACTAGCACCCTCCTTCCACCAACTGGGTCACAACTGCCTCTGGGCAAGTCTCCTGTTCTCAAATTATCCCCAGTGATTTCTAGGTTACTGGAGTCCCACAGTTCCCAGAAAGCACTCACAGACCCAACACACAAACCACCAAGATTCATTATCAGTCCAGACAGGCAGAACGAACAAACAAATGTGTTTATTCTCACACTGGAACAATGAACAAAAAAATGTGTAATTAGCATACAATAACAGGTAACTGAAATATGGATCAATTATAATACTAACTAAACATTTTCATACTGGCTAAAGAGTAGCTGGGAAGATCAGGACATATAATTGTTCACAGAGCCTTAGCAAAGAGATTTGTCTCCCTCTTCTTCCAGGCTAAGACTGAAGCAACAGCACTACTGGGTAGTTTTTCAAAACTCCAGTCCAGTCAGAGCCCAGAACAGTCAAGTTTCAAATAAAATCTGGTTACATCACTACAGACACTTCCTATTATCTGTGTGCCAAATAAAGAAAGACAAGTCAGTCCTCTGTAACAGCTTTAAGCATAAACGTTCACCATCTGCTTGCCAAACAGGAGAAATACACTTCAGAACTTAGGGCCCTTTTACTAAGCCGAGTAAGCATCTATGCACGCCCAATGCACACCAAAATGGAGTTACCGCACAGCTACTGTGTGGCCCTTGCAGTAATTTCATTTTTTTTGTGCGCGTCAACTATGTGTACCCAAACAATATTTTTTATTTTCTGTTGCACATCAGCCTAGCGTGCCAAGTGGCATTTGACGTGCATAGGTCATTGCCGCCCGGTTACCGTGTGAGTTTTTATCGCTAGGTCAATGACTGGGTGGTAAGGTCTCAGACCCAAATTGGACGCGTGGCAATTTTCATTTTGCCGCACTTCCATTTTCGGCAAAAATTTTTAAAAGGCCTTTTTTTATAGGCGTGCCTAGCACTATCCCCACCTCCCACTACCGGCTCTGCCACCCAATCTCGGCTAAGCTCCTGAGGATCCCTTCCTTCTGAACAGGATTCCTTTATGTTTATCCCACGCATGTTTGAATTCCACTACTACTACTACTATTTAACATTTCTAGAGCGCTACAAAGTGTACGCAGCGCTGTACAAACACAGAAGAAAGACAGTCCCTGCTCAAAGAGCTTACAATCTAATAGACAAAAAGTAAAGCATTTAAATTTAAAATATTTAAGCAGTCAAGCACAAGAGAACAGTCACAGAAGGACAGAAGATGTTGAAGGGTGGTCAGTGTGATTAGGTGTAACTCTGGTTGGAGTAGTGGGAGAAGGTGATAGAAGAATAGAAATGGGTGAGGTAAAGTAATGAGTGGGTTGATAGGGAGGTTATATAAGCCATGTCACTCTAGGGGTGGGTGGGTAGAGGGGTAGGGTGGGTGGAAGCAGGAGAAGGTATTCTCTGCAGCCTATCTGTGAGATGGAAAATGCTCTCTGAAGCTGCTGCTATAAGTTGTTAGTTTTCTCTCCCTGAAAGAGATCCAAGCCACACCCACGAAGTTCAAACTGTCAGTGGGGAGGGTGAGGGGAGGAAATGGCAGTGCTTGATGAAAAAGAGAGCTCAGTTTGATAGGAGATATACTATAGGATGTCATTCTGAGGCCAGGCTAAGTCTAAAGCAGGAGAAGGTATTCTCTGCAGCCTATCTGTGAGATGGAAAATGCTCTCTGAAGCTGCTGCTATAAGTTGTTAGTTTTCTCTCCCTGAAAGAGATCCAAGCCACACCCACGAAGTTCAAACTGTCAGTGGGGAGGGTGAGGGGAGGAAATGGCAGTGCTTGATGAAAAAGAGAGCTCAGTTTGATAGGAGATATACTATAGGATGTCATTCTGAGGCCAGGCTAAGTCTAAAGCAGGAGAAGGTATTCTCTGCAGCCTATCTGTGAGATGGAAAATGCTCTCTGAAGCTGCTGCTATAAGTTGTTAGTTTTCTCTCCCTGAAAGAGATCCAAGCCACACCCACGAAGTTCAAACTGTCAGTGGGGAGGGTGAGGGGAGGAAATGGCAGTGCTTGATGAAAAAGAGAGCTCAGTTTGATAGGAGATATACTATAGGATGTCATTCTGAGGCCAGGCTAAGTCTAAAGCAGGAGAAGGTATTCTCTGCAGCCTATCTGTGAGATGGAAAATGCTCTCTGAAGCTGCTGCTATAAGTTGTTAGTTTTCTCTCCCTGAAAGAGATCCAAGCCACACCCACGAAGTTCAAACTGTCAGTGGGGAGGGTGAGGGGAGGAAATGGCAGTGCTTGATGAAAAAGAGAGCTCAGTTTGATAGGAGATATACTATAGGATGTCATTCTGAGGCCAGGCTAAGTCTAAAGCAGGAGAAGGTATTCTCTGCAGCCTATCTGTGAGATGGAAAATGCTCTCTGAAGCTGCTGCTATAAGTTGTTAGTTTTCTCTCCCTGAAAGAGATCCAAGCCACACCCACGAAGTTCAAACTGTCAGTGGGGAGGGTGAGGGGAGGAAATGGCAGTGCTTGATGAAAAAGAGAGCTCAGTTTGATAGGAGATATACTATAGGATGTCATTCTGAGGCCAGGCTAAGTCTAAAGCAGGAGAAGGTATTCTCTGCAGCCTATCTGTGAGATGGAAAATGCTCTCTGAAGCTGCTGCTATAAGTTGTTAGTTTTCTCTCCCTGAAAGAGATCCAAGCCACACCCACGAAGTTCAAACTGTCAGTGGGGAGGGTGAGGGGAGGAAATGGCAGTGCTTGATGAAAAAGAGAGCTCAGTTTGATAGGAGATATACTATAGGATGTCATTCTGAGGCCAGGCTAAGTCTAAAGCAGGAGAAGGTATTCTCTGCAGCCTATCTGTGAGATGGAAAATGCTCTCTGAAGCTGCTGCTATAAGTTGTTAGTTTTCTCTCCCTGAAAGAGATCCAAGCCACACCCACGAAGTTCAAACTGTCAGTGGGGAGGGTGAGGGGAGGAAATGGCAGTGCTTGATGAAAAAGAGAGCTCAGTTTGATAGGAGATATACTATAGGATGTCATTCTGAGGCCAGGCTAAGTCTAAAGCAGGAGAAGGTATTCTCTGCAGCCTATCTGTGAGATGGAAAATGCTCTCTGAAGCTGCTGCTATAAGTTGTTAGTTTTCTCTCCCTGAAAGAGATCCAAGCCACACCCACGAAGTTCAAACTGTCAGTGGGGAGGGTGAGGGGAGGAAATGGCAGTGCTTGATGAAAAAGAGAGCTCAGTTTGATAGGAGATATACTATAGGATGTCATTCTGAGGCCAGGCTAAGTCTAAAGCAGGAGAAGGTATTCTCTGCAGCCTATCTGTGAGATGGAAAATGCTCTCTGAAGCTGCTGCTATAAGTTGTTAGTTTTCTCTCCCTGAAAGAGATCCAAGCCACACCCACGAAGTTCAAACTGTCAGTGGGGAGGGTGAGGGGAGGAAATGGCAGTGCTTGATGAAAAAGAGAGCTCAGTTTGATAGGAGATATACTATAGGATGTCATTCTGAGGCCAGGCTAAGTCTAAAGCAGGAGAAGGTATTCTCTGCAGCCTATCTGTGAGATGGAAAATGCTCTCTGAAGCTGCTGCTATAAGTTGTTAGTTTTCTCTCCCTGAAAGAGATCCAAGCCACACCCACTACCGTTTTCATCTCCACCACCTCTCGCGGGAGGGCATTCCAAGCATCCACTACTCTCTCCATGAAAAAATACTTCCTGACATTTTTCTTGAGTCTGCCCCCCTTCAATCTCATTTCATGTCCTCTAGTTCTACCGCCTTCGCATCTCCGGAAAAGGTTCGTAGGCATTTACTTCAGGCCTGCTGAATAGCAATCCTAAAGTAAAATGCCTAGGCTATCTATACAGCCTTTGAATATTGCTTTTGTATTAATAGTGGCCAATGGTCAGCAGCAAATACAGATTTGGGACCACTGACTATCCATACAGTAGAGATGGTGTTTAAAAAAAAAAATTATGCTGACCGCCAGCTTTACTTTACTGCATTTAATGTTTCACCTCACCATAAACTTGAAGCGAATTACAATAAAGTACATAGCAAGTCATCATATGTTACCTAAAACCACATTACACAGCTTCAAAGAAAAATTTCCTATAAAACCAATCCTTTAAACTTTTTTTTAAATCGAGCATGACAATGTATCTGACGAAATTCTAAAAACTGACCCCAAAATATTCTTTTAGGTTCAGCCCAGCGGCTTAATGGCAGTACTGCTAACCTATATGGTTGATATTTTGAGCACTTAAATTTGCTATAGTTACTACCCCTCCTTCCGTTTTTTACTACAGACTTTTTCTTCCTATATTAAAATACTTAGGGAGTATTTACTCTGTAGGTGTTTTCGGGAGGTGGAGGAGCCTATGATGTTAGCCATTACAGTTGGTGTCCTAATTTAAAGGTACCCTTGGCTTTTGAGGCTATTTTTTTTTTTTATAAAGAATTGATATAAGTGCCAAACTAACAACTGAAATTCAGGGTATTAGTTTACAATTGATAGTACTGCACATTGCCATATGGAAGATATGGGTTTGATTCCCAGGTCAGGCCATTTAATCCTAGGGCTAACCCAGGCTAGGAATGTCACTGAGGTAACAACCAAAGGTCCTGCAAGGAGGAAGTCCCAGTTATTGTGCCACAGTGATACCTAGAGGCCAGATTTAAGGTCCATGATTGAAGGGTTCTCAGTCAGCCCAGGTGCAAGACCCTAGACAAGAACTGTTACTGCAATGACTGAGCTAAGTGAGTTGGAAGGAGATATATAGGCCCATTGAGTCAGACCCTAGTCCTTGCTCCCACTGAGATAATTATAAAGAAGCAGGAGAAAATTGCCAGGCCCTCTCAAATAAATAAAGCACCTCTGCTAATAGAAATAACAGCAGTATAGTTTTCTAGTTGGACCAGTTGGCCTTTCAAGATATACAGATTAACTTATTAGGTTTGAAACAATATGTGAAATGAGGCAAGAGTACATTGTTGCCTGCCGAAATGTGTGAATGAAATCTGTACTCTGTCTTACATAATGGTTCTGTACTAAATGCCTGTTTACGTAGCATATTTGTGTTTGCCAAGATCAGGTGCACTTATCAATAACTTGCTTGTGTATTTCAGTGGCCGAACTCAGAAGCAGGTTCTTGACTATGTTAAAGAAGGGGGATATAAGAAAGTACCATTTGAAAGGTAAGAGAGAGATGGAGTACTGGACTAAAGTGTATAGAATTTAGAAAACAGGGAATATTAGGACTGTTCCAATCCTTCCACATCTTCATTTTTTTTGCAAAGGCTAATTTTAAAGTACAAATACACAGCTGTGTAAGTTTCTGTGTTTAGTAGTCAATAGCATAGGGTAAGAGCTTTGCAGGGAAAGCATCGATAAATTTAGGGGCCCTTTTACTAAGGTGCATAGGTGCCTACGTACATACAACGTGCATCAAATTAGAACTGCCGTTGGCTACTCCGTTCCCTGGGCAGTAATTTATCATTTTTACGTGCATCCGATACGCATGGCAGAAAATATTTTTTATTTTCTACCGCGTGGTGCTAACCGGACTGTAATCGGCAGTGTACGCACGCTGACAATTACCACCCTGTTAACGCATGAGACCTTACTGCTAAGTGAATGGGTGGCGGTAAGGTCTTAGGCCCAATATGGGTACGTGCCAATTTTTATTTTGCCACATGTCCATTTTTGCCCCAAAAATAAAAGGTCTTTTTTGCTGGCGCACCTGTGTGTATCCAATACATGCGCCTACACTAGCGCAGGCCATTTTTCGGCGCACCTTAGTAAAAGGACCCCTTAATGTAATAGGAACAGAATATCTGGGTCCAAGCCCATCTCATTCCATAGTTTCTTAACTTTAAAATCCCTGTTAAAGTATTTGATGGATTTGGTTTCCATGCCGTAACTTCAGTATGTGTGATTACTACTACTACTACTATTTAACATTTCTAGAGCGCTACAAAGTGTACGCAGCGCTGTACAAACACAGAAGAAAGACAGTCCCTGCTCAAAGAGCTTACAATCTAATAGACAAAAAGTAAAGCATTTAAATTTAAAATATTTAAGCAGTCAAGCACAAGAGAACAGTCACAGAAGGACAGAAGATGTTGAAGGGTGGTCAGTGTGATTAGGTGTAACTCTGGTTGGAGTAGTGGGAGAAGGTGATAGAAGAATAGAAATGGGTGAGGTAAAGTAATGAGTGGGTTGATAGGGAGGTTATATAAGACATGTCACTCTAGGGGTGGGTGGGTAGAGGGGTAGGGTGGGTAGGATTAAGTCTAAAGCAGGAGAAGGTATTCTCTGCAGCCTATCTGTGAGATGGAAAATGCTCTCTGAAGCTGCTGCTATAAGTTGTTAGTTTTCTCTCCCTGAAAGAGATCCAAGCCACACCCACGAAGTTCAAACTGTCAGTGGGGAGGGTGAGGGGAGGAAATGGCAGTGCTTGATGAAAAAGAGAGCTCAGTTTGATAGGAGATATACTATAGGATGTCATTCTGAGGCCAGGCTAAGTCTAAAGCAGGAGAAGGTATTCTCTGCAGCCTATCTGTGAGATGGAAAATGCTCTCTGAAGCTGCTGCTATAAGTTGTTAGTTTTCTCTCCCTGAAAGAGATCCAAGCCACACCCACGAAGTTCAAACTGTCAGTCAGTGTTGCCAGGTGGGCGGTTTTACCGCCCAATTGGGCGGTTTTCCGCGCCCCGCCGCGGGAAATTTTTGCCCGCGGCGGGTTGCGGTTTTTTGGGCGGTTTTTTAGGCTTCCGGGCGGCTTTTTGGGCGGCTTTTTGATTTTTTTCGGCCGCGGGGGGCGGGGTTAGTGACGTTTTTGGGCGGGGTTAGTGACGTTTTGGGCGGGGCCGATGACGTGGGAGGCGGGGCCGATGACGTGGGAGGCGGGGCCGATGACGTGGGAGGCAGGGCCGATGACGGGGAGGAGGGGCTGATGACGGGGAGGCGGGCCCGATGACGTGGGAGGCGGGGCTGATGACGGGGAGGCGGGCCCGATGACGTGGGAGGCGGGGCCGGTGACGGCGGGGGCTGGGCCGGTGACGCGGGGGTGGGGGTGTCAGGGGCGGGGTTTGTGTTTGGGCGGGTTTTGGGCTGGTTTCTGGCCCGGATTGGGCTGGAAAAAAAATTTCTACCTGGCAACCCTGCTGTCAGTGGGGACGGTGAGGGGAGGAAATGGCAGTGCTTGATGAAAAAGAGAGCTCAGTTTGATAGGAGATATACTATAGGATGTCATTCTGAGGCCAGGCTAAGTCTAAAGCAGGAGAAGGTATTCTCTGCAGCCTATCTGTGAGATGGAAAATGCTCTCTGAAGCTGCTGCTATAAGTTGTTAGTTTTCTCCCCCTGAAAGAGATCCAAGCCACACCCACGAAGTTCAAACTGTCAGTGGGGAGGGTGAGGGGAGGAAATGGCAGTGCTTGATGAAAAAGAGAGCTCAGTTTGATAGGAGATATACTATAGGATGTCATTCTGAGGCCAGGCTAAGTCTAAAGCAGGAGAAGGTATTCTCTGCAGCCTATCTGTGAGATGGAAAATGCTCTCTGAAGCTGCTGCTATAAGTTGTTAGTTTTCTCTCCCTGAAAGAGATCCAAGCCACACCCACGAAGTTCAAACTGTCAGTGGGGACGGTGAGGGGAGGAAATGGCAGTGCTTGATGAAAAAGAGAGCTCAGTTTGATAGGAGATATACTATAGGATGTCATTCTGAGGCCAGGCTAAGTCTAAAGCAGGAGAAGGTATTCTCTGCAGCCTATCTGTGAGATGGAAAATGCTCTCTGAAGCTGCTGCTATAAGTTGTTAGTTTTCTCCCCCTGAAAGAGATCCAAGCCACACCCACGAAGTTCAAACTGTCAGTGGGGAGGGTGAGGGGAGGAAATGGCAGTGCTTGATGAAAAAGAGAGCTCAGTTTGATAGGAGATATACTATAGGATGTCATTCTGAGGCCAGGCTAAGTCTAAAGCAGGAGAAGTTAATGTGTGAAATGTGTGTCTGTTGAAATGTGTGAAATGTGTGTCTGTTGAAAAGTCACTGCACTTTTTATACTGCAAATCCTGAGGATTTTTCTTTCAGGAGCTGACAGCAGATAACACAGTAAGGCATTGTACAGTGATGTCAGCTCCTCTTCCTGAAATTATCACAACTGCTAATAAGTTTTTAATGCACAGTACTTGAACGTATAATAAGTCTTTAAGCTGGTAGATATGACCTGTAAGCCTGATCAGCTTCTATCAGGTAAAATCAGGTTTATTAAAAAACTATAATAAGGTTTTATTACACACACTCTATTTACGTTTTACAAATGGGTGCCATCTGACAGGGTTTCATACTAGATGTCTTGAAAGTGACTTTGGGGTGTTTTTGTTCCTCAGGAAGTAGCTGCTTTGACTACTTCATGAACAGTGTTTAACTGCATAATTTGTTTCCTCCTAGGAAGCACAGTAGAATTTGTTCAATCAGGAGCTTGTCCGCACAGCCTTCAGAACAGCATCCAGAGGTGCCAAAGCAGGTCAGTAATGGAGATAAAGTGCTGTTTCACGCTCTTAATTGTTTGTAAACTTAACTGTTGAGTTGCAGATCTGAGTTCTGTGCAAAATTACTTTGTGAATAGTTGCTTTAAATAAATATGCATAATTTGCAGAATTATCCGAAGGTGTTGGTGAGATAGTGCATCTGCTATTCACTGGTAAGGTTACAGTTATTTCTTGAACAGTCTTAAGATAAGTTTACAGAATCTCTAAGTAATGAAAAACAAAAAAAAAATGTTTTTGTAGCATATGCTTTTTGACCACAAGAATCTTATTTAATATCTATTTAGCACAGTTCAGTAGTGATCACTGCCAGAGCTGAGAAGTTTATTTTATTTTATTTTTGTTACATTTGTACCCCGCGCTTTCCCACTCATGGCAGGCTCATGTTCTTGAGTTAAGCAGTTGCTGTTAAGGTAGTATGAATGTACAAATTCATAGGTTCTCTTGTTAATACTTTTACAATGCTGGTTTCTCGTTGCCTTCAAAATTGTTTCCTAATTTCACTGTTGATTAGACAGCGTCAGGATGTTTAGCACTGGTAGACGTTGCTCCCTCTTTCATGATCAGCTCAATTGTCATGGCTTCTCCTAATTCTAGAACAGTGTGTGTGTGTTATAGCTTGTATACCTGCATGATTTTGGACTGCTGTTCATTAGGTTCATGACCTTTGTATCTTTTCTTTAATGGTGTCTTTTTTTTTTTTTCTTCCAGAGCTCTAGCTTTATGTTTGGAAAGGATGGTGAGCAAGCAATAGTGCTGAATGTTCAGCAGGGGAGAGAAGCAAACATTTCTGCAGAAGATTGCAGAACTGGCAGAAGCCCGTCTTTGAGGAAGAGTTCCAAAGAAGACGACATGATGGAGGGAGCAGTAGCAATGGCAATGGAGGAGGAAGAGAAGCCTGCCAAGGACAGGATACAGCACAGTACGCCTCAAGCTCAGCAACCAAGCACAGGTCCAGCATCCAGGGCTGCTCAAGGCAGTAGCAGTTCAATTCCTTACATTGACTGCAGTGATGCAGATAGTGAATATGATATCTATAGAGGGTACTTAGTTCGATCGCAGTCTGAAACAAATGACAATTATGAGGGTGATTTGCCCAGTAGTGCTTCCTTTCATCAAAGAGATGAAGGTTTTAAACAGGCTAGATATAGGGACTCCTTATCATCCATCAAGGCTTCCTCTCATATTATAGAGGAATATATTGATGATGACCCTGGTAATTTGTCTTTTTATGCCAGTGGCAGTCCCAGAATGCCAAGACATAGTTCTCTTATAGATGAAATATTTAGAGGTCCAGACAGCTGTAGTCCATTGGCTACTCCTTTACCTCCTAGTAGCAGAGCGTCCACTCCAAATGATAGTTTGAGCAGAACAGTATCGCAGGGCTATATTTCAGAGAATGGTCATGATGGCAGGATTATTACAATGGAAGGAGATGGTCAAGGCTCTAGGTGCTATGGTTATGGTAAGTGTTCCCCTGTTTTGCATAGGCCATGTTTTCAAAAATGCCAAAATCAGTCAGAAACTGACCCATTCATATTAAGCCACATGACAACGACTCCAATTCCAGAGTACAGAACAGAAAGATATTGCAAAGAGAGGTTGGCTAAAATGGTTGCTTTAGAGGGTAATGTAATGGGAAATGAAGTCCAAGCTACTAGGAAGACACAACAGACCCCAGTCATGCACTCCTTATGTGGTAGTACTGTGGAGGATCATTTGAGTTCCATTCAGGTGGTGGATGGATCCACCAGTAGTGGATCAGAATCTAGTGATACTGATTCAGAAATGATGAGCCCTTTCAGTCATCCTCTTGTGTTTGGGAATCCCTTAGTTCTGAGTTCCTCTCCAGTGCCTAGAAGTAAGTACTCTTTTGGGAGCCTCAAACTAGATGAAGAAGCAGAGGTGAATGGGGAAGATGATGCATCTGTCGGCCTCAGTGACGAAGATGGTGCAAATGTCTTCAGTTGCTAAGAATTGCAGAATATACAGCATTGATAAGGAACTTAGTTACTGTGAATGCATATAAGAGAAGTTCTTTGTATAAATTTAGACAGAGGTGAATACAATTGCACTTGTATGATTGATAGACCATTGAAAATATGAAAAATACAATTTATATTGATCTTTGGTTAGTAATGCAAAACTTTAGGGGTGGTGGCTGGTAGTACCAGTGTAAACTGTGCTAAAGTTCATCGGTGAGCTCCCCTTCTTGTTGACTAGATTGAGAGAAAACTGTCAATTTTGACCTACTTGTACAAATAGTCTATATGGTTATTGCTATATTGAGGCAGGGAGTTCTGATTACATTAGATTGCTTGATTAAAAATATACCCCCCGATATTCAAATCTATTTAACCGGCCAGACACAGCTGCTGACTGGTTAAATAGCATATCAGCACCTAATCGCTAATATTCAGCGGGAAATAACCGGTTAGCACCTAGTGCATAATCGGCTATATTGCACGACTTATCCGGTTGGGTGCCGGATATTCAATGCGCGTCTCTAGAAGTGGCCTGCCATTGAATATCTGGGTTTAACGCTGGTGGCGGACTTCAAAAGCGCTGGCCATCTGTCTGAATGTCGGGCCCATAGGTTTTAGCTATGATTGGTTAGTGTTGGTTAGTATTGCCATAGTTCACTTTTTCTTGTTAAGAATTGTGGCCACAGTTTGTATTGGTTTCAAGTCGCTGTGGATTAGCACTTTTGATAAATTTGTAACAAATTGATGTTCTTATTGTAGTTATGCCAACAAAATAGAACAAATTGAAGCTCATCGTGATTGGGATAGCTTTGTTTTAATAAGTGATAAGATTTTGATTTTTCTGAAAAGGGGCTTTTATCAGTGCCTCTTGCAGTATGAAGGATAAAACTGAAACATAATCAACTCTGCCAACTATTTAAAAAAAGTTAGGTTTTAAATATTTTGCTTAATTTCTGATATAATTGTGTCTAATAAAGAGGGTTCTGTGTAACTCAATAAGGGCCCCTTTTACAAAGCGTCGGTAAGCTATGGGCTTACAGCTCGCTAAAAAAGAAACACCGCCAGGCTACCGCAGCAGCCCGGCGGTAGTTCCCACCCTCAGCGGTAATCGGTCAGTGCTGCGTGCTGGCCATTTACTGCCAGGATAGTGCGGGAGCCCTTACCACCACCTCAATGGGTGGAGGTAAGGGCTCCCTCCCTCCCGAAATGACCACGTGGCAAGTGCTTCGCTTGCCACACAACCATTTTCTGGAAAAAAAAGAAAAACCTACCATTTACCCACTGCAGTAAAAGAGGGGGTCTCGGCGCGCATCAAAAACATGTGCTGATGCTTGCCTTAACTTGGTAAAAGGGGCCCTAGGTGCACGATTGGTGGTTTGGTGAACTAAGCTGTTTGGCAAGCATTTGTAGACAATTTTATTGCTGTTTGAAAAGTAAAACATTTAAAAACAACATTTTTAAAACAACATGAAAGTAGTTTAGGTAGAGGAAATATCTTTGAGGCCAGCAAATGTTTTGTCTTCCCTGAGCATACACAGAAAAATACATGCGCATTCTTGCACCCACATAGGAACTAAATTAGCATGTTTGAAGCTTGTGGTGCTAGTTGTTAAAATGTTGGCCTTAGCTAGTTTGCATATTCAAGTGTACAGCGCTGCATACGTCTAATAGCGCTATAGAAATGATAAGTAGTAGTAGTAGTGGTAGTAATTTCCATGTAGTTCATAACTAGTCGTAATTCAGTTGCTTTAAGCATAACGAGAAATCTTATCAAAAGTCAAACCTTTCATTCATTTTAGCTTGTGCTACTGCTGCTATTGTAAGGTACACCCAGGGAAAGCTACTGCTTGTTCCTGTGGATAAGTAGCATGGAATCATGCTACATTGGGGGATTTTGCCAGATACTTTGTGACCTGAATTGGCCACTGCTAGAAAATGGCCTAGATTAACCTTCGGTCTAATCCTGTATAGAAACTCTTATGTTCTTAGGGCTTTCAGCCCTCAAGCTAGTCATATTTTGAGGATATCTACAATGAATATCCATGAGATAGATGTGCTGGCACTTCCTCTGTTGTGTGCAGATGTGTGTCACACCCATTAGTGTGAACATTATGTAAACCTGATTGGATTGGGGGTAATCAAAGGCAGGGTTGAAAACCTCTGTATAGTGATTATTTATATAATACTACTAGGCATAAACAGCTTAGAGTGTAGTCAAGATGCACATACAAAACATACCATATTTTATTGATTTATAGATGGGGATACTAATCGGGGAAAGGGGAGATATGATTCAGACTGGGACAAATTGAGGGCTCCTTTTACTAAGCAGTGGTAAGCCAAATGTGGACTTACTGCTCGCTATACAGGAAGTACTGCCGGGCTCCCACCCCTAGCGCGCCGTCATTTCCGGCGCTACAAAAATGTATTTATTTTTGTAGCACCGGAGTGTACCCGGCGTTAATTGGGCAGTGCCGCGCGCTGCCCAGTTACGGCTGGGTTGTCGCAGGAGCCCTTACCACCACCTCAATAGGTGGCAGTAAGGCGCCCCCCCCCCCCCCCCCCCCCAAAAAAATGACCGTGTGGCAAGTGCTTTACTTGCCACCCGGCCATTTGCTGTAGGAAAGCGAGACTTTCCTTTTACCAGCTGCGGTAAAAGGGGGCCTCAGCGTACATGTAAAACATGCGCCGACGCCAGCACTTGGCCCCCTTTTGCTGCAGCTTGGTAAAAGGGGCCCTGAAATAGCAAAGTGGTAGACTTGGAGGTAAAATCAAGAAATACTTTTTCACAGAGGGGGTGGTGATTGCTTGGAACACTTTCCCAGTGGAGATGATAGGGAGACAAAAATAGTGACATAATTTAAAAAATGCGTGGGATAAACACAGAGGATCCCTTATCTGCCATTGTTTATTATTGTTATGTTAATTTCCTATTCTACCTGCTGATCTTTCTGATAATATTCTTATGTCCAAATTATGTTCATGTATTTTTCTCTTTCTTTCCTGAGGAAAGGACTTTCACATTTGCTAAATCCATGATTTTAGTTGTGTGGTATAGGTAAAATTTTCTATACAGTTTCTTTTAACAACTTTTACACCTCCCTAAAATGGAGAAAAAAGAATTTGGTTTAAAAGAAAAAAAAAAGTGATTCAAACGTTCTTTATAATTTTGCTTTCTCTATAAAAAGCACACGATTAAAGTAACATAAAGATTAAGGGGGGAAGTTATCAAGCTGCATTATGGCAACCGCCCAAGTTATTTGCTTTTGAATGTGTTAAATGGCAGTAAGCTATATTACCATAATGCAGCACTAATGAAGTCACTATGGGGGTAAATAGTAATGAGATTGTTTTATATGCTTTTGCAAGTGCCATAATGCAGTTTGTGGTAAAGAGCACAAGCTGCGTTACAGCTGGAAAAATAATCCCAGCAAAAAGCTGGGGTTATTTCACCATACTGGAAGCATCAGACCTCGACGTCACAGCGAAATGCTTTTGGACTGCATCTTAAACGGGCTGTCGGAGCACCCCCTCCCTCTGATCAGAAGGGCCATTCCTAGTCAAAACCCTCAAATTCCCCCCCCCCCCATCAGAAGGCCCACTTCTCAGTAGTCCCCCCCCCCCCCCCAACCTCCCTGGTGATCCAGTAGATCCCGACACAACAGCAGTCCCAGTCACTTCTGCCTTTGCCAGCAGCTTCCACCAAAATGGCACACTTGACCCCTACTCTAGGGGTCACAGTGCCATTTTGGAGGAAGGCAGGAGCAACTGGGGATCACTGCTGCCCTGGATCATCAAGGACTTCTACTGATAGGCCCGGGGGGGTGGGGCAGGGGTCGATGGGCCCACTGGACCACCAGACTTTTTTGGGGGAGAGGGGGGGTTTGGGAGGAGTCCATTGGACCACCAGGGATTTTTTTTTAGGTTGGGGAGGGCCTCGGGAGGGGTCCACCGGATCACTGGGGATTTTTATTAGGTTTGTGTGTTAGGACTTTCTCTTTTGCATACAGGCATTACAATTTGTCCAAATCCTTATAAAAGAAATATATCGCTTTTTTGTAAACCCTTTAGTCTTACAACAGCAGGTGGTGCAGATTACCTGTATCTTTAGCTTTGTGATTAGTTTGGAGTTCAGACACTGCAGTCAGTAATGTGCAATAGGGAAGACATTGACTTGGGTATCACTCTAGGAAAGCCATGTGTTTTGAATTTGAGTAGATGTCAAATGGAAGGCTTTATCTTTGCAGCATGAAGCTAAAATCTCAGTTTTTGAGTAAAGACAGTGCAGGATAGTTGGTGGTGGTTAGTGAATTTTGTGTGTAAGTGCATGCAGGTCCTTTCCTTACTTGTATATGGATTATTATAGACTGCATGTGAAATAATCTCTTAGCAGAGAATAGTAAAGCAATATTATGTTAATTATATGCAAATATTAGAAAACTCCATAAGAAATGCTAAACATGAGCTTCCCTCTCACCTCAAAATGATAGACTTGTAGAGTTGTCTTTTATTTCTCCTTTTTTTTACTAATATGAAGTAATGGTTTTTTAATAATACAAATATCAGGAATTGAGATTGAAATTATTGTCACGTGCTGTATACTTTTCAGTCCTTGCAGACGCATTTATAGTGACATTTTTATATAAACATTTTATTTTTATATGTAACTTTTTTTTAAAGCTGTGTAAACTACTGATGCATTGAAAGTATTAACAGCTAGCTGAAATGGCAAAAGTGTGTTTCAGTTGTTTTGTTAATTTTATATACATTGAGCACAGTATAATTTTCTTCCAGATTTAAGAACGTAATAGAAACAGGTTATTTACAAAACAAATATAGTGCCTACCTAGTGGTTTTGAAGCAGTGCTGCATATTGCCATGTAGAAGGGCTGGGCTCAACTTCCAGCTTGGATCATCTGCTCCCTGGGTTGGCCAAGCCTAGGGATGTTATATTTATAGCCCGTGGTCATTATACAGCTGCAATATCTAGTATCTGGATATTAGGCCCAGGATTGCAGGGTTCTGGAAAGATCCCTGGTGCATGGCCCCTCAGCTGAGGACTGTTGCTGCAATGGCTGGACTGAGTTGGCACCCGAGTGAGTTGGAAGGAGATATAAAATAGGGGGAAAAAAACCTTTGGATGATTGAAAATGAAGATCGTGATGGCAGATCCCAGCCCTGGTTCCAGTCAAACTGGAAATGCGAAGGAGCAAAGGAAAACTGCCAATTAATAGAAAAATTGAGGATAATGTCAGCGGTACTCTGAGCATATAACTTTTAACAGAGAAGTTATCCATTGTATATTAAGCCAGCCTTTAAGTGAAAGTGAATAACTTTAAAGGTGTACAAAGAGCCCCTGAATTTCACTGCTTTCAATATAACTTTAGGCTCCTCTTCTGGGCCATCCTTTTAGCCATATAGCAACATATAGCCAAAACTTATGCCTTATCTATGCTGGCATTTTTCTGAAAAGCCCTTAAATGGAGACCACTGGATGCTGGCTGCGTTAAGGCTTCTGAACATGAAGCCTATTATTTTTAAATCAGGTTTTACAACTTGTAAGAAGCTACATGGGTACTGTGGAAGCATACCATTTAACAAGAAATAAAAGCATTAGGTTTCTGAAGGTGGGAGTGTACCTCTTCTCCTTATCTCCCTTCTATCATCTTCTTGGTGACAATGCTTTCCTTCCCCTGCCCTTAACTTTCTTGATGTCAGTAACTCTCGCTTCGACAAACAAAGGAGTGAGGCAAAAACAGCAAGGATTTCCAAAATTCAAGAATCTTTATTGTAGTCACAAAGTCAACACATATCAGACCCAACACTGCCATGTTTCAGCATGTGAGCCTGCTTCAGAGGTCATCAAAACCTTTCAGCGTGTGTCGATACAAATACAGATGACGTATATTAATGGAATGCGATCCTTTGCTAAGTCAAATTGCAGTGCCCGTATGGAAATCAGGCACTTGTGCTTTGCTATGCGTGAACAGTTCCAGAAAACCAGTAACATTAAGCATGCAAACAATAAAAAATAAAAAGAAGGGAAAATCCAAGACCTCGCAAATGTGTAGCTCTTGCTTCACCAGCAATGTTCAGTATCAAATCCCTTGGTGATATTCCTACTCTCTGTGTTAGTGCCTTTCCATTCCTGTGGCCGTTAGTCGTGCTTCTTTGATCTCATTGTTGATCTCCATTTCTCAATCTTCTCTTCCCTGGGACCCCTCCCCCAAACTAGTGAGGTTGGTCCTCACCTTCTTGCTCCCAGTGGGTGACATTTCCTCCACATGTCCTTGTAGAAAATAGTAGTATGTGCAGTCTTATGATGAAGAGGTTTATTCATCAACGGATAGAAAGGAGTGGAGAAAGATGAATGTTAGCACTATAAATGGGCAGGTGGAAGAGGAGCACTGGGACAGGGTGGAGTGGAGGACTAGCCTGGTGATTAAAGAGTGAGTTTAGGACCGGGGAAACCAGGGTTTAAATCCAGTTTCTCCCTCTGAAGCATCTTGTTACCTTTGGCAAGTCACTTCTCCCTCCATTGCCTCAAGTACAACTTAGCTGTGTGTCCACTTGGACAGAGAAATAACTCATGCACCTAACTGTACTCACCTCAGATTTGGGAAAGGTGGGTAATTCTAACATCCAAATTCACATTCAGCTGGTGGTAATAGAGGGGATGCCTCAGCATGGGTAAAGGAGGGGTTAAAAAAGACAGACTGGAGTGGAGAGGGGTAGGTTGCATGAAGCTTAGAGATACGGGTGTTACTTAGGGGGAGGGAAGCAGGGAATTGTCATGGCATGAAAGGTAAAGGGAATAAGATAGAAGGGATTCAAGGGAGTGGAAGGGGAATGGAACAAGGAATAATGCATGGCAGGGAGACATTAATCAGGATGTGAGGAAAAGATTGTGTCTGGTGGCATGAGAATGGGATAAGGTATAGGACAGACGTGGACAACCTGTAACCCGCCATTGAATTTTATGCAGCCAATGAGACCAAGGGAAGTATACACAGAAAACATCCTTAACCAGAGTTTTGGTCATTTTAAATACTGTCCTTTGGAAATATTTCAGAATAGCCACTTTAGCAGTTTGTTTCCATCGTTTTTAGTTACATTTTTACTTATCTATTTACCACAGGTGTTCCTATGGAGCTATTGTTGTGGCCCACTGGGGACAGTGCTGACATTCATGTGGCCCTCTCCATATAAAGGTTGCATCCCAGTCAAGAATAATAGTGAAGAGATTAATCTTTGTGTTTGGCATCACTAGGGTAGGAGAGATTCGTGATTTGGAAGAATCACAGGGACAAACAAGAAAGTGGAGAAACGAGCAGAAATTTGGGAGGCATCAGGGTGAAGATGAAAAGTGGCACAGGATGTTAGATGTTAGGAATAGGGACCATTACTTTGGGGTATGTATGTGAGTGGAGGAGGAACATTACATTTTCAGCTGCCTATGTCCATCTTCCATCTGCTATGTTAGCATACTCAGTGGTTAAGTTCTGCTGCCTTTCTATACATCTGAGTGCTTATTGTGATGGCAGACAGAAATATATGCAGCTCATTATGAGGGCTCAAGGTTATATGTCTTAAGAATGATAAAGATAATTTATTTTAAAGTTATAATTTTGCTAAGATGGCCCATGGTATCTAACTTGGAGAAATTTCTTATCCCATCTTGACCCAGAACTGTTTGCTAAAATGTAGTCTAGGAATGTGTAGGTGTTGGGAACAACTTTGGACTGTGTCTGACTGTCTCTGTGTAATACTTCTATTTTCTCATCATAGCAGAGCAAAATTGCACTCCTCAGTGTTGCAGCAGTTAGATCTGCGAGTCACTAGAAACTTTGCAAAGTTTTGCAAGATAGAAAAATTATCTACATATTAATATTTGTAATTCTCATGTTCTAGATAGTAAAAATAAGACCCTAACTTTTCAAAAGTGTCAGTTTTTACAAATTTTTTAATTCCAACCTCTTACTTTTTAGAAGATTTTATACTATTTTTGAAAGTATTGAAAAGAAAAGGTCCCCAAAGAAAATTCAATCAAGTGTTGCCCACAAAGGAGTACTGAATAATGGTGCAAAACTGCAGGCCTCCAAAACTCAGAGTCGTTTATTCCCAAAATGCTGATATATTTCTCCCTTCTAGACAGCAAGCATGCCCATGTTTGTGTATCTGAGGGGCCCTTTTACTAAACCACGTAAGCATCTACGCACGTCCAACATGCGCCAGCTTGGAGTTACCACCCGGCTACCGTGTGGCTCTTGTGGGTAATTTCATTTTTGGCGTGTGTCCGCTACACACGTCTGAAAAATAATTTTTATTTTCTGGCACGCGTCCGCTACACGCGTATGTCATTACCACCTTGTGTGAACGCATGAGATCTTACCTCTAAGTCAGTGGCTAGTGGTAAGGTCTCAGACCCAAAATGAATGCGCACCAATTTGTATTTTGCCGAATGTCCATTTGCGGCAAAACTTTTTAAAAGGCATTTTTTTTGCAGGAGTGCTGAAAAATGGATGTGTGCGCGCCCAAAACATGGGCCTACACTACCGCAGACCATTTTTCAGCACACCTTAGTAAAAGGACCCCTTAGTCTCCTGTATAGCTATGGAAAGAAAAAGGAGTACATACTACAAAAAACAGAGCTCCGTGTTTCTATATAAAAAGGTCTTTATTTTGCAACTACTTGACATGTTTCGCCAAGAGGTCGATTCAGGGATTAACAGTACATGTATAAATAATACAAAGCTTATGCAATGTGTTTTGATTTCCTGCACATTGGATGTGTGTGTGTTTTTACGGCGTGACAAGAAGACTTGCTACTGATTTGGTTATGAATTATTCTGTTCTGTATCCAGGCGGATAGTGTGTATTACTAATGCATGTCCTATATAATAATTCTCACCACCAACGTTCTATGCTTGGGACCGTGGTTCCCTGGCTGCAGGTGGTCTGCGAGGCAGACACGCACGGACGTCACTGACGTCAAAAGAGCTGATTCCAAGGCAAGGAGAGGACTACTCCTCCTACTGCCTCGGAATCAGCTGTCACCCCCCCCCCCCCCCGCGCTACGGCCCCCTCAAAACCCACCCCCTTCCGCGAACCTGTCGATCCCCCCCCCCACAGGAACGCCAAAAACTGCACCCCCCACCCCCCGCCGCTGTTGTACACTACCTGTTCCGACAGCCGAAGTGTTGCTCTGCCCTTCGGGTGGGTTCCTCAATCATCTTCTCAGAAAGTTTAACTCCGTGCGTCTGACGTCAGACGCACGCAGAGGAACTTCCTGACAAGATGATTGAAGAACCAACGGGAAGGAAAGAACAACACTTCGGCTGTAAGAACAGGTAGCACAGCAACGGCAGCGGCGGGGGGGGGCAGTTTTTGCCAGCACGGGGGGGAACGACAGGTTCGCGGAAGGGGGGGGTTCAAGGGGGCCGTAGCACGGAGGAGGGGGGAAATTGCCTGCCTAAGGCCCGTTTCCTTGCCTACAGAAATGGGCCTTTTTTTTACTAGTAATACATAATATCCCTCAAGCAGCCTGCTTGTAAAACTTATTGGTTTGTTCACTGTAAAACGAAGACCTTGTTTATATAGAAACAGAGCTCTTTGTTTCTTGTAGCATGTACTCTTTTTTTTTTTTTTTTTTTTTTTTTTCTTTGTTTATGTTTGTGGTACATCTGCCTCTTTTTTTAATCTTGCTAAATTGCTATGCCATTGCTGGGAGAGGAAGTCTATACTTGAAGGAAATTCAGGTTTATGAAGCTTTTTAAACAAAATGATTTTTTTTACAGATGTATAAATCTTGAATAGACCCTGATTGTACTGCCCAGCTACTCAAAAAGTAAGCATATTTGTAAATAGTAAGCATTAAAAAAAAGATTAGAAGCTCATAGGACAATAGAATGTGCGAGTATTAAAAGTAGTACTGTTTATTAGTGTATAATACTAGGTAGGGCTTAAGGGATTTGTGGCCTCAATCTTGTTTGCATGAGTCAAAAATTGCTCTGGAAAAAGGAATGTCTTTAACAATAATTAAAAAGAAAAAAAAAATTAAATTGGCAACACTAGAGCCGAACTTGGTCAATGTCCCACAAAAATGTGTTGGGAGGTGGGTGTGGATGTGTGTGTGTGTGTGTGTGTGTTTTCCTTCCAAACTGAGAGGTTGCATGTACCATTTAAATGAAGCAGCAGTTCCCTTGCGATTTGGCTTGCTTATAAGAGATCTGTTTTCTTTTTATGTGTGATCTTATAAAGTGATCCAAGGTTGGTCTCAGGGTGACAAGTGGACTGCTAACACTGGCATCTCTCTCTGCTTGACTAAATATATCTGCTGAGAAAAGGATTTCAGACTACTAACACACAAAACCACAGTGTATCATAATTACAGCCCTTTTCACTTGCTGATTTTAGTTTTATAGAATAAAAAAAAATCTCGAGACATTTATTTTTATAATCTAAAAATACTGGGGACTTCTTTCTCATTATTGTCATTTGTTTAGCAAGGATTTTTAATAAAGCATATCTTTGTTCCATTGTATGCTTTGCTTTACCAGCATGTATTTCTGGGAAGCGGGGAGATGGAAAACTCTTTTCATGTTCTGTCTTTATCCGCAAAGCATGTGTATCTTCTGTTCCTTTCATTGAAACTCTGTCTGAATGTTCTTTTGCTGCAAAATACCTATTTGTAATGGGATACAAGAAAGAAGGTATTACAGTGATCCTGTCCTCTGTGGTCAACAGAAGCAGTGTAGTTGGCAGAGCAGAGCCCACATCCTGTTACCACTTTCCCAACAAAACAAATTAAACTGGAGAGGGTGCTGAGAGCATGCAAGCACATGTGAGCCATGCTGAATGCAAGGGCAGTATTTATAAGACATTGTCAATATTTAGGAAGTTAAGAATAATTTTTTTTTGCCTCCTGTTAAGACTTGCAAAGCATAAGTTCAATTAATAGTAGTCTCCATTTTTAGCAACAACAAAAAAAATATATAGCTGTCTTCCATAAAACTTTAGAGCACCAATTCATTTTGCTTGAGCATTAGGAAAAAAACAATTTGAGGACAATAGTCAAAAGAATTTGTAAGGGATAAAGTGTTTACTTATGTAAAAACAGGATTTTAGGATTATTCCCTGTGCATGTGGCAGAATGTATGTGTGCTGGTTTGCAGTGCATGTACTTTTAACTGCATTGAAAGTGAGCAAGATCAGGGCCCAGTTTACTAAGGTGCGCTGGTGCTCTTAGTGTTCGCTAAATTCTAGAGACACCCATATATTCCTATGGGCGTCTCTTGCATTAGCACAGCTTAATAAACAGGGCCCTCAGAGTTAGGACAACAAAGAACACACCATTCAAAGTACCCTCTTTTCCTGTGGTAGCCTGGATTTTCAAAGGGAAACTGGCTTGCAAGCTGGCAGATACAAATACCTTCTAGTCTGTAAGCTCCCCAGAGGGTTTGAAAATTAGCTTCCATCTGTAAGCATAGTCTTTAAACAAGACAGGCTTGTTTTAGTTAAGATCACATGGCCAGCCAATTACAGCACTTTGTATGAAAAGAGTGCAGGTTTGATCTCTAAAGAAACATTTTGGCTATTACATAAAGCATGAATTATATATTTCTAGTGCCCTATATTTGCTTTTGAGGTAGTCAGAAAATGCTGCTTCTCTACTGAACAACATGAAAACACCCTACATGGAGGGTCAAATCAGAAGGGTTATAATTCTTCCAAGGCCCTGACCTAGCCAAATACTGACCAAAAACAACAAAAGTACCACAATGAAAGGATGTGCTAGTACTTTATTCTCAGATATAGTAAAGTGAAGATTGAAACGTTTGTCTTTTTTCAATATGTTTTCCATAAAGACTTACGTTTGTTTGTTTAAATATTCGTAGTCCGCTCCTTCCACCATTCTCAGTGGACCCCAAGAAAGCATTCACATTAGCTAACCAGAATTTTCCATTGCATCCATTATCTCTCTATATAAAAGGCAAAACCAACGTTCTATGAAGCTTCCAGCCGGAAGTGTGAAGGGGGCGAGATATCCGGTTTCCCTATGAGTGTCTGCCCCGACCTCTCTGTAACACAGTCAGTGAAGGAAAACAGCAGAGCATGAAATCAAATCGCTGGCTCTGTAACAGTGAAGGACTCAGAGGGGGGAGGGGAGAGAGGCCAGAGGGCAGGGACACACACACTCCCACATGCACACAGAAGAAAACATTGCTAGCCCCCGTTTCATTTGCATCAGAAACGGGGCTTTTTTACTAGTTTTTATATAGGATTCCATAGAAAATATTCACATACACTTGGCCAAGAATTTTTCAAAAAAATGGAGTTACTTGTGAGCTATTAAAATATATATCAAGAGTCTGAATTTCTGGTTGGAGGTAAATCTGACCTGAAATAGAAAACATAAACTGTTTATATGATTAGTTTATTCCCAGCTTTTAAGAAAATTTGTATGAAAAATTAATAAATAGGCCTGTTTTCAAGAGTTGGCCAGTGCTATAAATAACATATAGACTTAGGGGTAGTTTTACTATGCTGCAATAAAATCTAGGCTTAAAACGGATTGAATACAACATTTTTTAGGGCATGTGGTACTGGTAAAGAATTAATGCGGGAGCACTTACTGCCTTCTATTTAGGAATGTTCTAATCATAACATGCTAACTGGATAACACAAGAACACCCATTTCCATTATGTAGCTTCTCAGTATTCCAGAACCTGTGGGATAGTTGTGTCCATCAACCAACAGGTGGAGATAGAGAACTGAAAACCTAGCTAATACATATCTCTCTTGGCATCCAGTCCAGCTCCTCAGTATTTTCTTATCTCCAGCAGGTGGATGGACACACTTTCAGCCTCCGATTTTGAGTGATTTGCTCCTTGTCCAGTTGGTCAGCTGATCTCCAGTTGAGCTTTGCAGATGGCTTGAGTCTGCAGAGTCATATTTGGAGGTCTTCAAATCTCTGTCTGTGGTACCCTTCGAATTTACTTCGTCTCTTCCTTCACCTCTCCCCTGCTTCCTGTGGAGCTCTCCTTTTCCAGCACAACAACCTTAAAAAAAAAAAAAGGAGAAGGAAACAAGTTTGCTAGATAGCATGGGACAGAGTATCAGTCCTGAGCTTTTCTTATCTGTGGAGACTGTGAGCTTGGGGGAGTTTGACTCGGAACCGCTTGGAGGGCTGCAAGCTCTGCTTGGTGCAGGGAAGGGATCCTGACGGTCCGCTTGGGACATGTTGTGCTTCTCTGGTGACAGTTGGGGTGAATGGCAACTCCTGTGGAGACAGTTAAGCGATGTTCCCATTGTGGGACCCACCGGCTGGCATCAAGGCATTTCAGTGCCTGCAAGCTGGGAATCCTGTGGGACAAGGAGGAAATAGTCGGCGGCGGCATATCTTCAGATTTGGCACATCATCCAAATATGCCGGGGTCTTTGGGCTCTCTTTCAGAGCCAATATGCAGTTTGATGCAGGAGAGCGCTGGAACAGGCACCATTTGTTGGAGCCTTGATTGACAGCGAGAAGCAGCCTCTGGCTGATCACATGCGGAGCGATGTAGCATTATAAGAAAGAAGAACCGTATACAGTTGTGCTACCATATGACTGGTCTTGAATATTTTATCAATAAATTAATTCAGAGATGGCTCTTCTAATGAGATAGTGTCTAGAAATTTACTATTTATACTACTTTGTCTTAGCTGCAACCATTTCTAATATTAATGATCTGGTACTGAAAATTGGGCTTTAACATCAGTAAAGGTTTTCACACTTTTATTGGATATAATATGATTAAGGGAAAGAAATTGGATATAATATGATTAAGGGAAAGAATTCCCTTCTGAAACCATTCTTTCCAGAAAATAAAATGGCCATTAATTTTAGTTTGAGATGACCTTATATTGGAACAAATATGGAAGTTTCATTTGGAGTGTCCATGAGTTTGTCAAGTTTCAGGAGACATGAATGTGAGGGTGAAATTACAGCATTAAGAGTAATTTGTTTGTGTAGGAAAAAAAAAGGTATGTTACTGGGAATCAAATGGCAGTCCCACAATTCTTATTCTACCTGAAGCCATAATGGAGTATATGCTAAACTATTCTGCAGCCAATACTCTTGTTGGGTAATATAAGCTTTGCGGAAAAGCATGAAAACTGGAAACACCACACCTCCCAAATCCTTTGGATGTTTTAAAAAGTTTTAAGGCAATTTTGGGAGTTTTAGAAGCCCACAGAAATTTTGTAAATTAATTTATCAATCATTTTATAGAAGGAGTCCGGAAGAAATATTGGTCTCATATGAAGGGCCCTGTTTACTAAGCCATGCTATAGGCGAGCTAGCATTTTTAGTGTGCACTAAGTACTAGAGACACCCATAGGAATATATGGGTGTCTCTAGCGTTTTGCACATGCTAGGAACGCTAGCACACCTTAGTAAACAGGGCCCTAAGTGTATAATTTATTTTGGACATGAGGACCATTTTTATTGTTTCCAGGCATTCCCTACCATGTAAGATGAAGAGGGCTCCAGGAGACCAGTTGATCTTTGACCAGATTTATTATTCTTTTTTTAGTGATATCAATGATTACCTCTAAGGATTTATTTTGCAAAGCTGCACTAGTGATTCCTACACAGTAAATGAGAGGAAGCCCATTCAATTCCAGTGGCTTTCTCTCATTTGCCATTCGGCTCTGTAAAAGAAGTCCTAAGTCAGTTAAAAGATCAGATCCAGATACCTTAAACCTTTTGAGGACCACAGTGTGCCATGAGGTGTAACAATATCAGGGGATCCATGAATAGTCAAAGGGATTGCTTATGTGTTTTGCCTGTTAATTTTGTATCTTGAGAATTTTGCCGAAGTGTCCACTAATGATAGAAAATTAGGGATTGATATACGTGGATTAGAAAATAAAAGAATGATGTCATCTGCATAACCAGCTGCCTTTATTTCTAAAGAGTTAAACCATACCTTCCATGTCTTTCCTTTGCCTAAGTGCAATAAGGAGAGGTTCTAGAGCAATATTAAATAAAAGTGGAGAAAGGGGACATCCTTGGTGGGTACCTCTTTTTAGAGAAATGTATGTTGACAGAGAATTGTTAGCTAAAATTCTGGTGGTTGGGTTGTTGTATAAGATTTTTACTTCGTTTATATATAAAATCAGAGCCCCAAACCATTCCAGAGTTGTGAATAAAAAGTCCCACTCCACCCTATCAAAAGCTTATTCAGTCAAAATAGGATGGATTTGGGACTTTGAAATGTTGGAGGATTGATGGAAAAGGCGTGCATTATCTGTTATAAATGCGTTCTGCATGAAGCTCGCCTGGTTTGGATGAATAATAGTACCTAAAATATTTTTGAGTCTGTTAGATAAAATTTTAGCCAAATTTTATAATCCGCATTTAGAAGAGATATTGGCCTGTAATTTGTTACATGGGTTGGATCTTTATTTGTTTTGGGCAAAACAGTTATTATGGCTTCAGAAAATCAATGAAAGGTACTATTATCTGTCTCCAGGGTTTTAAATAAAATATTTAAATGTGGTAATAGAAAAATGTTTAATAGTTTGTAAAATTTGCCTAGCAGACCATCCGGTCCAGGAGCTTTGTCCGGCTTTAATTGTGGTATGGAGTCCATAATTTCCAGTTCTGTGATTGATTTTTGCAGTCTTTTAATTTCTTCTTCCAACCTTGTTGGGTTGTTCAGGCCTGTCACAAAATCTACAAGTTCTGCTTGAGAGAACAAGGTATCTGATTTATAAAGATCTAAATAGAAATCATGAAAGGATTGCAGAATTTCCGGAGTTTTAGTTAGAGATTTTAGTGTTCAATTAAGGGGATTTGTGTTTTTAACTGCTTTTGCTTAAAATAATTGGCTAGCATATGACAGGCTTTATTTTGTTCTGCATAACAAGATCTTTTCTGAAGAAAAATTTCATTACCAGCTTTTAGGATTTTTTTTTTTTTTTTGTAGATCTGATTAAGTATATTTTGGATATTATTGGGAACAAACTGCATACCTTTGCCACGCACTACAGGGTGGATGTTGTGGCGCACTTGGAAGCCAGTTATGGGGCTTTGGTCCTCAGGTGTCATCTCCAGGATCCCACCAACTAAAAGAATTGCTTTTGAACATCCCACATGTTCTGCAAATTAGTGGAAAGCTACATAATAGAAGGAGAAATTAGATCTTGCCTGATAATTTTCTTTCCATTAGTCCTTCCCACTATATTCCAGAGGCCCTCCCGAGGTTTCTGAGATGTTTAGTCGGTGTGAAGTAATGAGTCAAATAATAACCGTCACCTTGCATGGTACTTCCTGCATATCTCCTCTTCTCTACAAGTTGTCCAGAGATGTGAGAGGTCCAGATGTTTGTTCATCTGTTTAGTGTTAGGTTAGCAAGTTGTTTAAGGTTGTTGTGCTTTTTCTGAGTTTCTCCTTACAACATTGAGGAGCTGGACTGGATGCCAAGAGAAATATGTCTCAACTCAGTTTTCAGTTCTCTATCTCCACCTGCTGGTTGATGGACACAGCTATCCCAAACACATCCCTTCCAAAAGATATTTCTAAAAAATTGGTACTTTGTGGGTTAACTTGCTCAAACGGGCAAAATGCTGCAAACGTTTTAACGCATTCTGATATAGCATGTGCTAGCTGTGCATTGGGGGCTTAATGCCCTTTAGTAAAACAAGCCTTTAGACTTCATATCAGACTGATGATACCATTATAAATATTGCTGTATGTACAGAGTTATTATGACTCAGTAAAAGTAGTTCAAAGGAGAAACTCTCCAACAGTGAGGTATTCTATTAAGCAGGATCACTGCAATACCAGGAATATACTTTGTTAAAATGGACAGTAACTGTGGTACTAGTTTACCTGAGATGGGTATGAATTATATAGGGACTAACATTCATATGGAGTTACACGTTCACCAGCAGCTGGTGAACTTGTAACTCTGCTATCCGGAGATTTTTCAGCCACTATACAGATATCTAAATTAGAGCTGTACTGAATAGCATATTTTACTATTCATCCAAATACAAATAATGAAAAATACTGTTTAGCTGAATACGAATAGTGGGCATTGAGCTTTAATATAACAATAAAATAAGCAACGTGAAATCAGAGATTGATTATTTCAGTATGATTTAGCACAGTAAAGCCCTAGATTATTTGTATTTGAATTTAAATTACTATTCAGCCGAATACGAATAATGTATTTGGGGCTGAATCGAATATGAATAGTCGGTACCGCCCTAATTTAAATAGCTCAATACGCTCTGTATAGTAAAAGGGCAGAGGGAGGGCACGGTGAGGGCAAGCCATGTAAATTATCCAAATAGAAGCTGAATATCGCTGCTGTCTGTATAAGCGGTGCATTCAGGCCAACTCGGTAGCAGGCCCAAACTAAACAAAGAGCAACTGCTGTGTTGAGTGCATTATACACACATTCAGTGCCACTGACTGACTGTATAATGGTACTAAACATACCTGCATTTAATATCATATGGTCACAGCAACTGCTGCTGAATATTGGTCCTATAACTAATATTTGTGTAAACATTTATAGGCACAAGTATTCAGTATAAAGTATCTTTTCTTGATTGGTGGAGTGGGGAAGGAAAATTACACAAAGGGGAAATGAATTTAACCAACATAAAGGTTTACTTATTCAATTTAGGATTTCGGTATAATACAGGTAAACAGAAACAGTTACTGCCTGATTTGCACTGACTGCTACCTAATGCTATATAAAGAGCATGGATATGTAACAACCAAGAATTGCTGGCTGCAACAATAAAGCTGAGTTTGGTGAATATTTTAAGCATGTGAAGCCAAACTCTGTTAACTCTATATGCATGTATTAATTTTCTTTTACCTTTACCTGTGTGTTTTAATAGCTGCCTTGCTGTAAATTTGCCACTGGTTTAATTGTGTTGACTTATGGCTGAATCTTTTGTCTGGAAACATGGGGATAATGCATTTGACTGGCATGATGTATCATGTACTTTTCCTCTGGCATCTCTGTAAGACAATTAAACTTAGAGAGGTTTGTCCCTCTACTTCATCAAAGAGAACTATAAAACAATCATATCAAATCACTCCTCTCCTCCATATTGTATTGCATCCATTTGTGTGTTCACTTTTGATCTAAGGATTTCTCCTATTGAGTCGATTATTTCAGATGGCATCCTTATACCAATTTAGATGGGAGGGAAGGCTGTTATTTACTTGAAATTGCATAGACTGTTCTAGTTGTCCTTATGGAACTTTGCATCAGCTTTAGGTTTTCAAAAATATTTCCTTCGTTATATTATTTATTGTGTGTTAGTTGTCAGGTTATGCAGTATGGAACGACATAACAGTGAGATCCATGCAGGTTCTTGATTTCAAAGGAGTCTCTATGTTTGAATATGTGGAAAATTCTTTTTGCGAGAACTTTCACAGCTGTCATTCCTCCAGTACTGTAGAACTCTGATGTTTCTTCAGAAATCCCGTTTTGTGCATCTTAAATTTAACAGTGGTTATATGCTAGGTGAGTATGTTAATCATACAGTCATACATTAAGAAAGTCGAATAGCTTAGAAAGATTGAAATGAACAAAGACTTCCTGGATCTGTTTAATATACTGCAATTGTGTTTTTGAAGAATTCTCACTATCCTGGGAAACGGGATCAAGAGTAGGCAAGTAAAGGCTATATGAATGCTGTATACACTATCCTCATTCTATAACTTTAGTGCCTAAGGGAGTCTTTTATTAAAGCTTAGCTCAAGTTATCTGCAGCAGGGCCCATAGGAATAAAATGGGCCCTGCTGCAGATAAGCCGAGCTAAGCTTTAGTAAAAGACCCCCTAAATGTAAACCCTGTTTGCACACTAAAATTATAGAATGCTATTGCTTACGCCTGTGAATGTACACTTAAGCTTATAACTGTTAGTTGGGGGCTAAGCACTGTTCTATAACTGACGCACCCAAGTTGCTTAGGTGCTCATTTTCAAAGCAGATGGACACCTCAAGATGCCTAAAAAAGTCTATCTCCTAAAAACGTCCACAATCTGGTTTTGGAAAGTCAGAATTTGGACATTTCACACTGCAGTTCATCCAAATAGCAAGGGGGCATGCTTTGGGCAGGACTAGGGAGGGCCCAAAAGTAGGACATCCAACAGCAATTTTTTTGAATAGGAAGAACTGTCCAAGTCTAAAAAGAAGAATGTTTTTATCTAGAGCTGTTTCAGTCACATTCGAGTTACAAAATGGTGCTGTGATTGAGGCTGACCACTGCAGGGATTAAGGCCTGACACCTCCTTAATGCCCCAGTGGTTGGTATACCCTTCCCTCTTTCCTGAAAGTGAAAGCAGAAAAGAAAACCAGCCTCTGTCAGCTGTATGTATTATGGCCAGTAGCCTAGTGGTTAGTGCAGTGAACTGTAAACCGAGGGACACAGTGTCAAATTTTAGTTTTTTTTCCTGGGGCTCCTTCCAGGATCAGAAAAATATTTACTGTACCTAAACCTATGAGACACCTGCAATCCTGAAGGCTGTTGAAGTGGTGTACATTGAGGTACGCTAGGCATGTTTCTGTTCCTAGAGGGGTCACATTCACAGTTAAAAAATAAAATAAAAAACTTACAATGGGATTTGAACCTGTGTCCCTTGGTTTACAGTCCAGTGCACTAACCACTAGGCTACTCTTCTATTCTACAGGGATGTCTGTGTGTCCATTTTCATAAGAATACTGCCAGACGGACGTCCCTGCACCTTGTTTCCCCCCATTTATAATTTGTGTTTCAGTATGTAAAATGTTTGTGCAGAATGGACATCTCCAGCATAAGGATGTCCTCCTCACATATTTTTGAACAAGAAATCTGAAATTCTTTCTTGTTCGAAAATTGCTATGAGATGGATGGGTTTGTTTGGATGTTATGAGCAGAATGTCTCAATTCTGGATATCCTGAAAACCTAAGTGGCAATGGGGTACTCCAGGACTGACTTGGGAAACACAGTTTTAGAATACTAGCATATACTGGCATCTACCCACCTACACCTACGTGAGCTCACTTACACCATGTCAACAGCAGGGGTAAATACATGCTCCTACATGTGACACTATAGTGTCACATGTAGGAGCATGTATTTACCCCTGCTGTTGACCTGGTGTAAGTGAGCTCACGTAAGTGTAGGTGGGTAGATGCCAGTATATGCTAGTATTCTAAAACTGTGTTTCCCAAGTCGGTCCTGGAGTACCCCCTTGCCATTTAGGTTTTCAGGATATCCACTCTGAATATGCATGAAAGAGATTTGCAAATAACGGAGGCAGAGTATACAAATCAAATTCATGCATACGTTGTGGATATCCTGAAAACTCGACCGGCAAGGGGGCACTCTAGGACCGACTTGAGAAACACTGTTCTAAAATAGACTCTGGGCACCCAGATGCCAATACAGAATTCATACTCAGCATGTTGCATCTAGGCACCTAACTGTAGTACCGAGTTATAGAAGTGCCCATAACATAGCAGATGACGGTAGAAAAAGACCTGCACGGTCCATCCAGTCTGCCCAACAAGATAAATTCATATGTGCTACTTTT
The DNA here is from genome assembly GCF_901765095.1 of Microcaecilia unicolor. Taxonomy (NCBI): domain Eukaryota; kingdom Metazoa; phylum Chordata; class Amphibia; order Gymnophiona; family Siphonopidae; genus Microcaecilia; species Microcaecilia unicolor. The sequence goes on along the minus strand of NC_044034.1, from coordinate 240,623,831 downwards.
TATTTGTACCTGTCCTCTTCAGGGCACAGACCGTATAAGTCTGGCCAGCACTATCCCCGCCTCCCAACCACCAGCCCCGCCTCCCACCACCGGCTCTGGCACAGACCGTATAAGCCGGTGGTGGGAGGCGGGGATAGTGCTGGGCAGAAGTGCCCATAGATATAGATATTATTTTTAAATTTGTTTTGCTTGCTTGCGGCTTCCTAAAGAAAAAGTCTGTAGACCATTATTAAATGGACTTGGGGAAAATCCACTATTTCTGGGATAAGCAGTATAGAATGTTTTATACTTTTTTGGGGATCTTGCCAGGTATTTGTGACCTGGATTGGCCACTGTTGGAAACAGGATGCTGGGCTTGATGGACCTTTGGTCTTTCCCAGTATGGCAATACTTATGTACTTAAAACTTTCTTTACCGCACTAGCTGACGGGCAGAACAGAGCGCTATACAAGCTAAGGTTGAAAACATGAAAAGGAATGCCATTAATTTACAGAAAAGCAGGATAGTTAAGCATAGCTAAAAGAAAAACAAAACAAACACAAATAAAAGAATGGCAGGGTTGACCGGGTACCACTGGTAGTTTCAATCAGATTGTTTCCCCAAAAGGTAATCGGAAGAGCCAGGTTTTCAAGTTCTTGAAAGAAGAATTGCTACGGAGGGAAAGGGGGAAACGATTCCAAGTGAGTACGTTTTGGACATATAGTAGTACAGAGCTAGAGACCCTACTCAAACCCCTAATTATAGGGGGTCGATTTTCAGTTCAGATTGGGTCAAAGATTGTGCATTCTTTTTACCCAGTTCTCAAAATGAAATTATTCATGTATAATACATACATATGAAAGGGTGTGCATTAGTTTATTTGAGTTATGCGGAGGAATTTCCACAGGTGAGATTGGGAAGTTGTTAGCATTTACATAATTTTTATCATAGCTAATAAAATTAATTGTGCTGCAGAGCCTCCCCCAGTATCTACCTCTTTCCCTCCTGTCCTCCAATTCACAGTCTGTCACCTCTCCTTCTCTGCCTTGCCTGCAGTTTAATATTTCCCCCTCTCTTAATTCCCTCCCCCCTCTCTTTGGGTGTACCTTATATCAGGTCTTCTCGGTCCTAGCAACGATGTGATATTTGCATCCTGCAGCCTTCTCCAGGGATTTCCATCTTTTCCTATCACATCCCTTATAATGCAACTTCTGTTTCCTCAGGGGGTGGACAGGTCAAAGGGAAAACTCCTGAGCATTACACAGGCAGAGAGTGAGTATTGCTGACACTCCCGGGACTGGGATTTAAGGTACACTTGGGGGGAAGGGTGGAGTGAATTAAGGGTGGGGAGAGAGAGATATCGGACTGTGAATCAGGAGTTGGGGAAGGAGGGAAATATGCTGGCAATGGTTAGGGAGAGAAGGATGGAGAGAGAGAGAGAATGGACTTAGGGGAGGGGGGAGAGAAGTACTGCAGAGAGGGAGAGGGAGATAATGGATCTAGGGGGGAGGGAAGAAAGAAAGAGGGTGAGAGAGATTGGACCTGGGGGGGGGGGGGAGGTGGAAGGCAAATGAGTGGGAAGGAAGAGACAGAGAGAAGGACCTGGGGTTGGAGGGGAGGGAAGAAAGAGAAAGATGTTGGGCCTAGGGGCAGGAGAGAGGGCAATACTGATTCTTTTAATCCTGCGATTATTCACAATTAAACATTTTAATTGAAATACAACCCTATAAAATAACCATCTGTGCATATCAAATAAGCCAAGAAATATTTACATACCAAATAGCAGGTATAAATGTGTGTTTGTACTTTTCATGTAATTTTCAAAAGAAAAATATGTGCTTATGTTTCCTTTGAATAATAGTATATGCATATACTTGCTACACAAGTTGGGCAGCCTGTTTCAAAATTAACTTTCTTGCGTACAATTCCTTTACCGTAACTAAAACCATGGGAGTCAGACATGAGCAGATTAAGAATGTTCTTTCAGAAAGGCTTTTCTGTGTGTAATGCCTGTTTCAAAAGCAAAATGGGGCTTTTGTGTGGCAATGTATTCACATGTGTGCCAACCATAACATGCATACTTGTGTGCAGCACGTTGGCCTTTCTAGGGGCTGTATTTTAATAAATGCTTATATTTTATAAAACTTCCATGTCCATGCACGGACCACATGCACATGTGTATATTTGCACCTATTTTGCCCTTATAAAATGTTCCACTAAAGGAAAGAAAAATCTTGAAATGCCGTAAAGCAAGTTAGTGGGACCTTTAGATATAAGTGCTCAAATATAAGTCTAATTCTTGAACATTTTTTATCATTAATCAGTCCCAAATAAAGCTCAGTGCGTGCTAATGAATACTAGCATGCTCTTAAGTGCAATGTGGCCCCTATATATAAAATACAACATGCAACATTTAGCATGTGCTAATTGCTGTGAGGCTAAATGATGCTAATGATGAGGTTTGGGAACCTTGCCAGGTGCCCTTGGCCTGGATTGGCTGCTGTCGTGGACAGGATGCTGGGCTTGATGGACCCTTGGTCTTTTCCCAGTGTGGCATTACTTATGTGCCCATTCTATAGCTTCATTCAGACCCGCAGGTTTGATAGGCTGGGTGCTTTATTGGAGCAGTCACAAGCATTAATGGATTCTACAGGAAAACGTAGATTAATATAAAATTAAACTAAATCTAAGAACAACCAGTTTCAACATGATCTTAATGATTATGAAAAATGCCCAATCTACCCTTGGTTAGGAGGGAAGATACAGCTCACAGCACCAAAGAGGGGGTTGTTTGCATCTACATTTGATGACACATGCAATGCAAATGAGCTTCTGATTTGGGGAAACCCAATAAATCTTTTTTAGACTTGGGACAAGGGATCTCAGGTGGACAGCACCTATTCAGAGTTCCCAAAAGAAAAGGGCAGGACCACATAGATGTGAGACTGAACACCAGTTCAAAGAGCCCAAAGTATCAGCTGTTGTGAATTTATCATAACTTTTCTTTGACCTCTGATCAAATTTAGGTTTTAGATAGAGGGCTTTCCTTTGTTTCAACCATAACTTGTGATCCTTTCTAATTTAGAGTAGATTTGGCATGCAATATTAGAAATTTACTAGTAAAATTATATTTTTTCAAAATGACTCCTTAGATCTAATTCTAATTGGATGGTGTGTGGCGCAATGGTGTTATGACCAGAGCTAGTGAGCCCTTGGACCACAGAGAAAAGAAGGGCCATGTCGAGTCTCCTTTTGGACAAGTGCTGTACCTGTTCAATGAAATCTGGGAACAGCCTCGAGCCACATAGGAACCCATACACACACACAGGATTGCATCACTGAAACCCCCGCACACAAGATAGCTACTCAGGAACCCGCTTACACAGGATAAATGTCTCAGAAATACCCTCTCACCCAAGGTAACTTTTCAGGAACCCACTCACACAAGGTAGCTTATCAGGAACCCACTTATCACACAATGTAGCTTTTCAGGAACCCACTCACACATAGCATCTCAGGAACTCACTTCGGAAGATAGTGTCCAAGCAAGACAGTGTCTTGGCAGAAGCGTGAAGGCCAACGATGCAAAGGCACTGAAGCCAGTTCAGGATCATTTTTGGATGTTCTGCTGTGTGATGTCAGCTCCAGCGCCCTGTAGATATGGCATCAGATCCGGGGAGGTGTCTGCTTGCCTCTCTTCAGCCCTGCTGGGAACCAAAGTGCTACATGAGTGCGCTGCAATCCAGACAAGCAAGGTCCGTTGGCAAAGTCATGGTAAGACCATGACTGCACGCCCTCCTCTAGGGCTACTCCTACCCCAAACCCAGGGTTTAGGTTTATAGGGGAACATACAGTGGAAACGCCTCAGAAAAGCAGAGACTTGTGAAGCTGGTTCCCAAGAATTGTCTTTGGGTCCAAAACCTTTCCAAGCTGCAAGATACTGGAGTCGGCCACAAACTCTGTGAGAGTCTAGAATCTTGCATACCTCATACTCTTTGTCAGATGTTGCTGCAACAGGTACTGACATAGGTGGTCTTCAGGTTGCTTTTCTCTATGCCACAGGTTTCAGCAATGAAACGTTGAAGGTGTTATGTATTCAGAGGTTGCCAGGCTGCACCAACTGACTGAGTTTATCTAGCGAAGGACCGGATAGTGCCTGATGAACTAAGGAGTAAATCGGGCTGAAGGAGTCTTCAAACAAAGTTGTTGCATAGACAACCATACCAAGTCTCATTTCTGATAGCAATGAGTTGGATGCCGCTTTTTGTCTGCTTGTCGTTTAGTCTGGAGTGCAGTCTGTCACAGGATGTACTGGGTAGTGCGCCAGATATGTGCAAAAAACGCCAGGGTTTTACTGGCAGCAGAAACCTCTGGAATAATGGTATCAGTACTGGGATTCGTGGGTGTTGTCCATATGCAATCCAGAAAGGTGATGCCCCTGTGAAACTGCAGACTCGTTTGTTGTGACAAAACTCAGCCCATGCTAGTAACTCTGCCCAGTCATTCTGGAGGGTGGATACATATATACATACGAAGGAACAATTTCAGGCTGTGGTTTGTCCGCTCTGCCTGTTTATCTGAGGATGGTATCCAGAGGAAAAATTCAGTTTTACCTGTAAGGCCCAGTTAAGTCTACACCAGAACTTGGAGACAAATTGTACCCCTCGGTCTGATGTGTAATGGTCGTGGGCAATCCATGCAGGCGAAAGATATCAGAGATGAAATGGTGAGCTAATTTTCCAGCCAAGAGTAGACACAGAGGAGGCTTGAAGTGGGCCATTTTAGAAAAGCGATCAACTATCACCCAGATGGTAGTATATCCCTCAGAAGGGGGAAGGTCTATGATGAAATTCATGGAAAGATGGCTTCTTGGGAATGGGTAAGGGTTGTAATAATCCTTGAGGATGAGTATGGTCAGATTTGTCCCGAGCACATTCAGGACAGGTCGTGATGAATTCCTGAACATCTTTCACCAGGAATTGCCACTAGTAGATCCGGGAGATTAGCTGTTTGGTGCCTTGAACGCCAGGATGTCCTGTGGTTTTGGCATCGTGCCCCCATCTGAGGACCTCGTTTCCACAATTGTCTGGGCATGAATGTCTTGCCAGGAGGTATCAACGCTACTGTTACAGTCACTATGTTGATAGGGTTGATGATATGTTGTGGTCTGTCCATCCCCCCTCCTGGATCCAAAGACCTAGAAAGCGCATTGGTCCTAACATTCTTATCAGCAGGTCAGTAGGATACAGTAAAATTTAATCAGGAGAATAGGGACCACTGGGCTTGTCTGAGATTAGGTTGTCATGCTTCTTGAAGATATACTAAATTCTTATGGACTGTAAAACCGACAAAAGATAGGCTGGATCCCTCCAGTAGATGCCACCACTCCTCAAGGGCCAGTTTGATAGCTCTCAGTGGTGTAGTTCTCTCTGCTGGGGAATATTTCTGGGAAAAGAAGGCACAAGGCAGAAGTTTACCCCCTGTATGCACTTGAGATAGGATGGCACCGAAGCCAATTGCTGATGCCTCAACCTCTACATAAAACTTTGTTGCTGGGTCAGAGTTCCATAGAACTGGAGCTGAGGCAAATCCATGTTTGAGTTGATCAAAGGATTGGCAAGCTTCCAGAGTCGAGGATCTGCTTCCTTTTTTGTTAATGCTGTCAGGAGCTGTGATCGTAGAATAGTTGTGAATAAATTGGTGGTAATAGTTGGCAAAACTGAGGAATTGTTGAAGGGTCTTTCGTCCCACTGGTTGGGTCTATCGGAGGATCACTGGCAGCTTACTGGGATCCATCTTCAGTCCACAATTGGATATGATATACCCCAGGAAGGGTAATTCTGTGCGATGGAGAGCACATTTTTCCAGTTGGCATACAGACAGTTGTAGTGGAGTCTTTGCAATACCACCTTAACATGACGTTGGTGCCGTTCTAAAGATGACAAAAAGACCAGGATATCATTGAGATATATGAGGACATATTTGTAGAGAAGGTCTCGGAAAATATCATCGATAAAGACTTGGAAGACTGCAGGAGCATTGACCAGGCCAAAAGACATTACCAGATATTCATAGTGGCCGTCCCGCGTATTGAAGGTGGTTTTCCTCTCATCTTCTCTGATTTGAATCGGATTTCAGGCACCCCTGAGGTCCAACTTGGTAAATATATGGGCCCTCTGAAGCCGATCACAAAGCTCAGAAATGAACAGTAACCGGTATTTATTCTTGATGGTTATAGCATTGAGACCCCGATAATCTATACATGGATGGAGGTCACCATCCTTTTTTCCCACAAAATAAATCCAGCACCCGTAGGGGACTTGGAAGGATGTATAAAGCTTCTGGAGAGATTGTCCTGTATATAAGCGGACATTGCCTCAGTCTCAGATCAGGACAAGAGAAAAACTCTTCCACGAGGCGGCATGTTACCAGGTACTAAGTCAGAGGTGCAGTCATATGGATGGTGAGGAGGGAGGGTTTCAGCCCACAGTTTAGAAAAGACATCTGCCTAGGCATTTTAGACCAGTGACAGGCACAGATCAATCTGAACAACCCAAAATGGCAGTCGGTGGAGAGGACTTATGACATCCAGGCAGTGTTCTTTAAACGAAGGACCCCAAGCAGCTAGTTGGCCTTGCTACCAGTCAATGCAACAGATGTAGCTGTAACCATGGAAGGCCCAATATAAGCAGATCAGGAACCCACTCACACAGATAGCATTACAGGAAGCCACTTGCACACAGTAGCCAGGAACTTACTTCTGCAAGATAGTGTCCAAAGAGAGACTAAGCAAAACAAGTGTCTCGGCAGAAGTGTAAAGGCCAACGATGCAAAGACACCAAAGCCAGTTCAGGATTGTTTTTGAATGTCCCGCTGTGTGACATCCGCTCCAGCACCCTGTGGGCATGGCGTCAGATCCAGGGAGATGTCGGCATGCATCCATGCAGCCCCACTGGGAACTGAAGTGCTGCACAAGCGTGCCGTGATCCAGACCAGCAGAGTCACTGTGATAGTTGGACTGCCATACAGCTACCTTTAGGGATTTAGTTCTATAGGATATAAAGAAATTAGTACAATCATGTCTGAAGAGGCATAAGAACATAAGAATAGCCATACTGGGTCAGACCAGTGGTCCATCCAGCCCAGTATCCTGTTTCCAACAAGTACCTGGCAGAAACCCAAATAGTAGCAACATTCCATGCTACCAATCCCAGGGCAAGCAGTGGCTTCCCCATGTCTATCTCAATAGCAGACTATGGACTTTTACTCCAGGAACTTGTCCAAATCTTTTTAAAACCCAGATACACAAACTGTTAAAACATCCTCTGGCAACAAGTTCCAAACTTTAACTATTCATTGAGTACAAAAAAATTATTTCCTCCTATTTGTTTTAAAATATTTCCATGTAACTTCATTGAGTGTTCCCTAGTTTTGTGCTTTTTGAAAGAGTGAAAACTTGATTCACTTTTACCTGTTCTACACCACTCAGGATTTTGTAGACCTCAATCATAACTCCCCTCAGCTGTCTCTTTTCCAAGCTGAAGAGCCCTAACCTTTTTCTTAATCATTTTGGTCACTCTTTTTGTGAACCCTTTCTAATTCCACTATATCTCTTTTGAGATACAATGATCAGAGTTGAAAGCAGTACTCAAGGTGAGGTTGCACCATGGAGCGATACAGATGCATTATAGTATTCTTGGTCTTGTTTACCATCCCTTTCCTAATAATTCCTAGCATCCTGTTTGCTTTTTTGGCCACCAAAGCTGCACACTGGGCAGAAGATTTCAGCATATTGTCTACAACAACACCTAGATCTTTTTCTTGGCTGTTGACTCCCAAGGTAGACCCTAGCATCAGGTATCGGCTTATTCTTCCCAGTGCACTTCAATTTGCATTTGTCCATATTAAATATCATCTGCTATTTAATGCCCAGTCTTCCAGTTTCCTAAAGTCTTCCTGCAGCTTTTCACAGTCAGCATTGTTTTAACAACTTTGAATAGTTTTGTGTCATTTTTCCAATCTCAGAGAGAATAGCATTCAATTAGCCATACTTAATGGTCCAAACCCGTTTCTTTTTCTATATTAGATTAGATCTGTTTGAGCCTTTTTGGACTACCATAGTTCATGCTCTTATTTCACAATTGGATTATTGAATTTCTTTATATAATAGATTTAACTTCACTGAAGAAACGGCAGCCTATTCAAAACACAGTAGTGTGGCTGTTTTTTTTCTACCCAGTATTATAATCATGTTATAACATTGTTTATTGAAAGTTACTGGTTATCTTTAGAATCCAGTTTAAATTGTTTTGCTTGGTTCATAAAGCTCTTGCAACTGGATTCCCACAATATTGTTTGATACTCTATGTACCTAGCCATTCTCTGTGGTCATAGCATAATCGGTTGTCAACTGTTCCATCACCCGCTCATGTTAAACTGGAGGATGCTTGCAGCTCTGCTTATTATAGGTTGGCTGTGCTTTTTATAGAATTCTCAGATTACAAAGGATTTGTTCTTCGGTACACAGGTTTAAGATACAAGCCAAGATTTTGAGGTAGTGCTTTTTGATGAGAGGGTGTTCCTGAGCCTCTTTACACTCAGCTTGTTTAAGAGCTTTGTATGCTAACAGGGATTTGTTGTTAGACGTGAAGCCACAGAAAGCCATGAATAAGAAAATCTGTTATAGACAGTCTGTTAGTACTTTGTATTGCTAAACTCATATGTAATGTATTGTTTCTACACACAATTTTTAGCAGTGGGTTATGCATAATTTTTACACATGGAAGGAATATTTGGAATAAGATGGTTCGTGTTCGTCCAAATTTGCCTGATCTGCCTCCACCATGTTTGACAAAGGGTGATCCCCATGCATTTGGAAGATGCATGTTTTGTTCTGCTACTATTGAATGCACTGAATGGATTAATCCGATAGACCATTGTACATATCAGTTTAGTCTGTTACTAATTGCAATACAGTTTTTGCAGTATATAGTATGTCATAATTTGCCCTTAAGGTGTATATTGGCAGGACAAAGCATAGCATAAAATTGGTCTTACAGAAGAGTAGAATCAGTAATTTAAGAGCTACTGTACCTAGGATATCTCATTGCATTCAGCATTCTCATATTTTTAGTACTTTTAATGGCTCATCATAACACACTGAGGCATCTGCAAGACATGGAGACAGGCTAGGAGAGAGAGCTATTTTAAATTTACAGCTCCAGTCTACTAAACCAGTGGATCTGAATGACATTATAGAATGGGTTAGTGTCATTTAGCACTGTGGCAAACTGTTTCCTCTCAAATTTTCCTTTATCAGCCCCCCCCCCCCCCCCCTTGTTGTTGTTATTTTTTGATACATTTATATTTGACCTCTTTTTTCAAACTTTCTTCTTTTGAAATTTCCATTTTTTGGCGTAATGTTGGGAGAGGCAGACACAATAAAGTTTGTTGTGATGACATCAGTGACTGCCACTGAGCTGTGAGATACTGTGTGGGAGTTTGAGCCTTGCAAAACACTGCTGTGAGCATTTTCTAATTTGATCATTTGATCCACTGAAGTACGAAGCTGGTCTTGTTTGTCCTCTGCACTGGTCCCTGATGGAGTAATGAGTACAATACTTGAGGTTGGATTGGGCTTGGATTAATGGCAGCTAGGATGAAGTGATTCCAGCAGCATGTTTGAATTAACACACAGAAAAGTCTGGCTTACATGAAAGTATTGGACATGTTTATTGTTTGGTTATTGGAACTTTGTTTACAACATTTTCTTACCCCCCCACACACATAATTTATATGTATTTGTTTATTTTTATTTATGACATGTATATCCCACTTTATCCCAAGCATTCTCAGGTTTAATGTGGCTAACAACAAGGAAAAACATACAACACAAACAACTGGATATACATAGAGGCGTATTTTCGTACTTAGACTTACAAAGTTCCATAGTAAATTATGGAACTTTGTAAGTCTAAGTTCTTTGAAAATAAGCCCCATAGTGTAAGATATAACATAAGGTGGGATGACCAAATTCAGTTAAAACTATATATATATATATATATAACATTTGTACCCCACATTTTCCCACCTATTTGCAGGCTCAATGTGGCTTACAGAGTGTTGTTATTTTTTTGTTTGTTTTTTGTTTGTTACATTTGTACCCCGCGCTTTCCCACTCATGGCAGGCTTAATGCGGCTTACATGGGGCAATGGAGGGTTAAGTGACTTGCCCAGAGTCACAAGGAGCTGTGCCTGAAGTGGGAATTGAACTCAGTTCCCCAGGACCAAAGTCCATCACCCTAACCACTAGGCCACTCCTCCACTCCGTGAGAAAGTCATGACAGGATATTGGATACAATCAAAAGTAAGCAGAAGATGGATGAGGAATTAGAGAAGATGATGTTAGATAGGATAGTTTAGGAGGTGGTTTGTGTCTTTAAGGGTTCTTTTTGTAGGCTCTATTGAAGAGATGTGTCTTCAGAGATTTGCGAAAGTTGCTTAGATTGTCCATAGTTTTTAGGGCTGGGGGTAACCCATTCCATATCTGTGTACTTCTGTAGGAAAAGGTAGTGGCGTATGCCTGCTTATATTTAAGTCCTTTACAACTGGGGAAGTTCAGATTGAGGAATTTGCTGGCTGATCTCTTGGCATTTCTGGGCGGTAGGTCTACAAGGTTAAACACACACCTGTATTTACACATTGATAGTATCTTCCGTGCAATTCATTGATGGGATGGACACTTTATTTGGGACTGATGAATGATAAAATATGTTCAAGAACCAGCCTTCTTTAGCTGTAACTTTGAGCGCTTATATATGATAGGCCTTTAACTTTTTATGCTTTATAGCATGTCAAGGTTTTATTTATTTATTTTATGAACATTTTCCATTCCTCCTTGCCTATTTGGGTATTTGTATACTCTGACCATAAGATATGTGTATTAAAAAAAAAAAGAAACTTTAGGCATCCTGCTAAAATTCTTAAGGGGCATTATTTGTGAGAGTAACTCACTTAAATTAAAATTCTCTACATCATGTGATTTTTATATAGCATGCTATGAGGAGTACTGTAATTGGGATTGGAAATGAAGGTATAAAGGCAGATGTAGCCAGCTGGGTTTAATATGTACTATAGTGTTGTTCGCCATATGGTTTATTTCATTTATAACCTGCCTTTTCCAAGAAGGGAAGTTCCCAGAAGAAGAGGGAGGACCAGATAGATGTGAGACTGAACACCAGGCCAAAGTGCCTAAAGTATCAGCTGTTGTGAATTTATCATAACTTTTCTTTGACCTCTGATCAAATTCAGGTTTTGGATAGAGAGCACACACAAAATTGAAAAATATATAGATCAACAAAATAACACTATCAAATAATCAACCATAACAATAACTAGTCACTAAGGCAACAGCAGTACATAAAGCCACTAGGATAGACAACATAAAAATACACCAAAAGCTGCATTATGCATGGCAAGATAAATGCTTCCACCCAATCAATGCACAAGGACCCATTTGCCAGTTGAAACAAATGCCCCTTCAATAATCTGTTAAAAGATATTGTATCAGATTGTGGGGATGAACAAGGCCTTCCACACACCAACTCTCCAGGCTTGGAGAGTGCAGAGCTCCAGACTGGATGGCACAAGCTAAGCCCAACAAGGGATTGATCCCCTGAGGCAGGCGGTATACCCACCGAAACACAGACCGTGTCGGGTCCCTTTGTACTTATTGTTGGTGGTTTGGAAATAAATTTGGACTTTTTTTTTTTTTTTTTTTTTTTTTTAAACTCATCTTTATTAACATAAAGTACAAAAGCCGGGCACAGATCATGGAAAAAGAAATATAACAAGTACAAAATTGACCCGTCTTATCTTATACAAGTTCCAAGATTTCAACATTTTCAACATTTTCTCCCCTCCCCCCCCCTCCCATTTCTACCCCACCCTCCCCCCTCTCCCTCGTCAGGAATTTAAGATTCTGCTGCGGGCTACTGAAGTCAATGTGTCCCAAAAGGGTGCCCAGGCTGTACAAAATAGGTTTCCCTTAGTCCCTGCCAAGTCTGCAATCCCGCTGCGTTCAAATGAGCACATATAGATCATGAATGAACGCCATTGGGCTATGGTGGGGGTGTCCGATGTCATCCATTGTTGTAAGATTGTTTTTTTCCCCATCAATACAGATCTATGTAAGAAGGCACGTAAGCCTGGCTTAGATTGTCCGTGTATAGTATAGACTCCAAATAATTGAGGAGGAGTATGTCGCCATCTCACCTGCCACATAGTCGAGATGTGTGACGCCAAGGCTATCCAGAATTGTTGAATGGCGGGGCAAGACCAGAACATGTGACTCAAATGGGCATTTTCCTTCCCACATCTGCGACAGCGGTCTGATTCACACAATGTGGCCCGGAATGCCCTCCTGGGAGAGATGTGTAGGCGAAAAACAAACTTGTACTGAATTTCCCACCAGCTAACATTTTCAGTCAATTTATAGGTTCCAGCCAAGATAGTCTTAATGGTCTCCGGGGTTATTTGTGTAGACAATTCCACTGTCCATTGCTGTGCCACCCGGTCGAAATCTGAAGAGTGCAGATGGTCTCTCAAATGTGCATGAAAGTACTTTAAGGGGATCCGTAGTCGTGCATCAAGACCAAACATTGAATTAAAACATTCATACACTTCCATGGATAAGTCTTTCTTGGGCAGAGAGTGCACGTAGTGTTGAAGTTGTAAAAATGCAAATGTATCAGTTCTGTGTAAATGAAACTCTCTGGTGATTTCAGGAAGCCTTTTTATCTCGCCCTTATCTGTTATCACCTGATGCAGAAAGGAGATTCCCTTGGCCTCCCATTCACGGAATGTTCTAGAGGTGTCTCCCACTGGGAATTCCGGATTACCCCGTAATGATAGTAAAGGAGAGATCGATTTGTTAAGACTAAAGAACTTACATAACCATCTCCAAGCCTGGCGTAGTGGACAGAGCACAGGGCCCGCCATTCCCAAACTCGAGGGTGGTCTCTGACCCTGGTGTAGCCAATTTGAAAAGTGTAGAGAACCCAACCAGCTAGTCTCTGTCGCTGCGAGGGAGAAGTGGTTAGTGGACCTAAACCAGTCCGATATGTGGCGCATGTTACTTGCCACAGAGAACAAGCGAAGATCCAACAATCCCAGTCCCCCTTTAATTCTTGGAAGGATGGCTCTGTTTATGGTCATGCGCGCCCGTTTCCCTTGCCACAAAAATAAGTTTAACTTTGCCTTCAACCATTTTTCATCCCTAACGGACAAAAACATAGGTAGGGTTTGGAAAGCATATAGCCACACAGGGAAAAGGACCATGTTATAGAGTGCTACTCTACCCATCAATGAAACTGGGAGGTCCTGCCAGCCCTGGAGGGACCGGGCCACCCGCCTCTTCAGGTGTACCATATTTCGTGAGTATAGTGAGTGCAAGTCCATGGGGATCCTTACCCCCAAGTAAGTCACCTCTTCCTGTGCCCACTGTAAGGGGAAAGGGCCCTCCCAATTCAACTGAATCTCTGCTTTGGATGGGAGTGCTGTGGATTTCTGCAAATTCAAACTAAGACCTGAATATAATCCAAACTCGTCAATGGCAGCCAGGACTCTGGGGAGAGACCGCTGGGGATGGGTCAAAGTTAACAGAATATCGTCCGCAAAGGATAAGACCTTTACCCGTTGACCCGGTAGAGGCACCCCACATATATCTGGGTCTTTCTCTAAAGTACGTAGCAATGGCTCTACATATAGTAAAAATAATAGAGGAGAGAGGGGGCATCCCTGTCTGGTACCAGCTTTGATCTGCAGTGGAGGGGACCTTGTTTCGTTAATTAGAAGTCTGGCTACAGGCTCTCTATACAGTACTTTAATTGCTTCTAGAAACCAGCCTCCTATTCCCACGTATGCTAGTACCTGGAATAAATAGTCCCACCGCACTCTGTCGAACGCCTTCTCGGCATCCAAGCTGACTAGCAACAGGTCAATGTCTGCGGCATGGCAATGCGCAATTGTCAAAAGTACTTTACGTACATTGAGCACTGAGTTTCTATCCCTCATAAATCCCACTTGATGTTCCCCAATCAGTGCATTCATACAGGGGGCTAACCGATCAGCTAAGATCCGGGCCAAGATTTTAAGGTCCACATTAATAAGGGAGATGGGTCTGTATGATTCCACTCTATCACTCGGTTTGCCCGGTTTTGGAATTAAAGTAATTAAAGCTTCGTTGCTCCCCAAGGGTAGCTCTCCTCGTTCTATCACTTCTTCCAAGTAGTCAATGAAAGTGCTTATAAACTGAGGGGGCAAAGTTTTATAGTATTCAGCTGAAAACCCATCTGGGCCCGGGGCAGAGCCCAGGGGGAGAGACTTCAGCACCTTCTGGACCTCCTGTGCCCGCAACGGTTCCATGAGGACTCTCTGGGCCAAAGGGGAAAGGCGGGGTAACCCTGCATCTACTAGGTAGTCCTCCACTGCCATATCTGTAAAGTCTCCCTCGCCTGAGTATAATCTAGAAAAATAGTCATGGAACACCTGAGCAATCCCTTCTGTAGAATAGATCTTGTCTCCCTGGGGGGTCAATATTGATGCTACCAATTTTCTCTGACTACGTGCCCTCGCCATTTGTGCTAACAGTTTTCCGGGTCTATTCCCATATCTACGGTAATTAAATCCCCTTACTGTTAGTCTCCTTTGAGTTTGCTCATGGATTAAGGAATTCAGAGCAACTCTAGTGGAGGACAGTAGATCACTCGCTTCCGAAGAGGGGTTCTGTAAGTATTGTGCCTTTACTGAACGTAGGGTGCGTTCTAGTCTAATTATTCCCGCAGCTAATCTTTTTGCTCTAGCACTCATATAGGCAATGATGGCCCCCCGCAAAACTGCTTTCGAGGCTTCCCATAGAATTATTGGGGAGTCACAGGAGTCTTGATTGTTTAGAATGTATTGTTCCCACTGAGCCTTTACATATTCATTGAATGTTTTATCTTTATGTAAATAAGCGGGATATCTCCAATAGTATGATTGTTCCCCGGGAGCATTAAACTGCAATTCTGTCCATATCAGGGAGTGGTCAGTGATTTCCATAGGGCCTATCTCAGCCTGAGTAATTTGAGAGAACAAGGAGCGTTGCACCAGAATGTAATCCAGCCTAGACCACGAATGGTGAACCCTAGACTGGTGAGTAAAATCTATTGTGGAGGGATGAAACAGTCTCCATGGATCTACTAAATTTAGGGACTGGCACAGAGCCGAAAGCCCCCTCTCTCCCCTTCTCTCACTTCGCAGGGTTCCCCTGGATCTATCCACCTCTGGGTCCAATACCTGATTGAAATCTCCTGCCCACACCCAGGGTGCATCAGAGTATCGCAGGCCCAGGGAAACCAGAGATTGAAAAAACAGGGGTGAATATACATTTGGTCCATACACCGCACACAAATACAACTGTTGTCCGAACATTGTCAAGCGGATCAGGACCACTCTACCCTCCCGATCTTTATATATCAGTTTGGGCTGGCACAGGACTCCCCTTCTAATCAAGATCGCTACACCACTTCTTTTTGCTCCCGATGATGAGTAAAAGCACTCTCCCACCCATTGCTGTTTTAGCTTCTCATGTTCTTTGTCACTCAACTTCGTCTCCTGGAGACATGCAATTGAGACCTTGTGACGCTTCAACTGGGCTAATATCTTGGTCCGTTTAATCGGGGAAGAAATCCCAGATACATTCCAAGACATCAGCCTCACTGGGACCCTATGGGGTTAAGTTAGTCTGTGAATTTTGTTGGCGTTTCACCGTAAGGGAACCCCAGGAGGCCCAGCCCCTCCCCCCGGGGAATATTGTACTCCAATAGTTAGAAATGTTGACTACAGCCTGCCCTTTTATTATCCTTTGTGTACTTCCTGACAAGAATCCCGCCCCTCCCTCCCTCCCATGTTCCCCACCCCCCTCCCTCTTTCTTCCCTTCTCCCCCTTCTCTTTTATCCATCCAAGAATCATATTCTCCTGTCTAGCAGTTGAATAAGGGTCACTTCCATGCTAGAGGCCCCCCCGTCCCTCCACACCAACAATCACAATGTCTCAGTCTTTATAAAGTCTCAGCTCTCACCCTCTACCAGTACCTTCGCTTTACTCCAATTGCATTCATGAGATGGCTTTCAGGTCTCAGTCGCGGCCTCCAAACCATTATCTGATGCAGTGTCTAGGTTTTGGACAAAGGTGTGCGCTTCATCCGCATTATTAAATGCTTTCCACCCATTACCTTGTTTGATTTTCAACACTGCGGGGTAAAGAAGCATAAATTTGATTTTCTGCCCATGTAACTTCTGGCATATAGGGTTAAATAGCTTCCTTCGTTCCTGCAATGCCATGGAGTAATCCTGGAATATGCGGATCAGCTTTCCATCATATTTAGTTGAGTCCCTCCTCTGCCGATATCCACGCAGGATTTCCTCCTTATGTATGTAGTTATGGATTTTAACAAGGACTACTCGTGGGGCCTGGCGGCCATCTTGAAGGCGCCCCACACGATGAGCCCGTTCGAGGCATAGTGGGCCCATGCTGTCTGAGAGCGCAAACTCTCTCTTCAGCCACTGCTCTAACTCCGTGGCTAGGAATCTGTCTCCAATTGATTCTGGGAGCCCTACGATTCGTAGGTTTGCTCGGCGCGATCTATTCGCTAGATCATCAATTTTCACTAGTAGTTGTTCGATCGTGCCATTTTGTTTTTTCACCTGCGCCGCATTAGATATGCACGTGTCCTCCAACTCCGAGACCCGGCGCTCGAGTTCTCCTGTGCGGCCCGTGGTGTCCGCCTGCGAGGCCGTCAGCGTAGCGATCTGGGACGCCAATTGTTCAAACTTTGGAGCCAGTGCTAACCCCACCGCCTCCGTAAGTTGTTTTAATTGCTTCGGGGTAAAAGTAGCATTATCGCTCTTGGCGTGTTCGTCATCGCCGTTCAGCGCTTTGGTTTTTTCTTTTTCCCTCTTCGCGCCTCTAGCAGGTAGGCTTTTGGTTTGCGGTTCCACAAATTTATCCATTAGGAGTTCTTGTTGGTCCGCTTTCAATTTAAGACCGAAATTCTGAGTTTTAATCAGGTAGTTGGTGAAGATTAACGGAGGAGCCTCAGAGAGCACAGAAAACACGTCCTGAGCCCTCTAGTGCATCACGTGACCTTTAAAATTTGGACTTTTAATTTGGGATATTTGTTGTTTCTGTGTGGAAGGCCTTGTTCATCCCTATTTACCGATTGTTCCATTCCATATTATGTAAATCTTGTATCAAATTATGACCATAATTCCTATTATTGCTTAAAGGAAAATTTGATCTGCAAAGAAGGTGATGATGTGGTGGTGATCTTTGTGGATGGGAAAGAAGATTCTGGTAGAGTCATACCATTATCCACCTAGACAGGATAAAGAGGAAATGAAATGGTAACAGAAATTAGAAAACCTAGCAAAGTTGGCAACATAATAACAGAGATTTCCTTTACCCTAGTATTGATTGGGTAAATGTCTCATTGGGATATGCAAGGAAAGTAAAGTTTCTTGATGCCATACATGATTGCTTCGTAGAGCAGTTGGTCCAGGATCTGACCAGAGGGGAAAGTACTTTAGATCTAGTCCTTACTGGTACCTAGAACCTGGTGCCAGAGTAATGATGGTGGGGTGCTAGGTGTCAGTGATTACAATTCAATCAAATTTTTCATCATTGGAATGAGGATAAATAAAAATGTACTGCTGTAGCATATAATTTAAAAAAGGGAGATTATGCTAAAAGGAGGAAATTTATTAGAAATAGAACTAAAAGCAGTGACTTTCAGGGTCATGAGGCCCAGAAGAAATATGTATATTCCACACATCAAGAAAAGGTTGAAAGAAGGGTACATGATAACAAGTGCAGTTTAATGATGAGAAGGAAGAGATTGTGAAAACCAAAAGAGCATATTTCAAAGAATGGAAAGCATACCATAATGAAGGAAACTGAGCTGGCCAAAAGCATAGGCAACTGTGATATATAAAATATGGACAGAAGGAAATGCCCTTTGTGGAAACTGGCTAAAAGGAAACAGAGTAGGACTGTATGGTTCATCATTCACAAGGAAAAGGGGTCACTAGTGGAATACCTTAAGGGTCTATATTGGGGCCTGTTTTCCTTAACATACATAAGTGATCTGAAAATAGGAGTGACTAGTGAGGTGACAAATTTGCAGATGAGACACATTTATTCAAAGTCATTAAAATGGTTGAGGATTGTGAAGGCTTGCCGAGGAATCTTGGGATACTAGGAGACTGGACCTCTAAATGACAGATCAAATTTAATGTGGCCAAGCGTAAAATAATGCACATAGGGAAAGATAATCCTTATGCTGGGTTCTGAAGTAGGAGCCACCACCCAAGAAAAAGAGTTTGGAATTATTGTGAAAAATATTTTGAAATGTTCAGCCGAATGTGGCATAGCTGCTAAAAAAGCAAATAGGATTATTCCAAAAAAGGATGGAGAACAAATCTGAGAATATGGTTTTACCTCTGTATAGGTCCCTTGTGCATCTTTACCTTGAGTACTATGTGCAATTCTGGTTGTCTCCTCTCAAAAATGATATAGTGCAGCTATAAAAGGTGATAGAACGTCTCTCTTATGAAGAGAGGCTAAACATTTTAGAGCTTTTCAGTTTGATGGAAAGACTGAGTAGATATGATAAAAAAAAGTTTATAAAACTGAGGTGGAATGGTTTAAACAAGTAACGATTTTTAACCTCTCAAACAACATGAAGGCAAGAGGATACTCCATGAAATTAATGACCATTTTAGTGAAAACAAGGGGTTTTTTTGTATTTTTTTTAACACAGTGCTTAATTAAGCTGTGAATCTGTTGGCAAAGGATTTGGTCAAGTTGACCCATATAGCAGGGTCAACTCGACTAGCTGCTGTTGGAGACAGAATGCTGTGCTTGGTGGACTTTGGTCTCTGACTCAGTATGGTTTTTCTTTGTTCTTATAAGAAAGATAACTGTACGGTGAAATTTTTCTTCTGTTTTTGGTATGTCATAGTTGCTAATTTGGCTGCTATGTGTCACACCTTATTACCCTTTTTAGATACTAAGGCTTGATTCCAAAATATTAAATTATTATTTTTCTTCAATAAGATTATGTTATGAAGCTAAACTGCTGGTCCTTCCCTTTCTCATTCATATCTAGCATACATTGAATTTTCTTCCTAAGATGCTCAAGCACATTTTTTGTCTTTTCATTGCCATTGGTCTCAGTTTTTTTCCCCCTCAGGTATGGAGACTATAGATCATATATGGCTATTGCTTTTCTACAAAGCAATATGCCCTCTGAATGTGTAAACTCCTGTCATCTCAGTGAATGTCAAAGCTTGCAGTTTAGCACTACTGTTGATAATTATTTACTGTTTGGAAATCTGAAATGGAAAACAGTAAATGATTTTGCTATTTTGATTAGTCATTCTATTGGAAAGCACAGACTGTTTTATAGAAATAGTTAAAGGCCTCTTTTGGAAAAATATGTTCTTTGTTCCCTCCCTATCCACACCACACAATTATGCACAGTGTCTGGAAAAAACGGGATCCCTTACATACTTTGCAACTATTTAAACATTTTGTATCACCTTTGAAAATACATTAGTAAAATGGGGGGGGGGGGGTTCATAGTTAATTCATCGTTTGTGTTCAAAGTATCCTCCTTCAACATTGACACATTCATGAAGTCTTTGACACTACTGAGCTGTTGGCTCGAATTCTGGGGTTTAATTAATTCAGAACTCAACTGTTTTGAAGGCTTGATGTGCTGAGACTCCATTCTGTTGAAAAATAAAGTACACAGAAATGTCTCAAATTTCATGCAGAAGTTTCTGCTGCTTCAGTAGGACGTTTTTGGGTTGTTTGGAAAAATGTTTGGAGTTGTTTTTTTTCCAGACACCATGTAACCATCTGTATGTGTGTTTGTTTGTGCATGTGTACACACACTGTATAACTGTGTATATGTGTGTGTGTGTGTATATATATATATATATATATATATATATATATATATATATATATATATATGTATACACTCACACATGTATTCACTTACAGAAGGGAGAACCCAATAAGTAGCAGCATTCCATGCCATGAATCCTGGGGCAAGCAGTGGCTTCCCCATGTCCATCTCAATAACAGATTATGGACTTTTCCTCCAGGAACTTGTCCCAACCTTTTTTAAACTCAGATATGCTAACCGTTGTTACCACATCCTTCAATGAGTTCCAGAGCTTAACTATTCTTTGAGTGAAAAAAAATATTTCCTTTTATTTGTTTTAAAAGTATTTCCATGTAATTTCATTGAGTGTCCCCTGGCCTTTGTACTTTTTGAAAGAGTGAAAAATCGATCCACTTTTACGTGTCCTACACCACTCAAGATTTTATAGACCGCAATCATATCCTCCCCCCTAGTCGTGTCTCTTCCAAACTGAAGAGCCCTAACTTCTTTAGCCTTTTCTGCCCAACCTTAGACAATAATCTTTTCTGGTTTACCATTTACTTATAAAAATGTTAAACTTGGTGGAGGTGGGGAGGCAGCTTCCAACTGAAAAACCCATTATTGTCACCATTTTCTAAGAAGTAGGACATGAAATGTGCAGGCCAATGCATCTCAAGTTTCACTAGTACTTTAGAACAGAATCTGCCAACATACAGCCTGTTCTAAAATACAGGAAAAATGAACATATACACCAGATGTGTGCAGCATAAACATCTATTTTAGAAAAATTAATTCATAGATCATCGATGGCTTCATAGCCTGCATATAACTAGTTATCTTTGCAACCTTAGAAATGTAAATGACTGTTTTCTTACCATTGTTGCAATGACCACTTTCCTTTACCAATTTGGCACTTGTGGGGGGGGGGGGGGGGCCATGACAAAAACCACTGGAGAATTAAGGGGGTGACCCCCACCAATACCCTCAGTGGAGTGCTGCTCAATAGTTTACCAACTCCTAAATGTGCTTGGTAGCAGGTGTAACCCCAGAGTTGATCTTTTAGGACATTGACATTTAATAAAATCTATGAATTTGCCTTGTCATTGTCTTGACAAGGACATGCCCAAACCACACGTCCTTGCCATTTGCATATGCTTGGATTTGATATGTGCATATCCAAGCTTTGTAAAATGGGGAACTAGATGTTATGGAAGATGAACATTTAAGTGCCAGTTTATGCATATATCAAGTAGGGCTTGTAAAATGAGGGGCAATGGCCCCCACATCACAGAAGACTGCCGTGTAAAGAAATGCCTTCCATTAGATGTTGGGTAATAGCTTGCCTGTCAAGGTTCACACTCCTGTTATAAGGATGAAGATGATATTCTAGTCATTCTGCATTGCCTTCCTGCTGCCAAACAAGGCCTAATAAGAAGAAAAAGATAACATCATTGGGGCAGGGAATTAAGAACAGTGCAGCATGTGCAAATAAAGGAGGTAATTTAAGAGCAGTTTCCACGTGTAATAACAGGATTATGTATCCAGAAATCATCTCTTATGATTCCTAGTAGGAGCCTGATGGCATCAGGAGATTGTGGGCGCACAGTCTTAGATGATTGCCAAAATGTTGTTAGTCATGTTGCAGTCTGCACAACTGGCAGAAGAAAAGTTATGAACATGCATCACCGAGAAGCAGGATCTGAACAGAGGATTGCTTGCAGGATCTGCACACAACGTATGCACCTGAAATGTAAGACGCACAAGAAAAAGAACGGATTTGGGGTTTAGCACATGCCTTTTTCACTCAAAAGATTCTGCCTGCCCTCTCCAGATTGGGTGTTGAGGACCCTGGCAGAAACCTAATAACTAATTCCAATTCAGCTGTTCAGGCCATGACTCCAGGTGCACTTCCATCTTGTCTTGCTCCAACCAGTTTCCTCATGGTTTTCCTCAGTGTCTTCTGACTCCATTAAAAATTACCTAGGCTGCCATGAGTCTCATGCACCTTCTGAAGCTCTACCAAAAGTCCAGTCCATTAGGTAGAGTTATCTTGACAAGGGCATGGCTGAATAAGACATACTGACCGATCCACATTCTCTCCAGGTTAGCCAATTTATGGACCAGCAATATAAATCAAAAGGGTGGCCCACAGGGCAGGCTCTCTCACTACTAAAAAATAACTAAGCCTCATGTGCATCATGCACAAAAAAAAGGCTTTAATGGTTATTAGATTTGTTTCCCAGACAGAGGACATCCCCAAGGAAACTGAACACCAGTGGTGTGCTATTAAGGACTAGTTCATATTCACTAATACAGGAGCCTGAGAAAGCCAGCCTCCTGATACAATGGCAAAAAGGCTACTGACAGCACGAGCTTCACAAGAAAAATTATTTTCCCAGACGAAGATGTCAAAGATGGACTATCCTGGGATTGTGTAGGGCTGAACCACTAAGCCCAGCCACATTGAAATGGCTTTGAAAAGGATTATGTAATCTGGACACAACAATGAGAATTTGCATAGAATCTTATCTCTTGAATAAGAGTGTTACCACTTCGTGTAAACAGGACAGAGGTAGCTCTGCAATCTCAAGGACTTCCATCAGAACTTGCAGGAGGTCAGATCTTAGTAGATTGAAAAATTATGGAAAACTTTCACAGCTGCTGATGGCTGGAGCTTTGTCACCCTAGGGATATAGAGATCTCTACCAAATCTAGGGCTTGTCTAGCCTGTCCTTTATGCCATATCCCCTCCCATGAAACACTGCAAAAATCTCAATTGACAGAGTGTGAGGAGGCAAGAGTTGAGTAAAACATCTTAACCCTCACGAAGATTCTCTGTGTCTATATGAAGAAAGTCCTGCTTGTAGATAGCAAACATGCTATCTGCCTTTTGTTTCCCCTCCCTTTCTTGAACGTACAGCAGTGCAAGATGAATTTTGGTCAGAAATTGATTTCAAGTCATAACCTCCAAAAACAAAAACCTGTCCCCCCATGGTCTCATCACTTCTGAACGATTAGAAGAAGTGCAGCTTCTCATACTCATTCCACAGGATCTAGTCAACTAACATCATAAATTAAATTGCTGAAACACAGACTGTGTCAAGTCTACTGTATCTGGTTTCTCATTAAAACTTTTCCACAGTCAGCCTCTGGAAACCAGACAGAGTACAGATGGTTAAACAGTTTTTAAAAATCCATCACAAACTTTACTTTTCTTTACATGATTGACTTGATATAGAATCTTTCATTAAAACATAAGGCATTTTCAATAAAAGGAAAACACATTTTAAAAGGCAAGAAGTAAGACACTGGTGAAGAAAAGCCATGTGACACGCTACATAGTGTTTGCAAAGAAATAGCAAGATGCTTTTTATTATAGTATATGATGGCTTTTGATAGGTTAATCACTTTGCAGCTGGCTTAGAATGTTGGCTGAAAATTAATTTTTTAATAGTTCTGTCATGCAGCACTGGTTAAAAAATAGAATATAGGATACTTCCACTGGTGGTGTTTCATGTTAGATTATGTAAGGTTATTGTAGACTGTGTGGTAACATGATTTAATTTCTATAATCTAGTCATCCTTCAGAGTAATGGTTTTGCGAACAGAATAGCATGCAAACATTTTTTTTCTTTGTTACAAATAATTCTTGTTTTGATTCCTGAGAGATTCTCAGTCTTCAACATTCTGCGGTAGGTAATGTCAGTTCATCATATAAGTGATGATAATTCACATCTACAGTTTGATTTGCAGCATTGTTCTCCCTGAAAAATGCTGACATTTTGCTTTCATATCAAAGGGGGGAGGTGGGGGAGGGGAGCAGGTGTTGGAAGAGGGGGAAAAAATTGCTCAATTGAATTAAGCAGAAAATCATGTGACTAACTTTCAAGAGTGCAGTTTTATCGTATTCTATCTGACATGTTACAGTTTTCCTTTCCCTCTGAAACTGATGGTGGTTTGTATGAAAACCAAATAGAATTTAGCTCACTGAAACTACTGAGAGGAGAGTCCTATTCACAGGCAACATTTCAATAGACTCTTCTAGTTATTGCATATTGAATAGTAGTGCCAAAAGTGCCCTATAGAGCCAAAGACCTAAGATCTTAGCATACGAGTTGCAGAGAAAACCAGTGGTAAGTAATAATTGTCCAACACAGTTCACAAAATGTTTTATGTTGCACAGGCATATAGATAGCTGAATGGCTTGAAGACATAAAGATCATTTGGTTACATGCCTGCCTGGTGCAAACATGACGGACCTCACATGTCACCTAGTAATTGTTTTGGTGCCGGGGAGCAGCCAGCTGTCTTGGTACACAACAACATAGGAAATTGTGGGAGGGAGATTCTGGAAACCAAATTTAGCCACTTGGGAGGGCTTTTATTTTTATTTATTTTTGTTATATTTGTACCCCGCGCTTTCCCACTCATGGCAGGCTCAATGCGGCTTACATGGGGCAATGGAGGGTTAAGTGATTTGCCCAGAGTCACAAGGAGCTGAAGTGGGAATCGAACTCAGTTCCTCAGTTCCCCAGGACCAAAGTCCACCACCCTAACCACTAGGCCACTCCTCCACTCCACTTTTATTAAGGCACGCTCACGTTTTTAGCACGCTAAAAATAGGCACGTTCTAAACATTAGAGCCGCCCCATAGGAATGCATTGGCGTCTCTGACGTTTAGCGCACGCCTATTTTTAGTGCACGCTAAAAACCTAAGCATGCCTTAGTAAAAGACCCCCTTAAGTAGAAAGTAGAAATCCAGAACCTGCAGGCTAGCTTTCAGAAGTGCTTCCCATTCTACGTTTAGGAACCAGTGAGACATTGGTGCAGGAATGAGGGATTTATATTTGTTAGGGAAGGGGAAGCCTATTCCAAAAACAGGGAAGTTAGGGCATCTCAATAGGTTGCAACTATCAAAAGTAAGTCAGGAGCCTTTAAGGGGAGACCAGAATAAAGATCAAAAACTATCCCTGTCAACTGCTAAACAACTTGTAGATACAAACAGATGCACTTTGAATTGTCTGAATACAAATGCTAGAAGCCTAAAAATAAAATTAAAAAGTTAGCATATATAGCGCTAAATGAAGAGGTAGATATAATAGGCATCTCAGAGACCTGATAGAAGGAGGATAACCAATGAGACACTGTTACTGGGGTACAAAATATATTTTAGTGATAGGTTGGGTCAATTGGAAGGGGGTGGCACTACATGTTAAAGAGGGATTAAGTTAACAATAAACATTCAGCAGGAAACAGCCACGTGGAATCCTTACAAATAGAAATTCCATATGTAAAGGGAACGAGAATAAAGGTAGGGCTATACTACCGTCTCCCAGGCTAGAACAAACAGGTATTATCAGAAATTAAGGGGTCCTTTTACTAAGGTGTGCTGAAAAATGGCCTGCGGTAGTGTAGGCACGTTTTGGATGCGTGCAGAATCATTTTTCAGCGCACCTGTAAAAATGCCTTTTTTAATATTGTGACCAAAAATAGGTGTGTGACAAAATGAAAATTGGTGCGCGCCCATTTTGGATCAGAGAGCTTCCACCTATTGACTTAGCGGTAAGGTCTACACGCGTAGAATGCCGTTTACTGCCTGGTAGCGCTGTGCGCCAAAAAATAAAAAGTATTTCTGGTGCAAGTAGGGAACGCACATCAAAAATGAAATTACTGTCCAGGCCACGCGGTAGCTGGGCAGTAATCCCAAATTGACATGCATTGGGTGCGCGCAGGCACCTACGTGGCTTAGTAAATGGGCCCCTAAGAAAGCTGGCAAATTTGACAACACTATAATAATGGTTGATTTCAATAACTAATGAAGATTTATTCCAGTAATAGTTTTAAAAATGTATATATTCCTCAAAATAAAACATATTATATGTCAAAAACATGGAGAAAAAAGACCCCAGAGGCCCACCCTTCAGACAACATACTTGTTTAATTCTAAAATGATCGTTCCAATCATTGGTGAACAAAATTCCACGTGATTTACATAGCTGGCTCAGGAACCAACAAGAAGGGGAGCTATTTTAGATGTAATCTTTTAGTGGGAGATGTAATGGTGTTGGAGCTTCTTGGCAATAATGATAAATAACATAATCAAATCTGACTTAATAATTGGTGTGAAGACACTAAGGAAATCTACTGCTTCGGCATTAACTTTTGAAAGGGCAGCTATGATAATATAAGGAAAATGGTTTAAAAAAAAAAAAAGCTAAAAGGAGCAGCTGCAAACATACATGCTAGCACTCTAGGTGCCTGAGCACCCCCAATATTGAGCAAATGCCTTTATGTTGTGCAGGGAGGGGTAATTTGAGATGAGTTTAGCACCTTCAATTATTCTTAAAAGTTGGCTGCTATGGCTGCAAAGGTCAGGAGTTTAAATCTGCATGGATGTTGTTTAAAAATACCATCTTGGAAGCTCAGACTGGATGTATTCCATATATCAAAATATGTGGAAGGAAGGCCAGACAACGGCCAGTTTAGTTAAAAGGTGAGGTAAAAGAGAGAGAGAAGAGCATTTTTCAAAAAATGGAGAAAATATCTGAATATGGAAAAGAGAAAGCTGCATAAATACTTACAAGTTAGATGAAAAGCATTGATAAAGATGGCAAAAAGAGAATTTGAAAAGAAGTTTGCCATAGATGCAAAATCTTTTTCAGGTACGTTAGAAGCAGAAAGGCTGTAAGAGACTCAGTTGGACTGTTCGATGATCATGGAGTAAAAGGAGCACTCAGAGATGACAAGGCCATAGTGGAGAGACTAAATGAATTCTTTGTTTTGCTCTTCACTAAGGAGGATGGCTTTACCTGTGCCAGAAATGGCATTTAAGGGTGATGATATGGAAGAACTGAAAGAAATCTTGGTGAACCTGGAGGATGTATTAAGTCAAATCGACAAGTTAAAGAGCAGCAAATCTCCTGGACCAGATGGTTTACACCCCAGGGTACTGAAAGAACTGAAAAATGAGGTTCCAAGATGGCGCTCTGACCGGACGCACCTGAGTTTGCTGCTGAGGTCCTTTGCAGTTCCTTCTGCTGTTTTCGCTGTTTCTGTGCCCTCCTCGATGGGGAAACGGAGGGGGAAAGTTAGGGAGCATTCCTCGGCTCCTGGGACACCCTCGGCGCTCCTGCAGACGACTCTGCAATTTCCAACGCAGCAACCGGGACCTCGGGGAACTTCGACCCCCTCTGCCGCTCTCGACGCATTGGCGTCGATTGAGAGCGCTAACGGGGCTTCCCTGAGCCCTGTAGAGCGCATTGCTCCGCCTCAACCCGGAAGGGAATTGCCGATAGCCCAAGCAGTGAGGGAGAATGAAGGCGTTCAACCTAACTTGCTCGAGGGAAGGACTGCGGCGATAGAAAATGGTCCCCAACTGAAAGAAATGCTTTTTCAATCAGCTTTACAGGTACTTCCTTTGGAAATTGTTTCTAAATTATCTGAAGTTGGTGCTCAAATTCAATCCCCTCCTGGAATTTCTGGCGTGACTAGACCAGCAATTGTGACATTAGTCACTATGGGATATGGTACATAATATTCAAATCTCCATGCAACCTACATTGAAAGAAAATACTGATAATATAAGAACTGTTTCTGAAGCTGCGTTACTCCAAGCACAGGTATCTGCGCAGCAGGCCTTGAAATTGGAAAATTTGAATACTAAATTACAAGAAATGGGAACTCTAGAGACTGTTTTGGTTAAGGACAATGTTTTTCTTCATAGACGTACAGAATATCTGGAGAATCAGATTCGGAGACTTAATCTTAGGTTTCTAAATTTTCCTAAATCTCCTCTTATTTCACCTGTTGAAATGATTAAGAAATATATGGTGGACATTCTCGGAATGGACAAGGATTCATTGCCCCCCATAACACGGGCCTATTACATCTGGAACCCACAGGGGGGCGATGGAAACCTCCCAATGGTGGGGGATGGAATGAATTTAACTTCATTCCTTGAGAGCTCACTGGAGGTTATTACCCAGAGGACTACTATGCTTGTTACTTTTGTCTTGGAACCTGACCGCAATGCAATACTAAGGCTTTCCTTAAGACACTTGGAAAATCTGTTTTTGGGTTCAAAGGTTCGCGTTTTTCCTGACCTCTCAAGGCCCACTCAAGCTAGGCGCAAGGCCTTTTTGGAACAGCGTCCTAGAGCGTTGACATTGGGAATAAACTTTGTACTACGATTTCCTTGTATATGTAATTTAACGCTTGAGGGTAAACAATTTCAATTTGTTGACCCCAAACAGTTAAAAGAATTTCTTGATGCTAGAGTAGATATGAATGTGGTGTGCCCTCCATAAAATGCAGGCTGGGATCAGTAACCTGAGGTAGCAACTGGTGGGGATTAATTTTTTTTTTTTTTTTTTTTGTTATTTACATTTATATTTCTTGATTCTTGGAACCAATGTTTCTTTATCTGTGGACAAACAGGCTTTAAATGTTATTTCTTGTTTTTATTTTTTTTTTCCTGTTGTAAATGCCTATTGCATATTCATAATTTGTAGTGAAATAATGATTTACACCAATAAATAAAATATAAAAAAAAAAAGAACTGAAAAATGAAATTGCAGATCTACTTTTAGTAATGTCCGTGATACCTGAAGACTGGAAGTTGGCCAATGTAATGTCAATTTTGTAAAAGGGTTCTAGGGGTCAATTGGGAAACTATAGACCAATAAGCCTAACATCAGTGCTGGGCAAAATGGTAGAAATATTATAAAGAAAAAAATTACTGAACGTATAAGACAAACATGGTTTAATAGGATAGAGTGAATATGGATTCAGCCAAGGGAGTCTTGCTACATTTTTTGAAGGTATGAATAAACATGTGGTTTAAATGTGGACCAGTTGATGTAGTGTACCACAAGGATCTGTACTGGTCCAGATCTTTTAAGCATACTGTATTTATTAATCATCTGGAAATGGGAACGTTGAGTGAGGTGATCACATTTGCAGATGACATAAAACTGTTCAGAACTGTTAAATTGTATGATGACTGAGAAATTGAAGGAGGACCTTGGGAGGCTGAAAGACTGGACTTTCAAATGGCAGATGAAATGTAATGTGGACAAATACAAAGCAATGCATATTGGGAAGTTATAGTTACAATACATGATGCTGGCTTCCAGATTAGGAGTCACCACAGAGGAAAAGGATTTAGGTGTCATGGCAGCCAAAAAAGCAAACAGAATGTTAGGAATTACTGGGAAAGGAGCAGAGAATAAAACAAAAAATATCATGCCTCTGTATCACTCTATGGTGAGACTACACCTTGAGTATCATGTGCAATTCTGGTCACCTGAACAAGTTGCAAAGAAGAGCAACTAAAATGTTTAAGGGGATGGAACGACTTGTATGAAGAAAAGCTAAAGAGGTGGAGAAGAAATGGCTGAGGTGGGATATAGTAGAGGTCTATAAAATCCTGAATGGAGTGGAACAGGTATTAATTTTTTACTCTTTCAAAAACTACAAAGACTAAGGGACATTCCATGAAGTAACATAGTAGCACATTTTAAACAAATAGGAGAAAATATTTTTTCAATAACACATAGTTAAGCTCTGGAACTCATTTCTGGAGCAAGTGGTAAAAGCAGTTATTGGACAATTTTCCTGGAGGAGAAAAGCCCATAAACCTTTTTTAAGGTAAACCTGGGGAAACCCACTGCTTATATCAGGGGTTAAGTTGCATGGATTCTTGCTACTTTTGGCAACACTGCCAGGTACCTTGCGACCTGGACTGGCCACTGCTGGAAACAGGATACTGGGCTAGATAGACACTTGGTCTGATCCATTAAGGCAACTTATGCTCTTATCTAATACTACTGAGCTGTTGGAAGTATGTAGTTTACAGTAGACCATAGTGGGAAACTACATATTTTCTTTAAAGCTCTGCATATGTGCCGAACACCAATTTCATTCTGTGACGGGTGTTCATGACCAGAAATGGACTAACTGTAGAGAATTTTGTTTTATGATTTATAATGGGAAAATCTGCACTGTGTAAAAGATGTATTTCAACAATAAGCTTTACAGCTGAAGTGTGGTCATGCTTAGATCTCAAATATGAAAAGGAATCAGTTCTCATGTAGAAGTTAGTTTTGTTTTTCTGAAATATATATGTGTGACACCTGCATCTTTGCATTACATTGAAATGCTACTTAAAATTTGCAAGGTTAAAATGCATTGTATTGCAGATGTGAATTTAGGTCTTCCAAGTAAAAATACTGATTTATTTAAATTATGTCTGGTTAATATACAACATGACATCTGTTTTTAGTTCAGCTCTTTTCAGTCTCTCTTGATTTAAACTTTGTTGATCCAGAGGAAAGATCAAATTCTTTTCATCCATTTAAACTCTTCATACATTTTTTATGGAGAATTTCCTTCCTGACTCTGATTTTCAGCTTACATCTGCTACCTTAAGTAATGCTTAAAAGTTTCAGTAAATATTCTACCTATACCTTTACTCTTCAAAACTTTAAAGCTGTTATCAACAAGAGTTACAAGAACAATGATAAATAAACAAGTCATCTTATTTTTTATTAAAATTTAGTCTTTCCTCTGCTATATCAGATTTTCTCTTTTGGACTTCCAGTGCCCAAGGGCCAAAGATTACTTGCAAGTTCTCAGCTCCCATGGCAGCCTCGTTGTAGGTGGTACAGTGGCACAGGGACCACATGCAGCTCTTGAAGTGGGCACTTCTATCCCGTTGGTCTCCCCAGTTGCACTCCCTAGAGGATCACCTCCCTCTGCTTGGCCTGGTGAGAAGCAGTCTGCGTTGGTGGATGAAAATGTCATCTCTCAGGAGGCATGAGTCTAGATTCCCCACAATGGACTGTGATGACGAGAGGCACCAGCCTATGTGGCTGGGGGGCGCTTTGTTTGGGAAGAGTGGCTCAAGGGGAGTGGTCTCCTCTAGAGGCGAGTTTGTCGATAAATGTGATGGAACTGAGAGCGATCCAGCTGGCCCTCCTAGCCTTTAAATCTCTTCTGGGCAGAGTGGCAGTGAGTTATGTCCGAGAACGCCACAGCAGTCACCTACGTCAATCATCAGGGAGGCATGAAGAGTTGGTTGGTCTATGGTAGAGGAAGTGTTCTTGTGTGGGCAGAAGTTCATCTGGTAGGTCTCTCCGCAGTTCACTTTGCCTGGGTGGACAACGTGCTAGTGGACTTTCTCAGTCAACATCTCCTGGACCCAGGAGAATGGAAACTCAGTCCAGAGGCCTTCTCTCAGATAGTGGACTACTGGGGCCTCCCAGTCATGGACCTCATGGCATCCACCGTCAACACCCAGGTTCCTCGCTTCTTCAGCCAGCGGAAGGAGGTCAGGCTGAGGGACTCGTTTCACTGGTACAGCCTTTTTCCAGCGTCAGCCTTCTTTATGTGTTCCCCCCTTAGCCCTTGATAGGCAGAGTTCTACTTTAAATTCAGCGCCATGCCAGCCAGGTAGTTTTGGTAGTGCCAGATTGGCCATGCAGGCCGTGGTACTGAGAACTCATTCAGCTTCTCGTGGCACAGCCTTTTCAATTTCCACTGGTGACAGATCTTCTGTCTCAGGGTCCGGTGCTCATGGCAGATCCAGCTCGGTTCTCGCTTATGGCTTGTCTGTTGAGATGGTGCATTTGTTGAAAAAAGGGTTTTCTGCCCTAGTGGTTGCTACTATGCTTTGTTCGAAGAAGTGTTTGACTTCTCTCACCTATATTTGCATCTAGCACGTGTTTGAAGACTGGTGTGGGGACCATTCCTTTGTGCTGCTGCGGTTCCCCAGATTCTTGATTTCTTATAGACTGGCCTAGATAAAGGAATCGTTTGGTCATCCTTGACGGTGTAGCTGGTGGCTGTGACCTGCTTTTGGGGCCTGATTCAGGGGTCCCTTCCTGATGTGATTTGTTTCTTTCAGGGCATACATCTTATTCGTCCTCTCATTCATAGGCCTGTTCCACCTTGGGATCTTAACCTGGTGTTGTCCGCCTTCATAGAGCTGCCTTTGGAGCCCTTGGGGTCCTGTACTCTGAAGGATGTGACATTGAAGACAGTGCTTCTTGTGGCCTTGGCTTCAGGTTGACGTGTTTCTGGGTTGCAGGCTTTGTCCTCTAGGGAGCCTTTCCTCCAGTTTTTTCGGGAGAAAGTGGTACTCCAGGCAGTTCCTTCCTTTCTGCCTATGGTGGTTTCTCCATTTCATGTCAATCAGCAGGTTTCCCTGCCCATCTATCACCTTGATGTGTTTGCTCATCAGGATGCACAGTTTGGAGCCAGGGGCTCCGTGGGTCCCACCCATGGTGGTCACTGCTCTGATACTTCCCATCTGTGCTGGTCTAGAGGGGCTGTATGGAAGGAGCAATTAGATCTTACCTATTAAATTGGCTTTTCTTTAGTCCCTCTAGACTGGCACAGAGCCCTCCCAGCAGATGGTAGTTTCATCGTTTTCGGTTTGTTTGTAGCTGGTACTCTCATGAAGTCTTTTGTCGGTTCTTTTTTGGGACTCTACAAAAAAAAATACAGACAGGAGAGTGACAGGATTCAGCTCTGTACCAGCCTTCTTGCAGGTGGTCGGGGCTAGTGTATCCTGTTCCTCCTATTTGGCAGCAGCAGTGCAGACAGCCTTGGTCAGGGGATCCAAAATTGGATGGAGATTTTGATTTCCCTTTGTACTGTTTTCTCTTTGTTGTTTAGTCCTGTGGGTTATCTGCTTTGCTAGGCATAGACTGGTTTCCTGAGGACTGCACAGCCCACTTATAGGCTCACTTGAAGCTCAGTTTGTTCTCCCTCCATCTGCTGGTCGGAGTGCATAACCCATCTGTGCCAGTCTAGAGAGACTAAAGGAAAGCCAGTTAGCAGATAAGATCTAATTTCTCCTTTTTAGTGCACAGGTTGATATGCAGATTTGGCAATTACTTCCTTAGCACATCCTGCGGTATGCCATTTTAAGCTGCATTATGCACATATTATCACCTAACACAACTTAGTAAAAGGGCCCCTTAGATATTAAAATTGCCAATTGTGGTTTTTATATTTCTCAGAGAACTTGGGAGGGGAATGTAATAGAGGGTTATTTTTTAATTCCCTGGTAAAGGGGGACCCTGGATTTAACAATTTTTTTAGAAAGTTCCTCTGATAATATTTTTACCAGGGTGACTCTCTTGTTTATATTTTTCACTGAGAAAAATAGTGATGATTCTGAAATATCTCTTTAAGAAGAGGAGAGTTTATTATGTGGGCAAAAGCTTCAGTTGGTTTCCTGACGTGGTGAGAACCACAAAGTCCAGGAGCAAACTGTTTTTGGAGTTGAAGGCAAATGTGCTTGCATTATAAGATTCCTTTTTTCTTAGATTCCCTTAAATATGTTTAGTAACTTTGCAGGGGAATCGATATGTTTTCTTGAGCCCACTCATTTAGAAAGATAACAATGAAAAGTCATCTTCATGAATTCAGGAAGGGTGAACCCTTGGGCTGCAGCCAGGTTAGTGTTCCCCGGTCAACCTGAGGGTTAGCTGAGCCCCAACTGGCGGGAAGCAAGTCACCAGGACAGGGGCACAAGGCAGACAGAACTAGGCACCAGACCCAACTGGAGCCAAAGACGAGGCTCAGTGGGTACTGAAGACTCAGCAAGAGCTGAGGCAAGGCTGGACTAGAGCTGAAGACTCAGCAGGAGTTGAGGTAAGGCTGGGCGGGACAGGAGACAAGGCAATGTAAGCTGGGCTGGAGACAGGCAAGGCTGCAACTACTAGACCAAGTGACCCTGTGCGAAGGTACTAGCAGTGTCGGGGGCTTCCTAATATATGCCCCAAACCAGAAGTGATCCGCAGAGTGCTTCTGACATCCCTGCAAGTGGCCCTTTAAACCAGAATCTTCTGCGTGCGCACGCCCCCAGAAAGCCAGCATCTGCCGGTACCGGAAGTGCAGCAGGATAGTGGACCGCCACCCAGAGGAGCACCATGGAACAGAAGGTGTGTTGGGGCGTCTGGGCAGGAGACACAGCAGAGGCCATGACAACTGGGTTCGATTCCTACTGCAGCTCCTTGTGACTCTGGGCAAGTTACTTAACCCTCCATTGCCCCAGGTACAAATAAGTACCTGTATATACTATGCAAACCGAATGTGTATGTAGTTGCAAAAAAAGAAAAACACAGAAATGCGGTATATCAAGTCCCATTCCCTTTCCATTTGGGGTTAGATGGGTAGGGTTTTAAACTTACAAGTGACTATAGGTTATGTTAGATCTCCTTAGATCAATGATTCTGAAACCTGTCCTGGGGGAACCTCAAACAGGTTTTCAAGAAATCCTACAGTGAATATGCATGAGATAGATTTGCATACCAAGGAAGCAGTGTATATAAATCGATCTTACGAATATTCATTGTGGATAACCTGAAAACCTGACTGACTGGAGTTCCCCCAGGACAGGTTTGGGAATCTGTTCCTTAGAGTTTCCTTTGTTTCTTGATTTAATGCCTTTTCTCTCCTTCCCCCCCCCCCCCACCCCCGAGTTGTAGTCTACCTTATTGCTGTACTTAATATATCCATTAAGCAGGGACTGTCTCTTTATGTCAGGTGTTCAGCGCTGCGTGCGTCTGGTAGCGCTATACAAATGCTAATAATAATATATGATATTTGTCTTGAGTTGATATTTTCTGTATTCAGCAAGATAATTTTGATTTTTGATTGAAATATATTTCAAAAGTCTTAAATATTAAAAAGACTGCTCACTCTGTTTTGTTCTTAACTAAATTTTTCCATTCTGCTTGTTCCAGGTTTAGGCTTATTTAAATCCAAGTACATGATGTGTATGGATTATAGTGGTTTAGATTTGTCAAGTCCTTGCTTTGTCAAAAAGAGTGTATTAGATTAAGTACAGTAGTAGCACTGATACCTCAGTTTCATGTCTACCATGGTATATTCAGTCTGTGATTAAAAATTATCTTTCTGAGCGTAATATTAGATACAGTTTACAGTTTATTAAAACTTGCTATACTGCCATATCCGAACAAGTAGGTCAAAGCAGTGTACAGACTAAAAAAAACATAAAGAAAGGAACTCCAATTTAGTTGTGTAGAAAAGAAATTCAAGCATCTGATAACGTACACACCCACTTCTGTGGTATTGTAGTCATTTATGCACATCGATGACCTCTTATGAAATACTGACCGACACATGCTTTGAAATGATGGCACATTTGCTGATGGTGGGCATGCACGGGTAGAGTTTAGGTGGAGAATGGATGGAGCATGCAAATATATTACATACATTATAAAAGGCTATAAAATACATATGTACTTGACAAATATCAGTGCTGACATTTATATCCACTTTAATGCTTGTATAAATGTTAGCATTTATTTTTATTTTTATTTTTTATACATAAACAATTATTCAAGGAGTTACACTTGATTGGAAAGTGTTAATTTAGGAATATTCAAAGTAATTACATAATATCTCGAAACACTCAAGTCCACATTATACTGGAGAGACATCCTTTAAACAGGAGGATTTAAAAGAAAACAACTTTAAGGAGTTTTAACAACTAGTAGATATGTAGCAAGGTTTATATTATTTTGTTCCTTCAACTTTCTTAGAGGCCACAAAAGTTGTTAATTGCGATGACTCCATGAAAACATATTTACAATCTTTATATAATACTATGCATTTACAAGGAAAGCGAAGAAAAAAATGTTCCGCCTAGTCGCAATACTTCGGGTTTCAATATCAAAAATTGTTTACGTTTCTTTTGTGTTTCTTTTGAGACATCCGGAAACAAAAGTATCTTTAAACCCGAAAATGGCTTGTCCTTATGTTTAAAAAACATTTTGAACAGCCATTGCTTGTCCGGATATAAAGCCACCGTGACAACTAATGTTGCAGCAGTGGCTTGATCAGTATCTGATGTCTCCAAGAGATTTGTAATGTCCAAGGATGTTTGATGATGCAATACCGGTTCCTGTACTTTTTGTGGAACATAGTAAGCCAGGTCAGGTCTTCCCATGTCCTGGAAAAGGGGCCTTTTTTAAAGGGCTGGAAAATGGACGTGCGGCAAAATAAAAACCAGCGCGTGTCCATTTTCGTCCTGAGACCCATTGACTTAGCAGTAAGGTGTCATGCACTACCAAGGTGGTAGACATACAGTACATCCACTGCTATT
The DNA here is from genome assembly GCF_901765095.1 of Microcaecilia unicolor. NCBI lineage: Eukaryota > Metazoa > Chordata > Amphibia > Gymnophiona > Siphonopidae > Microcaecilia > Microcaecilia unicolor. The sequence continues at coordinate 240,587,717 of NC_044034.1, read as the reverse complement.
TACCGCCAGTAGAAAATAAAAAATATTTTCTACCGCCTGTTTTCAGCACGCACCAAATTCAGAATTCCCACCCAGGGCACATGGTAACTGCGTGGTAATAATTGTATGGCACGCGCTGGACACACGTAGGCCCTTACACACCTTTGTAAAAGGGCCCCTGTGAAATACCAAAAGTAACTTAAATTTGATACGCTAAGCAATTGGCAACCACTTCAACCTTTCCAGGTATACAGTAGTGTGTTCAAACTTCGGCAGATCAAACAACAAACGAGCTGCCAAGTTCTGAACCATTTGCATAGATTTAATACCAGTAGCAGATAAACCCAAGTAGGCTATGTTACAATAATCGATACCACTCAAAACCATGGCTTTAACAACTCGTACTAGATCCATTTTTGGTAGAAGATTCCACAATATACTTCATAAATGAAGCTTAAAGTAAGAGTTACAAACCAATTGTTGAATCTGGAATTTAAAGGAAAACTGAGAGTCAAACAAAAATCCCAGGCTACGTACCTGGGGTGCCTACTTTCACAGGAACTCCTGCCAGTAGTACAGTTTCAGGAAAAATGAACTTCCACTAACATAAAGCAGTCCTGTTTTTTCCAAATTTAACTTCAAACGATTCCTTACCAACCACTCAACAGAGGATGAGAATGTATTTGTAAATGCCCACCTCCTTGAGGAGACACACAATAAAAAGTTTGAAGGCAGGCTGGTGGGTGAGTGTCATTGACACACTGATCAGCAGTGTCGAGGCCTAGCATGGGAGGATATTTGGCAACTCTCCTTCAGCTTATTTGGCTTTAAAGTGGACCTGACTCAAAACTTAGTGATGACCACTGAAATAAAGAAAACGAGCAATTGCAAAATTCCCAGTGCTTTAAAATTAGAGAGAGGTGTAAACACAGTTGCCAATACTATGTCACACGACAATAATGAAACACTTTTTGTACACTTTTAATAGGCATGCACGTCTTGAAAATATAATGTAAATAGTGTAAAATAGTGATATGATTCTACTAGCTATCAATTGTATCATGTTAAAGTACATTTTAAGAAATGTTTACAGTAAAGTGAGCTTGACAGTTCCCTTTTCAACCTCAGAGAAGGATATTGATCAGATTCAGAATGATCAGCAGCATTCAGTGAATTTGATCGATGTTGGCACAAATGATACTGCTAGGTATCCTGCTGAGCATATCAAACATGACTTCATGGCTGTGGGTCAGAGGATGAAGCATCTACATGCACAGGCGGTGTTCTCGTCTATCATTCCTGTTAAAGGTAATGGCCAAATGAGGGAAGCTTGCATCCTGGAACTGAATGTGTGGCTGCGTGGATGGCGCCAACATGAGCGCTTTGGTTTCCTAGACCATGGGATGAATTTCCATGAGTTACTGAGCAGTGATGTGTCCATTCTTTCAAAGAAGGAATGAAGTTTCTTCAGTAGCAGACTGTCTAAAAGATGACTTTAAACTACATTTTCAGGGGATGGGTGAGAAAAGCCCCAAAGTCATTAATAACCCTCAGAAAGGTAAGACATCAAATACCTTTATAGAAAAGGAAAAAAACAGTAAAATCTGGAGAGCTTTGTTATACCAATGCCTATAGTATGGGAAACAAATTTCTAGATCTAGGGGCTACAATGATAGAAGCTGACTTGGATTTAGTGGCGGTCACGGAGTCAGGGTTCAGTGAGAACCATGACTGGGATATAGTTATACCTGGCTATAATCTATTCAGGAAGGACAGGGTAGGAAAAAAGGGTGGATGAGTGGCATTATATATGTTACAAATAGTATTAAAGTGACAGAATTGCAGGACATATGGGGGTAAGGAAGAAGCATTGTGGGTTAAACTGGTAAGAGGGAAAGGAAAATGTATTTACATTGGTATAATATAACAGGTCATCTTCACAGTCAGAAGAAATGAATAGAGACTTAATGGAAGACATTCACAAGATAGCTAGGAAAGGGGAAGTACTAATGATAAGTGATTTTAATATTCCAGACGTTGATTGGGGCGTCCCTGCTGTGGGGTCATTTAGAAGCAAAGGTATCTTGGATTCTTTACAGGATGAATTGTTCCAGCAGTAGGTAATGGAACCAATGCATGATGGAGCTATTCTAGACCTGGTGCTTACAAACGGGGAGAATATTTCTGATGTTACGGTGGGAGATCATTTGGCATCTAGTGATCACCGAATGGCGTGGTTCAATATTAAGACACAGGAGGAGAGGGCTTATTCAAGATTGAAGGCCCTAGATTTCAAAAGAACTAACTTTGCTAAGATGGGGGAATTTCTTAAGAAAGAGTTAGTTGGATTGGAGCAGCTGAAGGAAGTAAAACATCAGTGGACAAAACTGAAAGGAGCTCTTTTAAAGGCAACAAACCTTTATGTTAGAAAATTACATAAAAGTAAGAGGTAAAGAAGGCCGTTCTGGTTCTCAAACATAGTAGCTGAAAAGGTAAGGGAAAGAAGGTTAGCGTTCATACATTACAAGATGACTCAGACATCAGGAAGACAGGGAAAAATACCTGGAAAAGCTGTCAGGAAAGCAAAGAGGCAAATGGAAGAAAAGATAGTCGATACAGTAAAATTGGAGGACAACACATTTTTCAGATATGTGAGTGACAAGAGAAAGTGCCATAATAGCATTGTGAGGCTCAAAGCGGAGGGGGAGGAATATGAAAAAGATGATAACGATAAAGCTGAAATGCTTAACAATTATTTCTGTTCTATGTTCATGGACGAAAGGCCAGGGGTAGGACTGTAGAAAAGAAATGCCAACGGGGATGGATGTTTGGTAGACCAGGAACGATTCCCAGAAGACTGTTCGTGAGAAGCTAGCTAAACTAAAAATATACAAAGTGATAGGTCCTGATGGGATACATCCGAGGATACTCAAGGAACTTGGAGAAGTTCTGGTGGCTCCACTGTCTAAACTCTTCAATGCTTCTTTAGAGACTGGAGTTTTTCCGGAGGACTGGAGAAGGGTGGATGTGGTCCCTCTGCACAAGAGCAGAAGTAAAGAGGAGGTTGGGAATTACAGACCTGTCAATCTGACCTAAACTAATCTGAGTAAACTAATGGAAATGCTTCTAAGTCAGAGGATTGTGAGGTTTCTCAAATCAAATGGACTGCAAGACCTGAGGCAACATGGTTTCACTAGAGGCAGGTCATGCCAGACAAATCTGATTGATTTCTTTGACTGGGTGACCAAACAGTTGGGTGTGGAAGGGGTATTAGATGTGGTGAACTTGGATTTTCGCAAAGCCTTTGGCATGGTTCTGCACAGAAAACTGATAAACTGAATGCCCTTGGTATAGGACTGGGTTAAAAACTGGTTAAATGGAAGGACACAGAGAGTAGCAGTAAAGGTGTACCTCAGGGATCAGTGGTGTACCTCAGGGATCGGTACTCAAGCCGGCTCCTTTTGGAAGTGATATTGCAGAAGGACTATCTGTTAAGGTTTGTCTTTTCCTGGATGATACCAAACTCTGTAAGTCTCTGCTGCGATCTCAAGAATTGTACTGTGTACAATTCTGGAGACTACATCTACAGAAAGATATAAACAGGATGGAGTCAGGCCAGAGGGCAGCTTCAGAATTGGTCAGTGGTCTCCGTCATAAAACATATAGAGACTGGCTTATGAACCTCAACATGCATACACTGGAAGAAAGGGGATATGATAGAGATGTTTAAATACCACAGTGGCATTAATGTACAGGAGGTGAGCCTTTTTCAAATGAAGGAAAATGCTGGAATGAGAGGGCATGGGATGAAGTTAAGAGGAAATAGGCTTAGGAGGAATCTAAGAAAACACTCTTTCACAGAAAGTGTGGTGGAGCTGTGTAATGGCCTCCTGGTGGAGATCATGGAGGAGACAAGGACTGTATCAGAATTTAAGAAAGCATGGGACAAGTACGTGGAATCCCTTTCAAAAAGGAGAAGTTAGTGGTTAAAGAGAATGGGCAGATTGGATGGGCCATTTGGCCCTTATCTGCTATCATGTTTCTGTGTTTCTACACAGATTTGTAGTTATTCTGTTTAATGTCCCATGACAGGACAGGCATAGAATGCCAGAATTTGCATCTCTAATCGGGAGCGTAGCCAGACCTGTTATTTCGGGTGGGTCCTTCCTATCCCCATCCCTGTCCATACATATAGGTTTTTTTCTTAAACTTTCCCTCTGCCCCTGCTATCACCATGGTTCTCCCCCCCCCCCCCCCCTCATCAGCTGCTCTTTCCTCCCCGCCTGGCATCCGTTCCTCTTCCCCCTCCCCGGTTTACCTCCAAGCCGTCGCAGGCAGCAATTCCAGTAACAGCCTGTGCCAGCCCTGCAGGCTTCCCTTTACCACATCCCCACCAGTGAAAAAACAGGAAATTATGTAATTGAGGGCAGGACGTGGTAAAGGGAAATCTGCAAGGCTGGCGCAGGTTGCTTACAGGAATCGCTGATGACAATAGCTCAAAGGTAGATGGGGCAGGAGTGGGGAGTTTAGAGAGAGACGGGCAGCTGCTGTGAGGGTCAGAGAGAGAGGGGGGTGTGAGGCACCACCAATGAGGTGCTTTGGGGGCCACTAGACTGGGTGGGCCTGTGCCCACCCAGGCCCACCCATAACTATACCACTGTCTATAATGTTTGTACATAATGGCTAAGGTGGTGGTGTCTTTCTTTTGTCATTTTAACAGTCTAGTGGTCATCAATCTGCTGTCTACATACTAATGTATTTCATTGTGATGTGATCCAGTACACTTAAAAATATTGTATACAGTTGTGTACTAGTGTTAATAAAACTAACAAATTGATATCAGATTTTGAGTAGTTTGATTTGGATAAGATTAATGGCTAACGACATGCAATAGTAGTTCAGTATTTCAGTATAATACATCTTTTATTAAACCACATTAGGAAATGGTCTCAGTGAGTTTTTAATGCAGGGTTTTCCCACACAATAGTGCACTAATATTCACATTAGCACGTGTTACCTGAAAAACGTTAACATGGGAGAAGGACACACTAACTGCTCCTGTGTTAACTGTGCATTATATAGTTGCCCCAGGATTCTGTGTCACTCAAAATTGTGCATGTACCCAATTTGCAGGTGCAGTTTAGTTGAGTAACAAGTCAATTGGCACAAATGGGTACTTACAATCAATTATTGGCATTAATTGGCAATCTGGATTTGTCTGTGCATCATGCTAAGCGCTATTCTATAAAGATGCACGTGTAAATCTTTTAGGGGCCCTTTTAATAAGCTGTGGTAAAAAGGGCCCTGTGCTAATGGTGGCAGCCGTTTTTGCCACACCCTGAGGCCCTTTTTTACTGCAGCGGGTAAAAGGACTGAAAAAAGAAATGACCATGCGGTAAGATTGAACTGACCTTGTGGTCATGTGGGGGGAGCACTTACTTCCACCCATTGAGGTGGTGGTAAGGGCTCCCGCGCTGCATGATTACTGCTCAATTACTGCCAGGTAACCCCCCGTCAAAATATTTTTCAAATATTTCCGCTAGTGCCGGAAACGGCGTGCACTGGGGGTGGAACTACCGCTGATGCCAGCATTGGGCCTGCGGAAGTCCTAAAAGGGCCCCTTAGTGCAAAGGGGGCGTGGCCATGTTAAGGGCATCAGTGGATTGAGGGTGTTCACTAAAGATGCACACAGTACTATAGAATTCAGGGGATCTTTGCCTAATTTACACACAAGGATTTACACCAGGTTCACTCAAAGTTGGGTGCAGATCCTGGCACTATCTGCACCCATCTCGGAGCACTGTTTATAGAATAGCGCTCAGCATTCATTTTTTTTGCAGTGCCCAAATATGGATGCCATGTACTGAATGTAGTTCTTAACGCACACTAAAGCAAATGCACTAGCTAAATAACACTTCCACATCCATGATTCCCCCCCCCCCCCCAAAAAAAAAAAAAAAAGATTACAGCAATAACTTGTGATTAGCACACAATGACAGGCAAATTACCGTGAAAAGCTTTAACGTGTTTTGTGGTAAGACTTTTTCCCACATAAAGCATGTGTTAACGCTTAATATAGCTTAATAAAAGGACTCCCTTTTTTCTTATAAATGTAAGGTGCTGCAATTACTTATTAAATTAACTGTATCTGTCTGCACATGCTCGCAGAGTGGAGGAGTAGCCTAGTGGTTAGTGCAGTAGACTTTGATCCTGGGGAACTGAGTTCGATTCCCACTGCAGCTCCTTGTGACTCTGGGCAAGTCACTTAACCCTCCGTTGCCCCTGGTACAAAATAAGTACCTGAATATATGTAAACCGCTTTGAATGTAGTTGCAAAAATCTCAGAAAGGCGGTATATCAGGTCCCATTTCCCCCCTCTTATCTACAGTGGAGCTCATCCTATTCATTTTATAACTTATACATGCAACTTTATTGTCTTAATACCCCAGCTGTATGTTACCATTTATAACAATCAGAAATCCACATAATAGAAAAATAAATATATTGTAAAAATATTACTCCAATTGTCTTCAGGGCAATAGAGTTCTAATGGGGTAGACATTATGTGTAGTTTTGTAGCTTTACTTCAGTGGTGTTTGAGATTTTAACAAACTGAGAAATTACTCAATTTATTATTAGTAAGAGTAAACCTCTGGCTACATAATGCAGCAAGTGTCATTGTTAGTTTTAATTGATATCATAAAAAAGTGTTAACACTTATGAGCTCTCAAAGTCTTTATAAGAACAGCCATACTGGGTCAGACCTAAGGTCCATCTGGCCCAGTATCCTACCTCCAGCAGTGGGCAATCCAGGTCACAAGTACCTGACAGCCCAATAATAGAACCATTCCATGCTACCAGTCCCAGGCAAGCAAATTAGGGACTTCTCCTCCAGGAACTCGTTCAAACCTTTTTTTAAAAACCCAGATACGAGACTTCCGGTGATGGAGTGAGAGGAGAAGACGTGTTTTCTGTCTCTCTGAGAACCCTCCCCCAGCAACGCTAAAATAGCACTAAAAATAAACGAACTAACAGCGTTTTGCGATCATAGGAGCAGTCCTATATGGACCAATACCTAATTCGAACAGCAACAACAATGCCTGGGAAAACAGTAAAGAAAGAAGCCGAACGACAGCGCGGACCGAGTGAGCCTAAAATGGCGGAAAGCCCTACGCAGATGAACTCGTCTCCGGTGTTTACCCCGTCGCAACTAGCACAATTGACGGAGGCCGTCAAAACAGCTATGGCGCCCCAGTATGCCCAGATATCCGAACAACTAGCAGCGGTAGAAACATTACTGGCAGATACAACAAGGAGGACCGGGGACCTGGAAGGCCGCATAGTAGTAGCCGAGGAGGCAGAACATGCTTTGCAGGAGCAAGTCCGTGAATTGGAAAAATTAACGGCAACCCAGGCTCAACAACTAGACGATCTAGAAAACAGATCACGGAGATCGAATTTGCGGATAGTGGGAATTCCTGAGACAGTGCCTGACCAACTACTTCAAACACAATTAGAACGCTGGCTAAAAGAGGAATTTGCGCTGTCGGACAGCGCGGGGCCTCTCTGCCTGGAGCGCGCTCATCGATTGGGCCGAAAAGGAACTGGAAATGGCAGAGCAAGAGTAGTTATTACAAAGATCCACAACTTTGTGCACAAAACTGAGATACTAAGAGGTGCACGCCAGAAATGGGACACATTGACATTTGATGGAGCAAAAATAAAAATCTTTCAGGACTATTCGAGAGTACTGCAGGAATGCAGGCGAGCCTTTGGACCAATATGCACAAAATTAGCAACATTGAATAGAAGATTCATGCTCGCTTATCCGGCACAATTGAGAGTACTGCAAAATGGAAGCTGGAGAGTGTTTCGGACACCGCAGGAAGCACAAGATGGGCTCCAAGATCAACTGAACTTTGAGGACACTAACACATGAATCCAGTACAAGATATCTGAGGTATAGCTTTGAATACCCTGACATAGGGAGTACAACTATAACTTAAGAGGACTTGTTGGCTTTTACACTATATTGAGTTAGAGGGGGAAGGCAATTAGACCTGCACAAGACCGAACACAAGAAATTGGATAATATAGAGAATAAGCGGGCTGGGGGAGGGGAACCATCATTATACGTCTTACACCATAGGGTGGATGGGGTGGACCAAGGATTATGGGAAGGAGAAATGGGGGGGGGCGGGAAGGAAAGAGGGAGGGAGGGAAGAGGGGAGAAAATCGGAAGAGAGCAGGACACAGGAGATTAAAGAGGGAAGGGGAGCTATCACAGAAGCAACTAACACAATTGAAATTACAACCACAAGAAGGGAAGATATGTAGTAAGAGGAGAAGGGGAATAACTTCGGGGAGGGAGGGTAGGAATAATACACCCCTACATGCGTTGAGTAGAACAAAAATCAAGGAACCCACAGTTAAGAGCAGATCAATAGAGAGGAAGGCGAGGCTGGGCGCCCAAATCTCAAACATACTAAAGAAAAACTGGATTTTAATATGGCTATTGCTAGGCTGGGATGGCTAAGATGATCCGGTTCATATCTTGGAACGTTGGGGGCATAGCAACTCCTGTGAAAAGGTCGAAAATACTACAGGCATTGCAGAGACATAGAGCAGATGTAGCTTGCCTACAGGAAACTAGACTTTCGGAAGACGAACACTGTAAATTGAAAAGAGCTTGGGTGGGGGAAGTATTTTCTGCTCCTGCGGCAGGCAGGTCAAAGGGAGTAGCAATATTAATAAGGAAGGGAATAGCAGCTAAGGCAAAATTGCTCCAGGCAGACCCCCAGGGACGATACGTCCTAATACATCTTTGGCTTCAAAATAAAGAGTTCTTGGTCATATCCTTATATGGGCCCAATGATTTCTCGCCAAGTTTCTTCCAAACCATAATAAAACAGTGTGCCCCGTATGCGTCTTTGAAATTGCTGATATGTGGAGACTTTAATTTAGTAATGGACCCAATGATGGACACCACTAATCCAAGAGAAGCACCACAAGGGGGGAGTAGAAAGCGGGCACTCTCGACATTCACACGCACGTTGGGCTTGGTAGACACTTGGCGGGCATTACATCCAGAGACAAAAGATTATACACATTTATCTAGGGCACATGGTACCAGCTCTAGAATAGACTATATACTCCTGGACAGTTCGGCGTTCTCCTGGGTACGAGATACTGGAATAGGCCCTATAGAAATATCAGATCACGCAATGGTGTGGATGGAGATAGAGGCCTCAGAGTATTATAGGCATGGAGGGGGTTGGAGATACCCGATGTACTTACATGGAGACAAAGAATTCACTCGTTACCTTAATGCTAAATGGAAGGATTATGAACGGTTTAATAACCAGCACATGAATAATCCAAAATTATACTGGATGGCCTCCAAGGCAGTAGTGCGGGGGGATATAATTGCCTTTGTACAAAGCCGTAAGAAAAAGCAAGCAAGGGCAATTTTACATTTAGAAACCCAACTTAAGAAAGCCAAACAAGTTCATATAAAAAACCCAACAGCAATCAATAAGGAACAATACTTAACGGCCCAAATCACCCTTAATACCTTAATTCACAAACAGACCATAAGATCCTTAACATATTATAAATGTAAACTACAACGCTTTGGTAACAAAGCAGGCACTATATTAGCAAGGCTGCTGAAAACAGAGACCCCAGGACGGTTAATCACTGCAATGCAAGACCACAAGGGGGCGATAAAAAATAAGAGTGAAGATATAGGGAGGATATTTCATAATTATTTTAGTTCCCTATATGGGGGCTTGCCGAGAAAGGACATAGGGGACTTGGAGGAATATTTAGATCGAATGGGCTTCCCTAAACTCCAGCCACAACAAATAGACATGTTAAATAGTCCTATAACAGGGACAGAATTGCAAAACACGATCAAAGCGTTAGCCATGAACTTGGCACCTGGGCCTGACGGCTTTATGGGAGAATATTATAAGATACTATCGAAAGAAGGTTTGGAAGCCCTGGGGAAATACTTGGAACAGGTAGTGAAAGACAAAGAATTCCCCCTGTATGCTAACGATGCACTAATCACTTTGATACCTAAGCCAGGTAAGGAGAACACACAACCAGGTTCCTATAGGCCAATCTCTCTGATAAACTTAGATGTAAAGATACTGGCTCGCATTCTTGCCACCAGATTAGGACAACTCCTTCCTGACTTAATAGGGGAAGAACAAGTAGGTTTTGTGAGGAACCGGCAAGCAGGGAACAATGTTAGACGACTGCTCTTGGCAATGGCAAAGAGCCAGCAAGACCAGGAACCAGCTTTGATTCTTAGTCTGGATGCTGAAAAGGCATTTGATAAGGTAGACTGGGGATACTTGTTTGGTCTGTTAAACCATATGGGTATTCAAGGATGGTATGGAGATGCATTGGGGGCACTGTATAACAAACCTCGAGCAGCAGTTTTGGTAAATTGAATAAAGGGAACTTCTTTTGAGATCAAACAGGGAACTAGGCAGGGATGCCCGCTCTCGCCCCTCCTGTTTATCCTGGCCATGGAACCACTGCTACAAGCTCTTAAAGCAGATGGAGGGGTGAAGGGGGTGCCCTTGGCGGGAGGCATAGTCAAAGCCCTTGCCTTTGCTGATGATTTATTAGTAATAACCCAACAACCAGAAAGGGCAATACCTAGAATACTGGAGATAGTAAAGGAGTATGGGGACCTGTCGGGGTACATATTGAACATTCAAAAATCTAGGGCTTTGGAGGTACTGCAGGGGGATGCTCTCAGACAGACACTAGCATTACCCATGGAATGGGAGACAGAGACAATAAAATATCTGGGAGTATTAATACCTCGAGAACTTACTCAGCTATACGACCGAAACATGAGAAAACTGATGAATACAACAAAGTTAACTTTACAAATGTGGCAAGGATTCCCATTATCGCTTCTGGGTCGGATAGCCCTTTATAATATGGTAACAGTGCCCAGATGGCTCTACATATTTCAGACTTTGCCTTTGTACCTGACCAAGGCTGACGAAAAACAACTAAACAAGTTATTACAGACCTTTTTGTGGGCGCAAAAAAAACCAAGAATAGCACTATCCACACTTCATCTATCAAGAGAATTCGGAGGCCTGGGACTATTGAACCTTCGGGAAATGACAATTGCAAGTGGCATGAGGCACTTAAATGACTGGCTAAGACGCACACAATATTTTACTCCCTCTCACCTCGAACTGCAAGAAATAGGCCAGAGACATATCAGCTACCTGATACATAAAAAAAAAAATAAAGCGGAAATGAGCTTGTTAAGGGCAGCACAAATTTTGCACACAGCTCAAGCGGTGTGGAGTTGTCTCTGTAGACACCATAAATTTCGAGCCGCCACAACCCCATACCTTCCAATTTGGGGTAACCCAGAATTCCCACCTGGACAACAACATGCGGCCTTTGTACGTTGGAAGGAAAAAGGATTGGAATACATGTACCAGGCACTAGACAAGGATGGGAAGATTAAATCATGGGAACAATTAAAAAACCAGTTTCTGCTTGACTCATCAGATTGGTTTCATTATTTGCAGCTGCAACATTACAGCCGTAGTCTCCCACAGGAAACAATGACAGAAGATGTACAGGAGGAGCTGGGATCGGCCCTCTCATTGGGAGCACAACAAAAAGTACCATTGAAATTTTACCATAGACATTTAAAGGAAATGGCAAAAGAACCAGATTTCGTGACACTATCGAAACTGTGGAGTGCGGAGTTGGGAGTGGATATAACTGCAGCATTGATCCGGGAACATTTGATTGGATATCGTAAGAATACGGATCAAACGTATTATTGGGAGATGCAGTTTAAGTTTACGTTGAGAGCGTATGTCCCTCCTAGACGCGCATTTCACATGGGCATATCACCAGATGGAGCATGCCCCAAGTGTAAGGCGGAGGGAGCAACATTGGGACATATGTTCTGGAGTTGTCCACAGATTGGATCATACTGGAAGGCATTGATACGACGAGTGGCAGACATGTGGGATATACAATGGCAAGTAGAACCAATGCTGTTGTTTGGCCACCCAAAACTATCGGGAAGCCCTCCAAGAGGATGTCGAACTTTTGTGTTCAAAACGATTATGGTGGCTAAGAAAATAATCCTATTGATGTGGTTGTCAGCGGAGAGCCCTTCGGTATCTCACTGGAGAGGGCAGATGATTAACTTGTTACGCACGGAACGGATAAGCCTGAGAGGTCGGGGACCCCTCGTTACAAAGAACTTCTGGAATTGCTGGACCCTGTTCTGGTTGACCTTGACTCCCCAAGCCAGAGGTCAAATAATAAATATATGAGAACTAAAGTGGAATAAGAAATAACCGTGGTGTGAATTATAACTGTGATAGAGGGTGGGTAAGGGTGGGAGGGTAGGGGAAGGGAGGGAGGGAGGGAGGGAAGGGAAAGGGAGGGGGGAAAAAGAGGGGAAAAATAAAGAATTGGAGAACAATAGATCAGTTTGGCGATAAAAGGGCAGATATTTAGTATGCCATATACTGAGTTTATTTTGCTGTACAATGTATAAAGATGCATAAGTTACTGTTAAGCTGTAAGGGTCCAATAAGATGTTGATGGTGACGCAAATAAGTTATAACAGAAGCCAAAATATTGTTGAATAAGTTTATTTTGAAATTTTCTCCAATAAAAAAAATGATTGAAATAAAAACCCAGATACACTGACTGCCATTACCACATCCTCCGGGAATGAGTTCCAGAGCTTAACTATTCTTTGAGTGAAAAAATATTTCCTCCTATTTGTTTTAGAGTATTTCCATGCAATTTTATTGAGTGTCTCCCTAGTCTTTGTATTTTTTGAATGAATAAAAAATTGATTCATCTCTACCTGCTCCACACCCCTCAGGATTTTGTAGACCTCAATCATATCCCCCTCTCAGTCGTCTCTTTTCCAAGCTGAAGAGCGCTAACCTCTTTAGCCTTTCCTCATATTTTTGGCCTTATTTTGCACCCCTCTCTTAATAATTCCTAACATCTTGTTTGTTTTTTATAGCTGCCACTGCACACTGGGCAGAAGATTTCAGAGTATTGTCTACAATGACACCTAGGTTTTTTTCTTGAGTGCTGACTCCTACAGTGGACCCTTGCATCAGATAACTATAATTTGGATTATTCTTCCCAATGTACATCACTTTTTATTTGTCAACATTAAATTTCTTCTGCCATTTAGATGCCCAGTCTTCCAGTTTCCTAAGGTCTTCCTGCAATTTTTCACAATCTGCACGCATTTTGACAACTTTGAATAGTTTTGTGTCATCTGCACATTTAATCTCCTCACTCATCATTCCAATTTCCAGATCATTTATAAATATGTTAAACCAATCCCAGCACAGATCTCTGTGGCATTCCACTATTCACCCTCTTCCATTGAGAAAAATGGTCAGTTTTCTGTCCAATAAGCAATTCTTAATCCACAGAAGGACATTGCCTCCTATCCCATTACTCCTTAATTTTCTCAGGAATCTCTCATGAGGTACTTTGTCATAAGCGTTCTGAAAATCTAGATACACTACATCAACCAGCTCACCTTTATCGATATGTTTATTCACGCCTTCAAAGAAATGAAGCAAATTGGTAAGGAAAGTCCTCCTTTGCTGAATCCATGCTGACATTGTCCCATTAAACCATGATTGTCTACGTGTTCCGCAATTTTATTCTTTATGATAGTTTCCACTATTATGCCCGGCAATGAAGTCAGGCTTACCTTAATTCATATTTCTCTATCATGAGCATAAAAAATTTTTCTCCAAAGTTAATATTCTCAACACTTTCCTGATGCAGCCTTATGAAGCATAGCTGTGAAATGCTGACCACTGTCTGAGAGAGACTTGTAGACAGATTGAAGTTGTGCCATGCTTTTTGGCATTATATAAAAGAGATGTTAATAAAAGGATAAAATGATTTAAAAAATGGAATCAGAGATTTTGGAGAGTATTTTTATGCCCATAATATAGAAATATGAACCAAGGGTTAAAATTACCCTGAGCGGTTCTCTGAGGCTTTTTCCTTTCTCAGTTTTTCATTCATTTGTTGAATTTATAAGTAAAAACTTCCCTATGGAGTGACACACAATAAGGAGTATTATTAATTTAAGTGTTTTCGATTAGCACATCTGAAGCAGCTTTCTGTATAAAAGAAATTCTAGAATTTCTATTCCAAACAGTCAGAGGAGAGTGGAATGGATTAAGAGGCATAATTTCTTTTATTGTGTTTAGAATTGGACATTTAGTTTTTCTAGTGCTTTTTCATTTGGGTATATTAACCATCTTTGTGAAGAGATTCTTTCAAGGCGGTGTACAGCTAGTCTAGCTTGACAAACAATTATTGTTCTTCTATTTCTTAGTACTGTACCAAAACACTTTCCATAGGATCTCCTTAGGTATTGTATATTGACCAGTGTTTCCCAAGTGTAGTCCTAGAGTACCCCTTGCCAGTCAGGTTTTCAGGATATCCACAATGAATATGCATGATCTTGATTTGCATACACAGCCTCCATTATATGCAAATCTCTTTCATGCATATTCATTGTGGATATCCTGAAAACCTGACTGGCAAGGAGTACTACAGGACCGGACTTGGGAAACACTGCTATGGACCCAAAGATCTAAGGTTTTAGCAACTGGCTTACACAACAAATGCAGTAACTACTACTGTTATATTTGGTTTTACAATAAGTCACATTTTAAAGGTGTGAAAAAATAATATCCATCATCTTTCCCATCTGCTACCTATTTTTGTTTTTGATGTGTCTGATACATTAATTCTAATTATGTGTTTGTTTTGTTAACAGGGTCTTTGACAGGAAGTCCTCACCTTTCAGAGCTGTCAATTAATTCTCAAGGAGCACCACCAGGGCTAAACTCCTCCTTGCCTCCAAACCTAAGTCCTGATATCAAGCAGTCTTCGCCAGTGATTAGTCCATTGCTGAATGACTCTTCATGCGTCAGGACAGATGACGAAGAAGAAGTAAGAAGAAAGGTACCAAGGTTAACTATTCCTTGACTGTTGAGCCATGTTCAGCTTAGTGAAAGGGCCCCTATTTTTGTAAAGTGCTACTTACTTATGTTAGTCTTTTTATTTTTTTGCCTCTTGCAGCATCACATCCTGATTTATGATGACAGGTTGTTCCCCATTATGAAATAGCCTTCAGCTGGATTAACTATCCCCCCCCCCCCCCCCCCCACCTCCCCAGTGAGCTTTTTTGCAGAATGTTGAGCTAACATCTTTTGGGAAGGAGGACCCTTTGTCCAATCTGAAAAGAACTTATATGGAGTATGTTAACATAGCATCAGGCTGATTTTAAATTACAATTCATTACATTTTGAGTCTCATATGTTGTCAATTTAGGATTTATATAGCTTTTATTATGTTACTGTAGGAAGAAAAAGATATTTAGCAGCATTTTCTAAAGTTGATATCCTCTTAGGAACAGGAAATGAATGCAAAACACTTACTTGCTGTTTCAGATTTTTTTTTTTTTACACCTTTCCCAAACCTAAGCTATGAATAGATTGTGTTATGCAGGTTTCACCCTTCAGCACTGTTGGTGTAGATGAATTTTGTAATGCTTTCGTACTGCAACGTTAAAAAAAATCTCTTTTAGTACAAAAATATAGCATTTTAAAAAATCGATGACATATGATTGTCCTATTTGGAACCTTAACAGAAAGAGTTAAGGGACCTTTTTACTAAAGGGCGTTAACGCATGGAAACAGGCTACTGTGTGACTGTGTTAAGGGGTTTTGAGGTAGTTTGCCTATTTCCACGTGTTAAAAAGTACATTACTGCATTTTTCAGATTGTTTGAGGGAGCATAGTATGGTTGAGAGTGGGTGTGGAAGTGTTGGGCAGCTCACACTTACACTTAGATCAGAGTTAACGCAGGACCCCTTTCTGCCTCCTAAATAGGACGCAGTAAATGGTCCTGTGTTAATTCTTAGGGCTCTGTTTACTAAGGTGCACTAGGGCGTGCTAACACTATAAACATCCATGTATTCATATGGGTGTCTCTAACGTTAGCGCACACTAAAAACGCTAGCGTGCCTATAGCATGCCTTAGTAAACAGGACCATTAGTTTCCTCTTCCATTGTATTTATGTTTATACTTGTACATTTTATAATTTTATTGTTTATTTATTTAAATAAATTTATAGCCTGCCTTTCTGAGTAACAAGTAAACATGTAGCATCAGTGAAACACATACATCATCTCTCTATATAAAAGGCAACCCCAACGTTCTGAAGCCTCCACGGAAGTTGAGGTGCCCGAGATATCCAGTGTGCCCTGGAGTGTCTGCAGTGCACCGCCCTCGCGTCAAAACGTCATGACGTCGAGGGCGGAGCTATGACACTCGAGGCCCGAAACCGAAACGCCACAGCGAACTAACAAGGCAAGTAGCTCGGAGGGACGGAGGGAGGGGGCCCCTTGCTAGCGCCCGTTTCATTGCCCTCAGAAACGGGCATTTTTTCCTAGTAGATATAATAAACACTAAAATTATAACATTGAAATTATATAAAGCTAGCAACCAAATATTAGGTGTACAGCCACAGTCTTAACTGATTGTAGTCCCTTTAGTATCGATGCCAGTTCACCCATATAAATTGCATTACAATAATTGAGTGCAGAATGACACAATGCTTGAACAACCAAGCAAAAGTCCTTGGCGTATAGGGTAAGTCTCGGCATATGAAGAATCCATGTTTTGTAAATGGAACTCCATTAAATTCAGAAGCTGCAGCTTCATGGCTAATTTCATGCGTGTAAGAAAGAACGGCTGTCTAAGACTCTGTTGTGGCTATAGAGAATTGAACCAATCGAGTTGTACACAACGCAAGAAAGGGTGAAGACCCTGTTGTGACTACAGAGAACTGAACCAGAAACAGTTCATAGTTGCCATTCAGTAGCAGAGGTTCAGGACAAGCTGGAGCTTTTAGCTCTCCATGTTGTGGAGGAGGAGTGAAGGCGAACCCAACAGCATTCATCACTGGATAAATGGGTCATCAGTTCTGCTCCTGGAGAACTTAAGAAAGAAGCGTGGAATGGAGTTTGGAAGGTTTGAGATGACATTATTGGCACTGATTAGATTAAATTGGAATTTTACACGCAAGTTCAAAAAAGGAGTGTAGAAGTGAGAGGGTCATGGGTGGAATGGGGGCATTCCTAACATTTACGCACATTGTTATAGAATGAGGTGGGAAGGTTGTAAACAATGTGACCACATTTCACCATTTTTGCATAAACTTCACTGGCTACCAGTACAATACACAGCCAAATTTTAAACTCTTTGTTTGATCTTCAAGGCCCTTAAAGGAAATGGCCCAGAGTACTTGAAGAACAAGGTCTCCCTCTACACACCTGCAGGGTCACTAAGGGGGAGTTTCCCTAACCACACCCTCTCCAAAGGACATTACACGATGTGATACTCGCAAGCAAATCTTCTCTGGCTTAGCCTCCATGCTCTAGAATGCACTCCCTGAAAGGCTTCACTTTACACAAGGCTATCTTTACTTTAAGGAAGCAGGTGAAAGTAAATGACACCAGCTGCACATATTATAGCAGGACATGTTTATCCACTCCTACCCTAGCCAACCTCTCTTTAACTTACTCCTGTTACTCTATCTTATTTATCTATACGTTCCGTCTTTGCTTACACCCTATGCTGTCTATTAAAATGTTTTATTGTGTTGACATTGTAATGTAGCATACTATGCCATACTTTGTATTGTTTGAATATTTTTACAGCTGTAATTGTCTATTGCTTATGTTTGACATTCTTGCTGAACACCGCCTTGAGTGAATTCCTTCAAAAAGGTGGTATATAAATCCTAATAAATAAATAAATTTGCCAAGTGGATTATTCAGTGAACATGCTGAGGGTAGACATGCAGTGCTCTAATGCTATCAGCAGCATGGAATTAAGTTAACAGCACACACACTTCAGAAGGAAGGTGAGAATCTTGGACAGAATTACGCCCAAAGAGGCACACTTAGGGGACCCAGCTGAGACTGCACCAGTGCTGACCTTGAAAAAGCAAAAAGTACTTCATGGCATTTAATTCTGTTGTTCTTACATTTCTAACTCCTCTTATTCTCTTACCTATCTATATGTTCCATATTTGCTTATACCCTATGCTGTCTATTAAAATGTTCTATTACATGTGTAGGGGCATTTTCGAAAGAAACGTCCAAGTTGCAATTTGGATGTCTTTGCAAAACATCCAAATCCAGGGGTGGGGAAAACCGTATTTTCGAAAAAAGATGAACGTCCATCTTTCGTTTCAAAAATACCATCAGAGACGTCCAAATCCTTAAATTTGGACGTTCCTAGACATGGACGTCTTTGACTTTAGGTGATTTTCGAAACCAAAGATGTCCATGTCAAAAACGTCCAAATGCAAGCCATTTGGTCGAGGGAGGAGCCAGCATTTGTAGTGCACTGGTCCCCCTGACATGCCAGCACACCAACCGGGCACCCTAGGGGACACTGCAGTGGACTTCATAAAATGCTCCCAGGAAGATAGCCCCTTTACCTTGTATGCTGAGCCCCCCAAAACCCACTACCCACAACTGTACAACACTACCATAGCCCTTACGGGTGAAGGGGGGCACCTATATATGGGTACAGTGGGTTTTGGAGAGCTCACTGTTCCTCCACAAATCTAACAGTTAGGGGGGGTATGGGCCTGGGTCCGCCTGTCTGAAGTGCACTGCAGTACCCACTAAAACTGCTCCTGGGACCTGCATGCGCTGTCATGGACCTGAGTATGACATCTGAGGCTGGCACGACATATTTTTAAAGATGTTTTTTGAGGGTGGGAAGGGGTTAGTGACCACTGGGGGAGCAACGGGAGGTCAACCCCAATTCCCTCCGGTGGTCATCTGGTCATTTCGGGCACCTTTTTGTGCCTTATTCGTAAAAGAAACACGTCCGGGTGAAAACATCCAAGTGTTCATCAGGAACGTCCTTGCTTTTTTCGATTATGGGTCAAAGACTTCCAAGTGTTAGGCATGCCCAAGTCCCGCCTTTGCTACACCTCCGACACGCCCCCTAGAAATTTGGATGACCTTGCGATGGACTGCAATTTGGAGACGTCCAAAATTGGGTTTTGATTATACCGATTTGGATGTTTCTGTGAGAAGGACGTCCATCTTCCAATTTGTGTCGAAAGATGAATGTCCTTCTCTTTTGAAAATGAGCCAGATTCTGTCAACATTGGACATAGTATAATATGCCATACTTTGTATTGTTATTTGAATATTTTTACTTCTGTAATTACCTTACTGTACACCACCTTGCGTAAATTCTTTTAAAAAGGTGGTAAATAAATCCTAATAAATTAAAATTAAATATTGTTATGGTGTTAACAGAATTTTAAGTTTGATGTTAAACTGTACCTACTGTACACTGCCTTGGGTGAATCTCTTCATAAAGGCAGTTAATAAATCCCAATAAATAAATAAACGCCCTCAAAAGATGGTGTATAAAATTTACAGCTACTGTATGATAAAATTCTGCAGTAAGCCACAGTAACTGCAAATTTTTATGCATTTTAGTAAGCCCCTAAGATTAAAAAGTGCTCTGTCAGAGATCATTTGATAACACTACATTGTGCAGGTTTGCTATCTCCCTTGCTCTGAATCAGAATGCCTCTTAATCTAGCTAGGCGATGAGGAACCAGTTTGGTTGCTTGTGATCTAACAAACACCTTGCAGCATGTTCTGTGTGAAAGAGCTCCTGGATCTGGTTACAGAGGTAACCCTGAACTTCCCTAGGTTAGTGTTCATGAGAGACTTCAATCTACATATTGAAATTCCAGATACTGCCACTGCTGTTTTCCTTGATATTTAATTATTCATTTAAAATATTTGTATCCCACACTATCTCCAAATCTAGGCAGGCTACAACAACCCATACACAATAAAAACAACAGCATTACAGTAAAACAAAACTAATGAAAACAACAAAACAGAAAAAACAATCTGGTGTTTTTCAACATCTGAGTATGCTACCAAAAACACTATCAACAATCTTAAAGCACTTAGACTTACCTATGGAACTTTGTAAGTCTAAGTGCTTTGAAAATGAGCCCCAAGATCACATAACAATAGGAGTGAATCAACTTTTAGGTATATGCTAAAAATTACTAATACATCATACTATCAATAATCCCGTAGAGAAATATATTTTTATAATCTACTTTCTTCTTTCTTTAAATATATTAAATGTGCTCATAAATTTTCATAAGGACTAGCACAGACCGGAAGGTCTAAAAATGTTTACAAGTTAATTAGTCATCGCACATTTGTTTGAGATTTTGTGTGTCATAACGTGCTTATACTTATCTCTTATCAAAAACATTTTTTTTACTTAACTTCCTTTGCCGCAGTTATTGGGTTCCGATACAGACCATGTTCCGCCATATTGCTGTTTCAAGGAACCCAACTTTAATATTTCATATTGACTGCTAAAGTCCCTGAAAATAAATGAGAAATTTAATATGTGTATCATTCTAACCTTTTAACCTTTCTTCATTAACACATTCTGCCTAGAAAAGAAAGAGAATTGCATGTACTTCCAAGCTTTCTTTCAACTGATAATAGAGTTCATGACAACATGGAAGTCGGTTCAGCTCCTCATTTAAACTAAACTAAAGAGGAACACATCACTGAGCCAGGAAGGTAATTAAAGAGACAGAACTAGTTTAACAGGAAACCTGCCTAAAATAAGTTAATAATAATTCAGTAAAAATAAGTTCACTATAAGTAAGCCTACCATTCCACTTCCCTGTTGAAACTCTCTGGTTCTATCGTATTCCAGTGATAAATCCAAAACTGCTTCTGTTTCCAAAGTTGTTTAATATAATTGCCACCCCTTCTCACACTATCCAGTTTTTCTAGTACTACAAATTTTAAATCAGACCTACTATGCTTAAAAAATGCTCCAATGTTGAACCAAAGGAGCTTGTATCACTCCTGTGCAAATTCTACTAAGATGTTCGATTATCGAAATATTTAACCTGACTTACCTACAGCCCTGAATAAACTGATTACCTGTCTAATATCATTTCAAGAATGGGCTAAACACAACGAACTTTGCCTGAACCCAAGTAAAACTGAGCTCCTCTGGGTCCCTAACAAGTGGACACATATGTGACATCAAAATCTCTTTTGGCAAGTACAAACTCCCCCTCAAATCACAAGTCAGGAACCCTGGAATACAGTTAGATTCAATACTTACTCTGATTCCCCAAATCCAAGCAACCTTCAAGAGCTGCTTCTACTATTTGTGACAACTACGCTGCCTCTCTCCGTATATTGAGAAGGCAAATATTACCCAGTTTTGCATGCCATGATAACATCAAGACTGGATTACTGGATTGTGATACACTTTACACTGGTCTGACTACAAAGGATTTGCACCAGCTCCAACTGATTCAGAATGCTGCAGCAAAGACAAATAAAAGGATACAAGCGACTTACAAGCGGTTACAACTCTATGTCTGATTTTCAAGGCCCTTAAAGGAAATGTCCCCGAGTACGTATTTATTTAATAGGATTTATTTACCCCCCTTTTTGAAGGAATTCACTCAAGGCGGTGTACAGCAAGAATGTCAAACCTAAGCATAGACAATTACAGCAGTAAAAATATTTAAACAACAATATAAGTTATGGCATAGTATACTACATTACAATGTCTACACAATAAAAACATTTTAATAGACAGCATAGGGTATAAGCCAGATACGATAACCACTCTTACCACATCCTCCGGCAAAGAGTTCCAGAGTTTAACTATTTGTAGAGTTGCAAGTCGGTGTGAATCTGGAAGAGCAAACAGAACAAATAGTAGTAAATCACTGGGACCGGGTGAAGTTGAAGATGGAACATATAGATAGATAAGATAAAGTAACAGGTGTAAGAAGATAAGGGACTAGTTTAAAGAGAGTTGCAAATGAGGTCAGAAAGGAGCTTGAACATTATCTTGGTTAGGGTTGGAGTGGATAAACATGTCATGCTATAATATGGATCACCCTCTACACACCTCCAAGGTCAATAAGGTCCTCCCAAAGAGTATTCATAACCATACCCTCTTTGAAAGATATTACACAATATGATACCCGCAAGTGAGCCTTCTCCGCAGTAGCCCCCACTCTGTATTGTCTTATTCTTTACTAGGTGATAGTTTTTTGCTCTGTAACCAAGGTGAAGGATTCTGTTAACATGTAGGTTATAATAAACATTATACCTTTTTCAAATATACGTCTCCCTTATTGATTGGAAAGAGCCTATCTTCCCCCACTCTTCTCTTTTTTCTTCCTGTATTGTTTCGTGGGGGATTAAGTGCACCTCCCCACTTTGTGTGGCTTCCTTTTTTAGATTAGATATAGGAGTCCATCTGGCTTGTCCTCTTTTCCAAACTACTGGTGTTCTAGAACAGTGGATGTGGCAGGCATGCAAATCTGGCTCATGAATATTCATTAGGAATACAATTGTATTTGTGTTCATAATTCTCTTGTTTTGGAAGAGATTTCATCTACCATCTGAAATGCTTTTTGATGAGTTGCCCTTACTATATGAGCATAGGCGTAGACTGGGGGGGCGAGACGACGACGAGGCGCCGCCGCGCCAGTAGTTAAAAAAAAAAAACACATGCAGGCACGCACTCCTCTCCATCCGCTTGGCTTCCCTGCCCTCTCTGTCTGCGTCCTGCCTTCCTCTGACGCCATTTCCTTTCGGGCTGGACGCAGACAGAGAGGGCAGGGAAGCCAAGCGGACGGAGAGGAGCGTGTCCGTCTACCCCTCTCTCTTCCTCCCTACCTCCGGCGCAGGCAGCAGTCTTTTTCAGCATTCCTGGCAGCGGTAGCGATGTACACGCTGCCTTCGGCTCTGCCCCGAAGCCTTCTCTTCAAGTTCCTGTTCCCGCATAGGCAGGGTTGCCAGGTGGAAAATTTTTTTCCCACCCAAACCAGCCTAAATCCAGCCCAAAACCCGCCCAAACTCAAACCCCGCCCCTGACACCCCCACCCCCGCGTCATCACCCCCGCTGTCATCAACCCCGCCCCCGCCATCATCAACCCCGCCCCCACCATCATCGGCCCCGCCTCCCCGTCACCGGCCCCGCCTCCCCGTCATCAGCCCCGCCCAGAACGTCACTAACCCCGCCCAAAATGTCACTAACCCCGCCCCCCGCGGCCGAAAAAAACGCCTAAAAAACCGCCCAAAAGACAAAAAAGAAGCCCAAAAAACCGCAACCCGCCGCGGGCAAAAATTTCCCACGGCGGGTCGCGGAAAACCGCCCAATTGGGCGGTAAAACCGCCCACCTGGCAACACTGCGCATAGGTGGGAACAGGAACTTGAAGAGAAGGCTTCCGGGGCAGACCGAAGGCAGCGTGTACATCGCTACCGCTGCCAGGAACGCTGAAAAAGCTGAAGACTGTTGCCTGCGCCGGAGGGAGGGAGGAAGAGAGGGGGTAAACGGAGTCACGATCTTGGACCTCGCGGGGGGGGCAGTAGAAGGAAGATGGATGGTACTGGGAGGGGTGGGGAGCAGAGGGAAGGAGCAAGAGATGGATGGGACTGGGAGAGGTGGGGAGCAGAGGGATGTACCAGGAGATGGATGGGATTGGGAGAGGTCAGGCACAGCAGAGGGAAGGAGCAGAAGATGGATGGGACGGAGGGATGGTGAGCAGAGGGAAGGAGCAAGAGATGGATGGGACTGGGAGGGGTGGGGAGCAGAGGGAAGCCTACTGGAAAGAAGACACTGCATAAAACAGAAGACACTGGGACCAAAGCGAATAGAAAAACTAAATGATCAGACAACAAAGGTAGATAAAAGTATTTTATTCATAATTTATTAATTGAAATGTGTCAGCTTTTTGAAATGTGCATCTGTGATATTTTGCCTATAAATTTCAATTCCTTCCTCCATATTAGCATATTCATTTGCATATGTATATATGCAAATGATATGCTAATATGCTCCACCCATTCTTTGCCCCCCCCCCCCAAATGAAACAGTCAAACTACGCCTATGTATATGAGTGTGTCATGTTTAATATTACAAATAAAGTTTACCAGGGTTGCAAACTAGCAAAATTTCTGTATGACTAAATTGTGGACATACTCGAGTTTTTGCCCTAGATCACATCACTGTCACCCCCACCCCCCCACACACACACATTATTTAGCCAGCAGGGTGAGCATCTCCTTTGCCTGGAATACTATGCCATATACTATGAGGAAGGGATTGACTAAGCTCACAACCTCCATGGGCCATACTTTGACCCCCATGCAACAGACAGTTGAGCGATATATGCTCAGGACTTCTCAGGTATTGACTGGGGCTGGTGAATCTGCTGCGCTCTGGGATGGAGGAGTTTCAGAGAACCTGGGCTTGGACTATTTCTACCCCCCCCCCCCCCCCCCCCCCACTCTGCAAAACACCCCCTGCCTTGCGTGTGAGTTGGAAGTGGTGCCGGTCTTACCGGTTCCAGAAGGTGCTTCCAGTGACTGGATGGAGGAGGCCCGACCGTCTATTGGCCTTGCTGGTGAACTTGGAGGCCCAAAACAATCTTCTGCCTCGAGTGAGGTGATGCTGGAAGACGTCTGGAGGGTGTTGTCTAAGTTGGAGGCAACAACAACGAGAACTGCAGCTGATGGTGGCATCTTTAGTGAATAATATTGGCTTTACAAATGTGGAAAATGTTAAAGAGGAGTGTTCTGGACAGATACAACAAATTAAGAAAGATTTACAAACTAATCAAGAAGTGAGTGCTGCTCTAGTTAAAGATAAGCTACTGAAAGGTAAATAGAAAATTGGAAAATTTGAACTGGAAGTTAAATGTATCCACATACCACGTAATTTAGGGAAGTTTATCTGGCAGAGATTTAATACTTGGTTGATATTCTTCATTACATTATTCCTCAGACCAGATAACTCCTGTTACTAAGTCTTACTTTTTGCCAGTTTTCTCTAAGATTGGAAGCAATACCTTTCAAGGTGTGGTTCAAAGAGAAGACCGGTTGGAGAATGAAAATGGAGTGGATTTGAATAACGTAACAGCTTTTTTGGAAAATACCACTATTTCAAAATATCTCAGGAACTTCTTTTTTGGACTGAAAATTTGGATTTTTCCAGATATAACAAAGTCCATACAAGAGAGGAATAAGGCTTTTTTGGCATTAAAACAAGAAGTTAAAGATCTGGGAGCCTCCTTTCTATTGAGTTATTATTGTAAATATGTGATACGTAATGGGTGGGTTATATATGTCTTTTTTGCTCCTGATCAGTTAAAACTTTCATTGAGTTAAAAAAAGCTGCCTTTGCTCTCTACTTAAGGTTGCAAATAATTTGTTGGTAGGCCTGGGAGTATATTGTGTTAATAGCCTTTCTTGATTTTTAAGTTTGCTCTTTTTTTTAATCCTGTATATTACTGTTCTCTGCCCCCCTTCCCCCCACCCACACTTTATTGTGATCTAATTTAGAGCGCTCTGATTTCAAAGCGTGGCCCTGTCCAGGCTTTGGCATTGAATATCTGTTTGTTTTGGGGGGTTTTTGAGCCGGCTAAGTCAATATTCAGCCCTTGACAGCATGAACCAAACCTCTTAAACATAGGACTGCTATTTATGCTGCCCAGTTTAAGCAGTTTACATATGCGGTGAGAGGCTGAATATTGTCACTTAACCCCCTTGGAATGCCCTCAAGTTAGCTGCTTTTGAATTTGATGCCAACTGGCCATTTTCAGCAATGATAACCAGCTAAGTGCCACTGAAAATGACTGTAGAGCCGCGAACAAGCGATTCAACTGGTTGGCAGCCGTAACCAGTTAAATCATTTTGAATATCGGCCAGCAGTTTATCTTTAACTGATAAATATTAAACCCTTACACAGTCGATGCTCTTGGTTTCTTTTTGATGTCATAAATACTTAATAATTTTTTTCATATCAAAAGAAAATAAGAGGTCAACCAGGAATTAAATATATGTGATATATGAACAAGTTTGGCATGTTCAAGTAAGCTATATTCTTTATGATTATGCTATCAGATATATTGTAATTATTGTAATTATCTGAATACTGTATTCTATCGAATTTCAGGGCCTGGAAAACTTAGTGTCATAAATGCTTTTCATTTTGTGATTTTTTTTAGAGGTTTCCAACTGACAAAGCCTATTTCATCGCTAAAGAAGTAGCGACTACAGAGCGAACCTATCTGAAAGACCTTGAAGTCCTCACAATGGTATGCTTGCTTTCTTGTACTTTTACTGCATGTTTCTTGCGCTACAAAAAGTTTGCCAGGTAAGCTTTATGTGTCAGTCCTCTGTTAACTGCTTGATTCCAGGATGAGCATGTTAAATGTAGCTCATCTTTGCCTCAGTTTGTACCCGATGTACATTAAAACATAGAATATGTGAGCAGACGATAAAAGCATTTAAGGACTTTTACTAAGCTGTATTAGACGCTGTGCACCTAACACAGATTAAAATGACATACCGTGGAACACACTCAGGTGCCCTGTGGTAACTGCCAAATATACACATGCTAACTACATGCAAACATTTTTGAGGGGGTGTGTCAGGGATGGAGAGTGGGTTTTCCTGTGCTAATCAGCACATCTACATTATCGCATGCTAACTGGTTAGCACAGGAATATCGCATGAGCCCTTACGTCCTACAAAATAGGTGTTAGTAAGTGCTCCCACAGTAATTCTTTTTGATAGCTGATCACTAATGGTAACGTTAGCACATGGTCAATAATAGAACAAATAGGAAATTGGCCATTTTCCAGTTGCTGTAAAAATGACCTCAGTTTAGTGTGTGATAAAAACTCATGTAAGGGCCTTCTAAGACCACTTTTTACTTCAGCATACTGAAAGGACCCTTAGGGTTAGCTGGTGAGGAATGGCAACCCTAGGGGTCCTTTCAATATGCTGGCTGCCACTAAAACTCTGACCAATATTGCTGATGTGCAATTCAGGATAAAGAACTGAAGAGGAGTTTATCCTGTCTGAGCCAATGAGCAAACATGGTGAGGCTAGGATGCTGGCAGAGTCGGGGATCCTCAAGGCTGTGGTGGTAGAGCAATTGGGCCTGAAAACTATGTTATCTCCAAATATTAGGCTTGTGTTATCTCCAAATATAGGCTTGGAGAGTTTCCAGCTGTGAAGTTTGGGGGCCAAAGGCGAGAAACCACTGTGGGAGCTGCTTCTGAACAATTTTTAACAGCTGTCTTTTAGTTGAAAATTCTTTGTCTGCTCAGATTAGCAAATGGCATGGTTTGCTGCAAGAAGTTCTATTTGAAAATTTTGGTGCTTTACCAACTTTCCCAAATCATCTTTCTCAACTTCATTTGATGTGCTGGAGATGTTTACATTTTCATCTGAAGCTCTTCTACTTATTACTAGGACATATTACATTGTGGAAGTAAATATCTTAACTAAGGGCACTAGAGTGCTAGGGGGCTCCTCAGTTTAAATTGTGCCAGTGTGTTTGAGAATTCATGGAAAGAATTACTTATTTGGGTACTTCTGGTTGTTACATGTACTCAGAAACCTGATAGGTCCTGTACTCTGAATTTTATTGTTTTAAGACCAAAAATCTGTTTATTTCCTGACGTCTGTGAAGTGTCTGAGGATAAAAGGAAACTGTTCCTGGCGTATACCAGGAGGGTCATGTCTTTAAATGATTCTTTTTCTTTCATTTCCCGTATAACTGAGCAGTTATTTGGATATAACATGCATTTTTCTTATTTTGTCCATTTGCAAACTTTTTTCAGGAATAGAGTAAGTGATATGTCCATTACCTAGGCTGAAACTCAGCATAATTTTGTCTATAGGGCACTTTTCAATGGTTATATTGTACAAAGAGAGATTAAACAGGCACTTAAATGTTAATGTTAAATGTTAATAAAGGAAGGAAAAGCCTCAAAGAGAGCTCCAAACCCAAAAGTTTCTAGGTACGATCTCTAGGATCTCCTCTTCATCATTGGCATAAAAACCTTCATTTAATTTGTTAAACTTGCAAAAATCTTATTCAAGATAATCTCATACAAACATTGCACAGTCACATAAGTTACAAAATTGATGCTGTACTTATCTTTATCTGCAAGTCAGCAGACAGTGGCAGCTTGAGATTCTTAGAACCGATCGCCTTTACTCTCCGGACCAACATTGGCCAGCATTTCGCTCATCCGCTTCAAGGTCCAAACAACCGGGCTGACAGTCGGAAAGAGAAAATGCAGTTTCAGAATATTGCCCCAACTGTTGCAAACAGTTCAAACTGTAGTTCGGGTTCCTGTTTCCCACATGCATCACTTTGCACTTGCTCACATTAAACGTCATCTGTCATTTGGATGCCTAGTCTCGTAGGGTCCTCTTGTGATTTACCAACTTTGAATAACTTTGTGTAATCAGCAAATTTATGGCTATGTTTACTAAGGCGTGCTATAGATGTGTTAGTGTTTTTTAACGCGCAAAAATGGTTTACCCGCGTTAAATGTTAATGCGCCCATAGAAATGTATAAGCGCGTTAGCGTTTAACGTGCCTTAATTTTAAAGGTGTGTTAGAAACGCTAATGCACGTTAGTAAACATACCCCTTAATTACCTCACTAGTTACTCCCATCTCTATATCATTTATAAATATGGAACCCTACTATCTACCCTTCTCCATTGAGAATACTGACAATTTAATCCTACTCTCTGTTTTCTATCTTTTAACCAGTTTTTAATCCACAATAGAACACTATCTACTATCCCATGATTTTCCAATTTCCTCTAGAGTCTTTCATAAGGTACTTTGTCAAATGCCTTTTGAAAATCCATATATACAATATCGACCAACTCACCTTTATCCGCATGCTTGTTCACCCCTTCAAAGAAATGTAATAGATTGGTGAGGCAAGATTTCCCTTCACTAAATCCATGCTGGCTTTGTCTCATTAATCCATGCTTTTGAATATGCTCTGTAATTTTGTTTTTTTATAATAGTCTGTACCATTTTGCCCCACACCGATGTCAGACTCACCAGTCTATAATTTCCCAGATCACCTCTGGAACTTTTTTTTTTTAAATCAGCATTGCATTGGCCACCCTCCAATCTTCCAGTACCATGCTTGATTTTAAAGATAAATTACATATTACTAACAATAGTTCTGCAAGTTCATTTTTCAACTCTATCTGTACTCTGGGATGAATATCATCCAGTTCAGGCAATTTGCTACTCTTCAGTTTGTCAAATTGTACCATTACATCCTCCAGGTTTATAGAGATTTGTTTCAGTTTCTCTGACTCATCACTTTTGAATACCATTTCTGGTACTGGTATCTCTCCCAAATCTTCCTCGGTGAAGATGAAAGCAAAGAATTCATTTAATCTCTCCACTATGGCTTTGTCTTCCCTGAGTGCCCCTTTTACCCCTCTGTCATCTAGCAGTCCAACTGATTCTTACGTCAGACGAGGGCGGGCCAAGGAGGAAAGGAGGGAAGTCCGACGGGAAGCGATCAGCTGTTGCTTGCTGCAGCGCCTTCACCCGGAGGTGAGAGGCGCTGTGGGGGCCTGGCCCGGTGGCAGACGGAGGGGGGCGGATGGAGGAGGGGAGCGGCGGCGGCAACGACCTCAGGGGGGGGCCACGGGGGTGCGGAGGATGGCGGAGAGGCCGGGGCTGCGGGAAGCTGTCATTTCAATGCAGGGGGAGCGGGGGCGATCTCGGGGGGGGGGGGAGGGGGCAAAGGATGTCCATAGGCACAGCTCGTCTTTTTTTTTTTTTAATATATACAGTGAAGGACGTCCATAAAGGATGTCCTTGGCATCTGCAGAGCAGCCAGCATAACGCTTGGCTGCTCTGCGCATGCTCGACTGGCCGACTGTTTAACGATGGAATAGAGGATGCAAGTGAGCTACAATGAGCAGCTCATTTGCATTCCTATTCCTTGATGCATGCCCGTTCCTTACCGATTCGCTAAGGGAACGGTAAGGAAAGGGCTTTAACGAGTCTTTAGTGCATCTTGGCCTCAGTAAGCCCTTAACTGGTACCCAAAATTGGCTGACCTCCTAGTAGCAGGTTTGTAAAACAGCTGGATTCTCTCCTGAAAGGAGTGGTCAAGCATCTTAGTGGAAATGGCAGTGAAACCAGGAAAAATAATTTGAGTGACTTTCGATATGAGGGAAAGGATGAGCACAAAAGTTTGAATATTACTACATAACGTTGTATGAGAAAATGAATTGAAAATAGCAGTGGATAAAGCATAGAACTGAGGTTTACCAAGAAAGGGAATGGGTGTTCATGTGTGAATACTGTTCCTTTCCTCGTGGTCAGTATTTCCTGCTGGTGACTTTATTGAAATATTATCACTTACCTTCTTAAGTAAAATTCAATATTTGCTTTGGAGTCTCATCTTCATGTACCAAATACTAAGAGTATGCAGCCCAAAATTTTTGTTTTGTTTTTTGTTTCAGGACCAATATTATTAGAAGTGTGCTTTATTCATAGAGTACACTTATTTGCAAAATGTGTGCATGCTTTTGGAAGAGTGTGCACTATTTATGACACAGGAAGGTTATCAATAGAAATCAAACAAAATAAAACATGGAAAATAAAATAAAATGATACCTTTTTTATTGGACATAACTTAATACATACATATGTCCAATAAAAAAAGGTCAAAACAAAAAAACAGCACCACGGGCCTTTAAAATGGAACAAAGTTCTTTAATGAATGAGCCTTGACCCGACACTTGGGGAATAACTCGAATATTTTCATCTACAATATTCCTTACCCCACGTCTCACGTAGCAAAAGTTATAAAGCACCAAGGCACCTTCACTTTCTGTATCCAAATGGATATTCGAGTTATTCCCCAAGTTTTCCACGTCATCACTGTGACCCCTGACGCAGGTGCTAGTCACCGAAACACGGCCCGTGTCGGGTCAAGGCTCATTCATTAAAGAACTTTGTTCCATTTTAAAGGCCCGTGGTGCTGTTTTTTTGTTTGGACTTTAGTTTGTACTTTGTTCCCTCTCTTTTGTTATACCATTATTACAATAAAAAAAGGTATCATCTTATTTTCTTTTCCATGTTTTATTTTGTTTGATTTCTATTGATAACCTTTAAGAGTGGACTAACACGGCTACCACACCTCTCTGACACAGGAAGTAAACCAAACAACAGGAGTAAAGGAGTAACAGGTTGTCACGGATAAGCAACAGCAAAGGATTAAAAAAAAAAGTGAGGTCCAATAAAGCAGAGAGTCCCAGATGTAAAGATAAATCCAGTTTATAAAAAAAAATCATTTTTAAAAAAGACTCGAAAGGTTTCTTTAGATTTTGACAGACTCCTGATGTATGCATGTCTCTGAAATATTGATGTGTTGAGTCTTTTAAAAAACTGATTATTTTAATAAACTGGATTTATCTTTAACTTTCAGAATTCTTTGCAGATGGAGGTATTACGTGGGGATGTACATTTGTTTGTGTCATTTTTGCCAAAGATGACTAGAAAAGCCCTGAAATTTTGGATTATTTCCTGTAAAGGATAAAAAAGTGAGGTCCAACAAAGCAAAGAGTCCCAGATGTAGTTTGTGTTGCCATGGTCCATTCAACAGAATTTTGATAGCAAAAGTTATGTCTTCACCTTTATAAGCCCATTTTTACATTGCAGGTCTTTCCCTCAAAGTTTATTGGAAAAATCATATTGACAAAGAGGCTCATATGAATTGCTAGATTTCGAGCACCATTTTAGAAAGGATGTAGAGAGGGGAGTTCATACGTCCAAGTCAGGACATGTGGCAGTTGCACAAGACAGAAATTTCACCCATTCCCACCCATCCAAACTGGAATCTAATCCATACCAACTAAGATCCATTCCATCCCCGCTCGTACCTGCAGGAGTTGATGCTATTCCTTACTCACTCTCAGCACTCCATTTCCTCCTGACCCTAACAGCCTCCCACAGTTTTTTGGGTGGTATTCACTATTTAACCAATGAGTGTTCCAAGCCTCAGTTTGATGTTCTGGCTTCCTCTCTGGGCATTCCAAGCCTATTCTGACACCCCAATTGCCTCTGTCAGTGCTTTCCAAGCCTCATTCTGACATCACCAGAGATTTTGACTACACTCCTGTGGGAATCTCACAGCAGCTTCTTCCATCCCCACGAAACCCATTCCTTTGCAGGTCTCTAATTCAGAGGGATCAATGATTTGACAAAGCTACAAACATAGTTCCCCCCTCGCACAGACATGTAACATGGCAAGGGGAATGGGGGGACAAAAGTCAGTATTTACATCTGTTCTTTACATGCCTCAGGGCAGGTGTAACTATCAGCTTGTTTCTTTATCAGTACAGACGTGGATTCCCTATGTGAAATGGAGAATGTACATCTGCATTGTAGGCCCACCCAGGACATTTCTTCTCCCCACCCTAGCAGTGCCTCCTTGACATCTAGATGTAGGAAGCATCCCAATAACCTCTGTTCTGAAATGGCATTTAAATGTCAGGACCTCTTCATTTACATGTGGGAATGCTTCAAAATAAGTGCCTTGCTATGTGGTAATGTCAGTCTTGTATAAAGTCAAATAACTTCAAATTTTCTTTTAACAATGATGTACGTTTCATAGCACTAACAGTTACTATTTCTTTCTAGTGGTTTAAGAACACTGTAGATAAAGATGAATCTATGCCAGAAACACTGAAAAATCTAATATTCTCCAGTTTTGAGCCATTATATAAATTTCACAACAGTTTTCTCAAGGAAATTGAACAGAGACTTGCACTATGGTAAGGACTTAATTTATTCACTTTTTAAATATTGCTGATGACTCACTTTATATTTGTCTATTAGTTTCGTAGCACGGTAAATGGACTGGAATGTCATTATATTTTCCTTTTAGAAACATAGAAACATGACGGCAGATAAAGGCCAAATGACCCATCCAGTCTGCCCAACCTCTGTAACCCCTAATTCTTCCTGTTCCTAAGTGATCCCACATGCATGCTTATCCCATGCCTTTTTAAATTCTGGAACAGTCCTAGACTCCACCACCTCCACCAGATTCCTATTCATCAGCTCAGAAGAAAAACAGAAGTTATGTGTGTTGATTCTGCATGAGAAATTTAGATTTAAGGGCTAGATTTCTAGAAAATCACACAAAAAAAGAACAAGGGTTTAAAAAATTCAAATGTTCAGTAGGAAAACTCATAAATTGAACAAAGCACAATGAAATAATTTGGATAAACTAATGTGTACAATGAGCAGCACAGAACTAAGTAACAAACACCTACCTCATTTTCATTTCCTTTTTTTTTTTTTTGGTCCATTTTTCTCCAGTCCTAATCCCAGCCCTTCCTCGAACAGAACAATGTATTAAGCAATTTCATGTTTTTCTCATCATCTTCACTGGGATATCCTAAATATGTATACTCTGGAAGAGAGTAGAGACAGATGAAATATGATACAGACCCTTAAATACTTGAAAGGTATTACAGAACAAACAATCCTTTGCTAAATGAGGAGAAGTGCCAAAACTAGAGGATAGGATATCAAACTACAGGAAGGTTGAATCAAAAACATCAGAAAAAAAATATTTTTTTATGTAAAGGGTAGTGGATAAGAACATAAGAATAGCCAAGCATAGAACAGTTATGTAGTGAAATCATGTGAAATGTAACGTAACCTGCATCATGCAACAGATACAACCCCAGCAACACAGGCATATGAAGTAACCTGCACTATGCAGCAGCTACAAACCCAGCAACCTTCCTAGGTAGACTTGATGGGTCATGTTGGTCTTTCTCCGCCATTATTTTCTACTATGTTACTGTGAATCTCACAATACCATTTTTGTATCTTTTTTTTCTATCACTAACACATTTATTAGAGGCTGACAGAATTTTGGTTTTGGCACTGAAACGGACTGAAATCTGGGTTTTTGTTTTCTGCTGGAAATGCCTGTGTGATCTCCCCCCACCCCCGGCCAACCACCCTTAGACCTTTCCAGGGTCTACCTTAGGGAAACCCTGGTGATCTAGTGGCCTCTTTGGGGGCAGAAACCCCACTAGTTCCTGCCGCGTCCCACTGCTCCTTTTCTCATACGAGAAGAGTTTCATCCCCTTTATAATTTTGGTCGCTCTTCTTTGAACCTTTTCTAATTCTGCTGTATCTTTTTTGAGATACCGCGACAAGAACTGAATGCAGTACTCAAGGTGAGGTCGCACCATGGAACGATATAGAGGCATTATAGTATTTTTGGTCTTATTCATCATCCTTTTCCTAACAATTCCTAGCATCATGTTTGCATTTTTGGCCACCCCTGCAAACTGAGCAGGAGATTTCAGCGTATTATCTACAGTGACACCTAGATCTTTTTCTTGAGTACTGACCTCCAAGGTGGACCCTAGCATCAGATAACTATGATTCGGATTATTCTTTCCAATGTATATCACCATGCATTTGTCCACATTAAATTTCATCTGTCATTTGAATGTCCAGTCTTCCAGTTTCCTGAGGTCTTCCTGCAATATTTCACAGTCCACACGTGTTTTAACAACCTTGAATAATTTTGTGTCACCTGCAAATTTAATCACCTCACTCATTCCGATTTCCATATCATTTATAAATATGTTAAATAGCACTTGTCCCAGTACTGATCCCTGCGGCAGTCCACTGTTCACCCTTCTCCATTGAGAGATATGACCATTTATAACCCTACTGTCTCTTTTCTGTCTAATAACCAATTCCTAATCCACACCAGAACATTGCCTTCTATCCCATGACTCTTTAATTTTCTCAGGAGTCTCTCATGAGGAACTTTATCAAAAGCTTTCTGAAAATCTATATACACTACATCAACCGGCTAAGCTTTATCCACATGTTTATTTACGTTTTCAAAGAAATGAAGCAAATTGGTGAGGCAAGATTTCCCTTGGCTAAACCCATGCTGACTCGGTCCCATTAAACCATGTTTTTCTATGTATTCCATAATTTTATTCTTTATAATAGTTTCCACTATTTTTCCCAGCACTGATGTCAGGCTTACCAGTCTGTAATTTCCTGGAGCACCCCTGGAACCGTTTTTAAAAATTGACATCACATTGGCCACCCTCCAATCTTCAAGTACTACGGATGATTTTAATGACAGGTTATGTATTACTAACAGCAGATCAGCAATCTCATGCTTGAGTTCTTTTAGTACCCTTGGATGTATGCCATCTGGTCCAGGTGATTTACTACTCTTTAATTTGTCAGTTTGGCTCAGTACATCTTCCAGGTTCATCAAGATTTCTTTCAGTTCCTTCACATCATCACCCTTGAAAACCATTTCTGGTACAGGCAGATCTCTTACATCATCTTCCATATAGGACTCCCTGGCGTAGATATTTCAGCAATGCACCTGTGAATACAGAGGACCCTAGAGAGACTTCACTTCCTGTGGCTTACAAGTTTCAAGTTTATTTATGAATTTACTATCCCACTCATTAAAAGGATGTCTGAGTGTCTTACATGCTAAAACATAAAGTAGAGTAAGAAAATAATAGTGCGTTGGAAAGCGGGTCAGGTAGAACTACAATTTTCATATAAGATAGAAGAGGGGATAAAAGGAAGAGAGGATTTAGAGTGGTCTGAGCAATCTAACAGACTTCATCTCCATGGATTTTTCTAGTGAGGAGTATGCATCAGAAAAGAGGAATGTTTTAAATTAATTTTAAAGTTTTGAAGTGATGTCCGTTGGTGTAAGGACTGAGGTAATTTGTTCCAGTGTTTGAGGCTTTGAACTAAAAATATTGCTTTTCTAGTGTGTTGATGGATGTCTTTTCGGAAGGATGGGATTACCAGTAAGTTTTGAAATGATGAACACAATGTTCTAGTGTTCGAGTATGGGGTAGCATGTGGGAAAGATAAGTTGGTTCACTAGACTGGTGAATTTTAAAGATCAAGAGTAAGACTTTATAAATGAAGTGATGGGGTAATGGGAGCCAATGGGCTTCTTTCAGTAGCGGGATGATGTGGTCAAACTTTTTTTTTTTTTTTTTTAGCATGAATGAGTTTAATCACAGTGTTTTGGGCTATTTCTAGATGCCTGATATAGGATGTTCTAAGACCTATATAAAGGGAGTTGCAGTAGTCTAGTCTGCTGATAATAGAATGGATGAGTATGTTTAGTGCTGGTAGGTCAATAAAGAACTAATTTAACGTATTTGTCACAATTTGTGGAAGCATTGTCAGGTTATAGTGGAGATATGCGGTCGAAAGGAGAGTGTATCATCTAAGATAACACCTAAAATATTTGTAGTAGGCAATCGAGGACTAATGGTTGTGCCTAAAAGGATTGGTTGTGATAGGGAGGCTTTGGAATTTGAGAAGAGGACACTGCTAGATTTGTTTGGATCTGCATCAGGTTTTGGTTGATATCCTGAATCATGTGAGCATCGGAATAGTCTATGACATGTAACAACTGAATGTCATCTGCATATGCTTATGTAGTAAAACCTAAAAATTGTGTGAGTGTAAGTAGTGGTGCTAGGAAAATGTTAAACAACATAGGGGATAATGTCGAACCTTGTGGGACACCCAAAGTCAATAAGAATTGTGCTGGTGTCTTTTTATTGAAGTGAACTCTATATGAACGGTCAGTAAGATATGAATGAAACCAGGTAAAGGTTAGATCTCTAATGTCTATCTGGTGCAGTCTGTCTAGGAGTAAGTTGTGGTCAACTAGATCGAATGCTGATGAGAGGTCAAGTGACAACTATAGAACTGAGTTGTTTTGATCTAGTTTATGGTGTATGTATGTTGTGATTCAAAGGAGAGTCAATGGCAGGAAAAAGGGAAAATGTTTGAAGGAAATGATCAGTCCATGGCAGAGCGATAGAGAAAAAAGAGCACTGTTGAGATGTTGCCAATGTATGCATGAGTACTAAATCTAGGATGTGCCCTACTGTGTGTGTGGGTTTGGACACATGTTGTGAAAGATCAAGGTCTGATAGGAGAGCGATTAAATCTTAGGTGTATGTGGCCAGAGTGTTATCGAATTGAAAATTATAGTCGCCCAATATAATGGGGGCTTCAGAGTTGACACTATGATCCTTTGGTAGAGCTCGGAGAAGTTGGAAAGAATAAGAAGATGGTGGAGAGGGATGTTAGAGGATTAGAAAATCTGTTGGGGAAGATGTTTTAAATTTAAATCTTAGGGAATCTATGGGTGGTTGGGCAGTGAATGTAAATAAATGACTGCTACACCTCCATCATGACTGTAGCTTCTGTTACTTACAAAGTATTTGTATCCTGCAGGGACCACTTATTTTATGTAGGATTTATCTGTCTCTGTAAACCAGATTTCTGTCATACATAAGAGGTTTAGTTTATGGGCCTGGATTAAATCATGTATAAAGTGATGTTTTCTATTGGCAGAGTGTATGTTGAGGAGCCCTATTTTTATGGGAAAGAGAAAAGGGGAATGTGGGGTTGATGAATAAGCGATTGGTATTGATAAAAGTTGTCTTACCTGTGCGTGACTTACTTGTTGAGGGGGCTGACTGGACTGGCGGCCCCAGATGACAGGAACTGGCAGTGATAAGCACATGGAAAAAAGAGTAACTGAAAAGCCAGAGGGAGCCAAATATATACGTTTTTAGGGATGAAAGTCCATATTGAATGGATTTCTACTCAGGTGCGTACAAAGGAGCAGGATCAGCTCCTTATGTGTGCTCCTTCGGTGCACGTACGTGGCATGCACCACTAAAGGGTGAGGAATTGAAGGCTCTATCAGTGACATCACTTCTGGTTTGTGTGAATAGGGCTGATACAGAAACTTTTAAGGCTTGAAACACACGGAGATGAATCCTGAAAGAAAGCATTAGTCGACACAGTCACAGCATGCATTAGCAATAGAGTAGACAGAGAAAATGCACCGCTAAAGGATGAAGAAATAAAGGCTGTACCAGTGATGTCTGACATCACTTCCGGTTCGGGTGAAGGAGGCTGGTACAGAAACCTCTGGATACCAGCTCTCCACTCTCCAACTGCTATAAGCAAGCCTGAGTTGATTTAGGAATCCCTGGTACAGATATGATGTCGCCAGTGCACCTGTGAACACGTAAGCCCTGGAGACACTTCACTTCCTCTGGCTCATAACACTTATCTGGACACCAGCTCCTTTCTCTTGTGAGTGTACCTTTTATTACAGATCTGTCCAAGGTCTATTAAATGTATTTTGTATCACCAGTCTTATGCATACTTACTCAGTACTCTCCAGCACTCATATAGTTAAGGCAAAGCTTTAAAAATAAAGTTGAGAGCTTGGTCTGGGGCTTCCTGGAATAAACAATACTATTATTAAAAATGTTGACAGTATGCATCATATGTTCTTACTGCCATACCAGCATAGAATGAGGGAGGGAAATTTTTCTCCAAGATCTAGAAAGATGATATTGTCCTCAAGTGCTCTAATTCTACATTAGAGTGAAGCCAGATTCAGGAAGCCATTCTATTTTCAGTACTGGTAAGACTGTTAATTTATAACAGGGGCTTAGGAAAAGATAGCAAGCACCTCAAAGAATTTCTCTTCAGGGAAATCTCCCAGGTGGACCACAAATAATTTCACTACAACCCAACTCAACCACCAAATCACCCGTAACACTCTTCCTATTTGGAACCCACCCTTAATATCCTTTAATACCCCATACTGACTACATCTCGTATGTTCTGTTAATTTCCTCGTTACTAATGTAAGCCACAATGTACCGATGCAAGTTGGAATATTGTGGGATATAAATGGTGCCATAAATAAATAAATAGTAATTAGTAAATGATGGCAGGTAATGACCAGTATGTCCATCTTGTCTGCACAGTAAGGTGCCTAGAGTTGTAGTAGCCGCTTGGTGCAAGTTATCCCCCCTCTATGTCTTTCTTGAAATGTGAATGCTATTTAAGTTTTGCTTTGAGTCAATCGTCTTGCTGTATAGGGATCCTTAGTGTTCATCCCACACCTTTCTGAATTCTGTTTTTGCCCCCACCAACTCCACCACGAAGGCATTCCAGCACCCACCATCCATTCTGTGAAAAAGTATTTTCTGATGTTGCTCATAATTTTACCTCCTTGCAGCTTCATTTCACATCCTCTAGTTCTGTAGCTCCCTTGTCTCTCTTTGTTCAGTAATAATTTTCAAGTATTTAAATACCTGTATCATATCTTTCCCCCATCTTTTTTTTAAGATTGCTGCTGGCACTGTTCTGTTTTGCTTTGGGACTGCACAGGTGTTGGTGAATTTGAGCCACATTGTGACCAAACACCCATGTTATTCTCACAAAACTATGCAAATTGTGAAGAAAAGTGGATCAAGCTCACCTAGAGCCACAAGAAAACAGGATAGGTATCTCAGAGGAGACAACTGTAGCAAGACTGTGGGTGAAGATCTGGCTTGGAGAGAGAGAGAGGACTGGATGTTGGGAGAGAATATATATTGGAAAAAGAGAGTTTGTGGGGTTAATATGTGATGGGCTCAGTGAGAGAGCAAGTCTGGGGAATCTGGCTTCATTTTAGTTACATGTTGATCTGTGTGTGCTTGAACAGCTGGATTGAATGCATCGTTGTAGGGGATCTCTTTTTTGTTTCATTGCCTGTGGCACTGGGCACTGGCCACTTTGGCAATGATTCTGACTGTCACACTGAAGTCTTTTTGCCATTGTGACTCCTGCTTGAAAAACAGTGAAGAGCACTTCTCTAGAGTATACATAGCCAGGCCTTCTAGTCTCTTTTCATTTGTCTTCCAGTGCAGACCCCATTCCATTTTTGTTGCTTTTCTCTGAAATGACAGTAAAGTGAAAAATAAAGAACCTATAAACAGCTAGCTTGCAACTTTCTCTGTTTCTACTAGAAATAAAATGATTTCCACACTTTCCTTTGTCTGTACTCATTTGCAATTACAGGTTCTATACTACAGAATGAGGTCTGAATGTAGATGTCAGTAAAGCATGTCAGCGCCTTTTTTATGTAGCATCATGGGTTTTATTCACTAAACATTTCCCCACCCTCATAAGCCCAGAATGAAGGAAAGTCCATTGGTAATAAGGCTTCAAGTCCTACAGTGTTTATGCATTTGTATGTTTATTGAAGTGTTGACAAAGGTATAAGTATTGCAGCAAATGTATTTTTCTAGAGGTTGTAACCATCACTACTGTTTTACAATTCAAACACATGTTATCTGAACAATGTTTTCTTGACAGGGAAGGCCGGTCTAATGCCCATATTAAAGGGGATTACCAAAGAATCGGTGATGTCATGTTGAAGAACATTCAGAGTATGAAGGTAGGAATAAGTGTGTAAATCTAACACATTGGTAATTAGGTTTCATGGAGGGGCATTTTTGATATCTTGCAAAACGTCCAAAATCTGAATAGGAAAGCAATAGGGTACCCTAGGGGGCACTGCAGTGGACTTCATAAAATGTAGCTAGGTACACATATCTCACCATTGCTCCTTTATCTTGTTTTCTGACCGGCCCTCAAACCCACCCAAAACTCACTACCCTCAACTATACACCACTACCATAGCCCTTACGGGTGAAGGGGACACCATGGGTTTCTGGTGAGTTTTGGAGGGCTCACAGTTTCCTCCACAAGTGTAACAGGTAGGGGGAGGTATGGGCCTGGGACCACCTGTCTGCAGGTATTTAACCGATCACTACACTACTCCAGGGACCTGCATGCCACTGAGTATTACATCTGAGGCTGGCAAGTAATATTTGAAAGCACATTTTTGGAGGGTGGGAGGGGGCTAGTGACCACTGGGGGAGTAAAGAGAGGTCATCCCTAATTCCTTCCAGTGGTCATATGGTTATTCAGGGCACCTTTTTGTGTCTTATCGTTATAAAAACAGTCTAGCTCAAAACATCTTAGTTTTAGTCCTAAATGGTTTCATTTTGTTCCATTATGGCTGAAAAATGTCCAAGTGTTAGGAATGCCCAGATCCCACCCTTAATACTCCCCTGACACGCCCCCTTGTGATTTGAACGCACTTCTGACAGACTTCATAGAAAAACGTCTAAAAATTGGTTTATTTCAGTTTGTTTTGCAAGGCCAGTCTACATAGAGTTAGAAATAGATACATTTGATAGTGTTTTGCATTAAATTATGTTCTCTTCTGGTTAATTACTTCAGGAGTTGTTGCAAGGTTGAAAATGAATTCAACACACCTTTGTTTGCAGTATAGCAATTCTGTTAAAGTACTTCACAACCTAAATTGAAAAAAAATCATCTTAATTACAGTTTAGGGATGCTTCAGTATTTTTGTTTTAGTCTATTTACATCACTAGCAGGGATTGAAATATTAAAACTTTTTAAAATTAAATATGGCTCATGGCAATGAGTATGTTCAGGGATATAGTTATCAATGTGGATTACCGTTAACGCGTGTAATTTTACTACTAACTTGTGCTGTCTAAGCAAAGGTCCAATATTATGCAATGAGACCTAGGGGTCCTTTTACTAAGCTGCGCTGAAAAATGGCCTGCGGAAGTGTAGATGCGTGTTTTCAGCACATGCAGAATTATTTTCCAGCGCACCTACAAAAAATGCCTTTTTAAAATTTTTGCCGAAAATGGACATGCGGCAAAATGAAAATTGCAGCGTGTCCATTTTGGGTCTGAGACCTTACCGCCAGCCATTGACCTAGCGGTA
Source organism: Microcaecilia unicolor (assembly GCF_901765095.1). NCBI lineage: Eukaryota > Metazoa > Chordata > Amphibia > Gymnophiona > Siphonopidae > Microcaecilia > Microcaecilia unicolor. Next base: position 240,546,014 of record NC_044034.1, on the reverse strand, counting down.
AAGTCTCATGCGGTAACCGAACAGTATTGATCTACATGCGCCAAATTATTTTTCAGACGTGCACCAAAAATGATATGACTGCAAGCGCTATGCGGTAGCCGGGCATTAACTCCATTTTGGTGTGCTTTTGGCACACGTAGACGCTTAGTAAAAGGGCCTCCTAGTTTCTAATAATTGGGGTTAACAGTAAAATAACACATCTTAATGGTAGCTCACATTATTAAACCCCCTCATTTGGCCAATCACAAATTTCTCTTCTCTTTTCTTCTTCCTCTAATGTACAGTAGGGGCAGCATGGCCACTGATAAATAAGTCTGATTCTGTCCTCAGAACCTATAACGTTCTACTCTAGTATTCATAAAATATTATTTAATAGTACCTCTGGTCCTTGCTCTGGTGATTTCCGTTTGTACTGTGCAAACTACAAATTCTAGAATACTAAGTACTCTACTGAGTGCTCTCTACTAAATGGTTATTTCTTCAGGTAAGGACATCGGTAGCAAATTTGCTACTGTTTATTCACTGGACATTTCATGTAGAAAATGTGTAGCAGACAGCCTATTGATCTTGCTTGTGTTTTTTTCCTGTGATCTTTTGGTAATATGGTGTGGAAGAATAGTCTGCTGCTTGGATTACATTTATTCACATGATGTATCGCTCAATACGTAAGAGAGCAGTTTAAAAAAAGAAAAATAAACATTTCAGCCTCATTTCAGTATCTTTATTGAATAAAGCTTCAGCATTTCTTAACCACTTTGTATGGCAGCAAGAGACAGTAGCATAGCCAGGAATTTTCGACAGGGGATGCGTTTGCATTTGCCTCCCTTTTTCCTTCCTGCTACATCTTTCCCTTCCCGGCCCAGCCCTGCAAAGATCTGGCAAGTCCCTCCTTCCCCCTGCTCCTTCCCCCCACCCTACTTTAAAATCAGTTCCAGTCTTCGCCTGGGCAGTGCCAGCGGCAGTGAAACTCACAGAATGCCTGCGGCCTGCACTGGGGCTTTCTCTGAACCGTCCCGCCCTTCATAAAACATATCAGAAGGGACAGAACAGTTCAGAGAGAAAGCTACTACTACTACTACAAATCATTTCTATAGCGCTACCAGTCGTATGCAGCACTTCACAATTGGACGTGAAGAAAAGACAGATCCTGCTCAAAAGAGCTCTGTGCAGGCCGTAGACAGCCCTATCAGTGCTGCTGCCGTTGGCACTGCCTGGGCAAAGACTGGAAGTGATTTTAAGGTACAGTGTAGGGGGAGGGAGAGAATTGCAGATCTTTGTGGGGCCATCCCAGGAAGAGAAGGGAGAGATGCAATGGGAGGGAGAAGGGAGGGACTGACAGGGGGTGCATACAAAACACACACACCTTGATTGCATACACTACTGGCAAGAGACAATAAACCTACAACTGCCTACTCTTCTGTAGATGTCATAATCGCATTCCATTTCACAGAAATATTGAGTAGATTGCAAGGTGATAGAGGGATGTGTTCAACTTTAGTGGATAAGCATCAAAAGTGTACTTAGCATCATTCCCTTCTTTCATTATTCTATAGTTGTCTGGTCCACATAGTCACAGTGTATAGTGCTACAAAAAATAAAGATCAGGGTTATTCAGGGACAGGCTGAGTTTTATCCTCATTGTATGCAGTAGGAGTAAAACCAGTGTTGGTTCAGATTGCCCCTTATGACCTGGAGCTGTCTGTAGCTCATAAGGTTTTCAGATTAAAACTAGGAGCAGCTACAGCTGGAAGCAAGCAAATTATTAAGGGTTGAAAGGTTGCCTAGCCCAAACACAATTGAAGAAACCCTCCAGAGGCACAACACATATTGAGCAGACATGTAAGTGCCACCTCAAAGAAAAAAATCCCTATACCATTTTAAGGAAGTGTAGTAATGTCTAAAGGCATCAAATGTGAATTGCCTTTCAATCTGAAGGCCACAGGCTCAAGGATGGCTTGTGCATGAGTGAAAACACATGCTGAGAAACTTTGAGTGGGATATCTAATTGGATAAGTGGGACATTTTATGAAGGTAGAAATGTACCCTCTGTACTGACTGAAAAAAAGCCCTAAAATGCCTCACTGTCCTATTTCTGTGGTGTTGCACTGCACGCAGAGTATGATATCTTGGGGATTCAGTTAAATTTTATCTATATACTAGTAAAAAAGGCCCGTTTCTGACACAAATGAAACGGGCGCTAGCAAGGTTTTCCTTGGAGTGTGTATGTTTGGGAGAGTGTATGTGAGAGTGACTGTTTGAGAGTCAGAGTGAAAGTGTGAGTGTGTGAGAGAGAGAGTGAGTCTGGGTGTGAGTGTGTTTGTGAGAGAGTGTGTGTGAGAATGAGAGTGTGTGCAAGTCTGTATGTGAGACACAGTGTGAGAGAGAGTGTGTGTGTGTGGGCAAGAGAGAGAGTGTGTGTGAGACACAGATTCTCTGTGAGAGAGAGTGTATGACACCAAGCGAGTGTGTGAGTGACTGTGTGGCACATAGAGAGTGAATGTGATACTGTGTGAGACAGAGTGTGTGAGTGAGAGTCAGAAAGACATTGTATATGAGAGAGAGAGTGTGAGCCGTGCCCTCCCAATCCATGGCCATCTGTCCCCTGCCCCCTCCATTCATCCTTTTCCAGCAATTCCCCTCTGTCCCTGAGTCGTGCCCTCCCAATCCATGACCATCCATGTTTGTCTGTCACCTGCCCCCTCCATTCATCCCTATCCAGCATTTCCCCTCTCTGCCTGAGGCCTGCCCTGCAATCCATATCCATCCATGCCCATCTGTGCCCTCCATTCATCCCTATGCAGCAATTCCCCTCTCCCTGAGTCCTGCCCTTCCAATCCATGCCCATCCATGCTCCTCTGTCACCTGGCCCCTCCATTTTTCCCTATCCAGCATTTCCCCTCTCTGCCTGAGGCCTGCTGTGCAATCCATATCCATCCATGCCCATCTGTGCCCTCCATTCATCCCTATGCAGCAATTCCCCTCTCCCTGAGTCCTGCCCTTCCAATCCATGCCCATCCATGCTCCTCTGTCACCTGGCCCCTCCATTTTTCCCTATCCAGCATTTCCCCTCTCTGCCTGAGGCCTGCTGTGCAATCCATATCCATCCATGCCCATCTGTCCCCTCCATTCATCCCTATCCAGCAATTCCCCTCTCCCTGAGTCCTGCCCTTCCAATCCATGCCCATCCATGCTCCTCTGTCACCTGGCCCCTCCATTTTTCCCTATCCAGCATTTCCCCTCTCTGCCTGAGGCCTGCTGTGCAATCCATATCCATCCATGCCCATCTGTCCCCTCCATTCATCCCTATCCAGCAATTCCCCTCTCCCTGAGTCCTACCCTTTCAATCCATGCCCATCCATGCTCCTCTGTCACCTGGCCCCTCCATTTTTCCCTATCCAGCATTTCCCCTCTCTGCCTGAGGCCTGCTGTGCAATCCATATCCATCCATGCCCATCTGTCCCATCCATTCATCCCTATCCAGCAATTCCCCTCTCCCTGTGTCCTGCCCCTTCCAATCCATGCCCATCCATGCTCATCTGTCACCTGGCCCCTCCATTTTTCCCTATCCAGCAATTTCCCTCTCTCCCTGAGTCCTGCCCTCCCAATCCATGCCCATCCATGCTCCTCTTTCCCCTGCCCCCTCCATTCATCCATTTCTAGTAATTCCCCTCTCTCCCTGTGCCCTGCCCTCCTAATCCATACCCATCCATGCTCCTCTGTCCCCTGCCGCCTCCATTCATCCTTTTCCAGCAAGTCCCCTCTTGCCCTTCCATGACCCCCCCCCTCGCATCCATGCTACTCTCTCTCCCATGTCCCAGCCTGGCCCGCCCTCTTCTCCCCCCCCCTTCGCATCCATGCCTCGCATCCATGCCCCCCCCCTTCGCATCCATGCATGCCCCCCCCCCCCCCCCCCGTTCGCATCCATGCATCCCTTTTTTTTTTTTCTTCTTCGTTTTAACTTTACCTCCGTGGCGGTTCGTGCAGCGAAGCGTCAGGGAAGGAGGCGGCGCTCCCGACGTCTAGCTTTCCCTTCGCTGTGTTCCGCCCGAACACAGCGAAGGGAAGGCTAGACGTCGGGAGCGCCGCCTCCTTCCCTGACGCTTCGCTTCCCGATTTGTTTGGTTTGAGGCGAGGGCGGGGCAGAGACGGCTGGCTGGCTTGAAGGCTTCACTGGGAGTGACGTCAGATGGCTTCAAGGCTTCAAGGCTTCAGGGCTTCAGGCTTCAAGGCTTCAGGCTTCAGGGCTTCACAGAACGTGGCTTCAGAACGTTGAGGGTGCGTTTTATTATATTAGATTTCTATTTTCACATTGTCATTTATTCAGTATTTGGTGAGGTTCTATTTGTGTACTGTGCAAGTGAGTCTAGGTGTTGTTAGCATTAATTTTTTCAGTGATTTGCAGTAATTTGTGGCTTGTTCAGTTTTCTCAATTGGTATAGAAACAGAGAAAATGATGACAAAGACCATATAGCCTATCCAATCTGTCTATTAAGTATCCCTTCTCGTCCCTTAGAGATCCTATATGCTTATCCTTATGATTTCTTGAATTTAGATATAGTTTTCATCTCTGTTGGTAGTATATTTGCTCCACTGCAATATTTATGTTGCTGCTTTTTCCTAAGTAGGGTCCTTATTGTTTGAGTTTTGGAAGTTAATGTGTGTATCGTGGATTTTTCTCTTAGTCCTGAGAAACTTCTTGTTTTTTAGAGTTTTGTGTTAGTAAACAAAATGCCTAATACTGAAAGGACTTATGTTGCTGTTACTGAGATGACAATAGTATCCATAGGGAGGAGTAGCCTAGTGGTTAGTGCAGAGGACTTTGATCCTGAGGAACTGAGTTTGATTCCCACTGCAGCTCCTTGTGACTCTGGGCAAGTCACTTAACCCTCCATTGCCCCTGGTACAAAATAAGTACCTGAATATATGTAAACCACTTTGAATGTAGTAGCAAAAACCTCAGAAAGGCGGTATATCAAGTCCCATTTCCCTTTCCATGATACGTTTTATGGGGAAATGTTCCAGTTTTGCTCTGCACCCATGCTGGGGGTTCTGTGGATGCAGAATATGTTTGGATTTAATACCATATGAGAGTGCATAAGTGTATTGAGGGACTGAGGAAGGGACTGCGGCTCAATGGCCCTGCAGGTGCTGAAGCCTGCATTGCTGCCCTCAATAGTTTGAGGACCTGGCAGGAGTGGCATGAGCCGTGACGGTGGTTTTTCTCTTTTGGCAAACCTACCCTCATCTCTGATATGTACTTGCTGTTTTGCAAAGGAATATGAGGGGGCAGGTTTAGAGAGGTAGCCGCAGGGATTGGGAAATGCATGCGTTGTTTTTTCCTCTGCTGCCAACTTTTTGCTTATTTCAAACTGAGAGGAAACATGAATTTGAGAGAAAAGATAAGTGTATGGAGGGAGATATGCAGTTAAAGACTGGGAGTGGGCAACTTGAATGATGAGAGGTGCAGATGATATTTAGTTCCCTATTTTTGTTAAATCATATTTTTACACAAATACGGGCCCAAGGTTATGACTGTTCACAGGGCTTCAATGGATTTGCTTACACCACTCTTGCTATAGTTATAAAACTGTGGCATTTAATAATTGTTTATATTTATGTTTTCTACTCTAATCGCGTTTCAATGATTCCCAAATATGTCCTGGGGGGGGGCCTCCAGTTTAATTTTAAGTATATCTGTAATGAATATGCAGGAGAAAGATTGTCAGGCACTCTCTCGATCATATGCAACTCTGTGTTATGCTTATCCATAAGAAATACCCTGAAAACCTGACTGTCTGTAGGGCTCCTAAAACAAGTTTGAGAGCCACTACATTGCAGTTTTAATACAATATCACTTCATAGTTTTATTATTAAATCCTGAAATAATTAGAGCAAATTTGCAATAACTCTCCGGTCTTATTTTCACTTAGTTTTTATTATATTTGTTCAAGAGTCTGCAGTACAGTAGCTCTTCCTTGATCATATACAACTACAATGATATTGGAATCCTAATGAAAGATATGTGGCGGGGCATTTTCGATATGACGTCCAAGTCAGACTTTGGATGTTTTACGGTAAATGTCCCAATTCCAAATAGAAAACATTACCATTTTCAAAACCGCAAAATGTCTATCTTTTTTTTTCTTTTTTCAATATTGTTTGTAACAAGTTTTTGGGCTCTGTGCATTTATCTTCTCAGGCAATTTTTGAAAAAAAAAAAAGTACAAGTAAAAAACATAGAAAATCAAGCCATTAAGATGTAGGAGGGGCCAGCATTTTTAGTAGACTGGTCCCCCAGACATCCCAGGAGATTAGTGGGGCATCCTACCATTGAGATGTAGGAGGGGCCAGCATTTTTAGTAGACTGGTCCCCCAGACATCCCAGGAGATCAGTGGGGCATCCTACCATTGAGATGTAGGAGGGGCCAGCATTTTTAGTAGACTGGTCCCCCAGACATCCCAGGAGATCAGTGGGGCATCCTACCATTGAGATGTAGGAGGGGACAGCATTTTTAGTAGACTGGTCCCCCAGACATCCCAGGAGATCAGTGGGGCATCCTACCATTGAGATGTAGGAGGGGTCAGCATTTTTAGTAGACTGGTCCCCCAGACATCCCAGGAGATTAGTGGGGCATCCTACCATTGAGATGTAGGAGGGGCCAGCATTTTTAGTAGACTGGTCCCCCAGACATCCCAGGAGATCAGTGGGGCATCCTACCATTGAGATGTAGGAGGGGCCAGCATTTTTAGTAGACTGGTCCCCCAGACATCCCAGGAGATCAGTGGGGCATCCTACCATTGAGATGTAGGAGGGGCCAGCATTTTTAGTAGACTGGTCCCCCAGACATCCCAGGAGATCAGTGGGGCATCCTACCATTGAGATGTAGGAGGGGCCAGCATTTTTAGTAGACTGGTCCCCCAGACATCCCAGGAGATCAATGGGGCATCCTACCATTGAGATGTAGGAGGGGCCAGCATTTTTAGTAGACTGGTCCCCCAGACATCCCAGGAGATCAGTGGGGCATCCTACCATTGAGATGTAGGAGGGGCCAGCATTTTTAGTAGACTGGTCCCCCAGACATCCCAGGAGATCAGTGGGGCATCCTACCATTGAGATGTAAGAGGGGCCAGCATTTTTAGTAGACTGGTCCCCCAGACATCCCAGGAGATCAGTGGGGCATCCTACCATTGAGATGTAGGAGGGGCCAGCATTTTTAGTAGACTGGTCCCCCAGACATCCCAGGAGATCAATGGGGCATCCTACCATTGAGATGTAGGAGGGGCCAGCATTTTTAGTAGACTGGTCCCCCAGACATCCCAGGAGATCAGTGGGGCATCCTACCATTGAGATGTAGGAGGGGCCAGCATTTTTAGTAGACTGGTCCCCCAGATATCCCAGGAGAGCAATGGGGCATCCTAGGGAGGCACTGCTGTGGACTTCATATAAATGTGCCCATGTACACATCTCACTGCTGCTCCCTTATCCACACCTCACCTCATTAAGAAAATATGCTAAATCTCATTGTATGTTTGACAAATGCCCTACCTCTCTATTACGAGGCATTCCAGAATGGTTCTTAGATCTACTAACCAAACATTTTGCCTTCTCCCTATGAACAAGAAGCATAATATTAACCCCTATCCCAAAAAAACCCTCGGCCAAGTTAAATGACGTCACAAACTACAGACCGGTTGCCTCTATTCCACTCCTGGTCAAAAAGTCATGGAAGGATTGATCACCCGACAATTGATGTACTATCTATTGGTGCACTCGATTCTACACCCCTCCCAATCAGGTTTTAGGCCACTCCATAGCACAGAATCAGCACTCATCGCATTAGTAAACAACATCAAACTGGAGATTTGTTAAGGGAACAAAGTCCTGGTACTCCAATTTGCCATGTCCAACACCTTTGACATATTGGACCACGGTACTGTCCTTTACCTTCTGGACAACATCAGACTTGGAGAACCTGTGCTGAGCTGGTTCTCTGGCTTCCTTAAACCAGATCATACCAAGGCAAGACAGCCAACCATTTATCTCCATTGTGGTCCCCAGGCTGCAAAATATGATAGCAGATGTAAATTCTCAAAGTGGACATATTCCAAACACAAACATGAAAATAATTTTTTCTACCTTTGTTGTCTGGTGACTTTGTTTCTCTGATCATGCTGGCCCAGTATCTGATTCTGCTGCTCTCTATCTGTTCCCTTGATTCCATTTCCAGGGCTTCCTTTTCATTTATTTCTTTTCTTTCCTCCTTTCTTCTTCATTTCTGGTCCTCCGCAGACTTGACTGTCCAGTGGATCCAGCTTCTTCCTATTTTCTCCATCCATGTGCAGTTTTTCTACTCTCTTCCTTTTCCCTCATCTCATCTCCTTCCTCTCTCTTCCCTCCATGTCCTGCATTTCTTCTCTCTCCCTTCCCTCTCTTCCATCCATGTCTAGCATTTCTCCTTTCTCCCCTCCATTCATGTTCATCTCACTTCCTCTCTCTTCCCTCCCCTCTATCGATGTCCAGCATTTCTTCTCTCTCTCCCTTCCCCTCCATCCATGTGCATCTCCTTCCTGTCTTCCCTGCCCTCCATCCATGTCCAAATTTCTCCAGCACTCCCCTCCATCCATGTCCTGAAACTCTCCTCTCTCCCCTGCCCTCCCCCTATCCATCCATGTCCAGCAACCCTCCTCTCTCCCCTGCCCTCCCCTCCATCCACTCATGTCCAGCAACTCTCCTCTCCCCTGCCCTCCCTTCCATCCACCCATTTCCAGCAACTTTCTTCTCCCCTACCCTCCATCCATCCACCCATGTGCAGCAACTGTCCTCTCCCCTGCCTCCCTCCAGCCATCCTTACCCAGCGATTCTCTTCTCTCCCAAGCCCCCCTCCAGCCATTCATACCCAGCGATTCTCTTCTCTCCCCTGCCCCCCTCCAGCCATCCCTACCCAGCGATTCTCTTCTCTCCCCTGCCCCCCCCCTCCAGCCATCCATACCCAGCGATTCTCTTCTCTCCCCTGCCCCCCCCCTCCAGCCATCCATACCCAGCGATTCTCTTCTCTCCCCTGCCCCCCCTCCAGCCATCCATACCCAGCGAGTCTCTTCTCTCTCCTGCCTCCCTTCCAGCCATCCATACCCAGCAATTCTCCCTGGGTCCTGCCTTCCCATCCAAATCCATCGATGACTTTGATGCTGCTCTCTCCCCTGCCTGCCCTCTTCTTCCCCCAACATCCCTCTTTTTGCTCCTGCCATCCTAAGGGGTTTAAATCGTTGATTTACCTCCGTCACAGCAGCCGCATTAAAAGCCCATCTCTAGCCTTCCCTTCATTTCCCGTCAGTGTCCCGCCCTCACGGAAAGAGGAAATGACGTCAGAAGAAGGCGGGACACTGACAGGAACGAAGGGAAGACTAGAGACGGGCTTTCACTGCGGCTGCTGCAACGGAGGTAAATCAACGATTTAACCCCCCCCCCCCCCCCCCCCCCAGAGCGGTGGGAGGTGAGGTAAGCATGTCTTGTGGCACCCTCCTGCCATGCTTACCTCACCGCCGGGTTGCGCCGCCCCTGGGAGCCGGCTCGCCTGCCATAACAACCGGCTCTTGCAAGCCGGTGCGAGCCGGCTCCAGCACACCAGTGGCCTGGGTTCACTTGTCTACAGTGCATTTCACTGACCACTAGACTACTCCAGGGACCTGCATGGTGCTCTAATAGACCTGGTTATAACATCTGATGCTGTCATAGAGGCTGGCAAATACTGCTTTTAGTCACATTTTTGGGGGTGGGAGGGCGAGTCATCCCTTATTCACTCCACTTGTCATCTGGTCATTTAGGTCACCTTTTATTTACCTTTTTCGTTCTTAAAACAGGTCTAGACCCAAGCGTTTAGATTTTCACCCTGGACGTTTTTGTTTTGTTCCAATATGACTGTAAAACATCCAAGTGTTAGGTACGCCTAAGTCCACCCTAATTCTACCTTCGAAACACCTCCAACATGCCCTCTTGTGAATTGGATGCACTGGAGATAAATTGCATAGATAGGTGTTTGCAAAACAGGTTTCAAAAATACCGATTTGGATGTTTTGAGAAAATATTTGTCCAAATGCTGCTTTCTGACATTTTTAATACATTTTTCTCTTTCAAAAATGAGCTCCATGGAGTTCTAAATATATCATTGTAATTGTGTATGATCATGACTTATATTTAATAAAAAATAAGGAGGCATTCTAAGCAAATCTCATTTCAAGCAGTAGAATCATAAAATCTTTGCTTGATATCTACTGCAAAGGTCTTCTGCTCAGTGTTACAGTAAATGCTAAGATACCCATTTTATAACTATGAGTGTCTCAGCATTTAGCGCTTGCTAATTCAGTTAACGCATGCTAAGCTTTAGTGAAAGGGCCCCATAGATGGAAAGAATTTTATATGTGCTATCTATGCTGTGGACAAGCTTCTCGAGATCTGGATACATGAGATCAAGACAAGAAGTTTTCTACAGGTGACTTTGAAGTAAACCATGGTGGTGCTTCCCACATTGTGGATTAATGTGATGTGGTTAACTTCCAGTGAATTCAGTTAGTACTAAATTACTGAGGGGTCCTTTTACAAAGACACGCTGAAAAATGGCCTGCCGTAGTGTAGATGCGTGTTTTGGGCTCGCACAGAATCATTTTTCAGCGCACCTGTAAAAAATGCCTTTTTTAAATTTTTGCCGAAAATGGACCATGTGTCCATTTTGGGTCTGAGACCTTACCACCAGCCATTGACCTAGCGGTAACTGGGCAGTAATGGTCTACGCACGTAGAATGACGATTACCACCTGTGCGCCAGAAAATAAAAATATTTTCCAGTGTGTCTACCGGACGCGCATCAAAAAGGAAAGTACCGCAAGAGCCACGCGGTAGCCGGGCGGTAACTCAAAATTGACGCGTGTTGGGCGCATGTAGGCACCTACACGGCTTAGTAAAAGGGCCTCTTGATGATGTCTTTGTAGTGGCATGTTAACCATTTATCAGTTTATATTCTGTTGTTCCCTTTTTTTTTTTAAGCAACTGACAATTCACCTACAGAAACACAGTGAGGTTTTGATGGAGCTGGAGAAAGGAATAAGAAACTCTCGCAAGCTAGAGGCTCTGTGCAGGGATTTTGAGCTGCAGAAGGTCTGCTATTTGCCTCTGAATACCTTCTTCCTTCGACCATTACATAGATTAATGCACTACAAGCAGATAATGGAAAGGCTTTGTAAACACTACTCGCCAAACCATGTGGACTTCAGGGATTCAAGAGGTGAGCAGAAAAACTGGGTTAATAACCTGAATTTGGTCTTCAGTGAATGGGATCTGACTATGTCTTGAGGCGTCCTTTTACTAAGCTGAAGTAAAAGGGGGCTTGCACTAGCACCAACATGTCTTTTTGACTCGTGCTGAGGTCCCATTTTACTGCAATGGGAAAAAAGATCTCTTTTTTGTTGTGCAGTAAGTGAACCACTTACTGCGCAGCCATTTCAGAGGGGAGCACTTATCGCCACCCACTGAGGTGGTCGTAAGGGCTCCTGCGCTAACTCGGTGGTAACTGGGCAGTGCTGCCCGATGACCGCCGGGTAAACACCGGTGCTACAAAAATAGAAAATACTTTTGTAGCACCGGAATGGCGCACGCTGAGGGTAGGAGCTACTGCCAGGCTGCTGCAGTAGCCTGGCAGTAGTTCCCAGTGGCGTAGCCACAGGTGGGCCGTGGCCCACCCACTTTGGACTCAGGCCCTCCCAAAATTTTGACAATCTTGCTGTGGCTGGTGGGGATCCCCAAACCTTGCTAGCTGAAGATTTTCTCTCCTTGGGCAGCCAGCACTCTTCCAAATGTCAGCCAGAAGCATTTGCCTTAAGCTGACGCTGAGACCAGCCCTTCTGCACATGCTCAGTTTTCGCACATGCAAAAGCAGTGAGCATAAACGGCATGCTGGCAGCAGCCTCAGTTTGAGGCAAGTGCTACCAGCTGCTGTTTGGAAGAGTGCTGGCTGCTGGAGGAGGAGGAGGAAATCTTCAGTATTTAATATTTTTTTTTTTAAATATTTTTATTACTACTACTACTACTTAACATTTCTGGAGTGCTACTATGGTTACGCAGCGCTGTACAATTTAACAAAGAAAGACAGTCCCTGCTCAAAGAGCTTACAATCTAATAGACAAGTGAACGGTCAGTCCAATAGGGGCAGTCAAATTGGGGCAGTCTGGATTCACTGAACAGTAAGGGTTAGGTGCCGAACGCAGCATTGAAGAGGTGGGCTTTAAGCAAAGACTTGAAGACGGGCAGGGAGGGGGCTTGGCGTAAGGGCTCAGGAAGGTTGTTCCAAGCATAGGGTGAGGCGAGGCAGAATGAGCGGAGTCTGGAGTTGGCGGTGGTGGAGAAGGGTACTGAGAGGAGGGATTTATCCTGTGAACGGAGGTTACGGGCGGGAACGTAAGGGGAGATGAGGGTAGAAAGATAGTGAGGGGCAGCAGACTGAGTGCATTTGTAGGTAAGAAGGAGAAGCTTGAATTGAATTGAATTGAATCAGAACACACATTGTACAATATAGCTGTTGATACCACTACAACTCCAATACAATATGGAATTCCGCCAACTACTGGCCGTCCCAATAATGTAATAATGGCTTAAACATTGACTATGCCATAGTGAAGATCTTGGTCCCTAATTGCATTACAGACAAGACAAAACAGAGTAGAATCACTAAATATTTGAAGTGGTCCGTCCACCTTATTTTATAGTAGTACCCCCCCACACGCATACACCTCTCATACACTCCCCTCCCCTACCCACCCCAGTATTTAATATTTAAGTATTTCATATTTGGGGTGTGTGGGTAGAGAGGGGTGGAGAGAGGAACAAACCAGAGAGGGGCTGGGGGGAGCAAATTCCATGCCCACCCACCTTGGGCTCAGGCCCACCCAAAATTGGTCATCTGGCTACGCCCCTGGTAGTTCCTGTTTGGCGCGCAGTAAGCCCACGGTGGGCTTACCGCCGCTTAGTAAGAGGGCCCCTTAGGTTTATACTTATGGAAAAAATACTTAAACTGGGTTACATAAGTACATAAGTAATGCCATACTGGGAAAAGACCAAGGGTCCATCGAGCCCAGCATCTTGTACACGACAGCGGCCAATCCAGGCCAAGGGCACCTGGCAAGCTTCCCAAACGTACAAACATTCTATACATGTTATTCCTGGGATTTTGGATTTTTCCAAGTCCATTTAGTAGCGGTTTATGGACTTGTCCTTTAGGAAACCGTCCAACCCCTTTTTAAACTCTGCTAAGCTAACCGCCTTCACCACATTTTCCGGCAATAAATTCCAGAGTTTAATTACACGTTGGGTGAAGAAATATTTTCTCCAATTTGTTTTAAATTTACTACACTGTAGTTTAATCGCATGCCCCCTAGGGTTATTTATTTATTTATTTATTATTTGTAGTTTTTTTTTGTTGTTGTGGTTGAGTGTGTGTGATCTTTTCTGAGTAGACCTGTCCTATCTTTTATTAAAGTTCTTTTCTAGATTATTTGTAAACCGCTGTGATCTTTTTTTTCTTAAGCTTAACAGTATAGTAAGTGAAATAAACTATAAACCATGGATAATCTTGAAACTATTTTTTATAACTTAAAGTAAGTGATCAGTTTCATTCTGATTTGGTCTGATCCATAGTCCTTCAGAATTCTGTACTTCAAAGGACAGTGCCATTTCACCTACAAATTTAGGAGGAGTGTGTTTAGAAGAGGGAAGGAGAAAGCACAAATAATGCAATTTATGAATTTGAGGGTTGCATAGACTTCTCTGGTAGGATCCAGGAGTCAACTCCTGATCTGGTGCTAAGAAGAGATATTAGCTGTTAAATATACGATAGTCCAAGAAATATAGAAAGAAAGCAACCTGTATAGAAAATAATTGTTTCAGAAATTTAGCATCTTCATAAGCTTAACTCAAAATCAATATTTATTTATTTTTTTAAATCAGACTGCTGGGGGTCACAGTCTTAGACGATCTGAGCTTATACTTTGCTTGCCTGCCTCCTGGATTCTGTAGTGCTAATACGAGAAAATGGGGGAATGATGCTGACATGGATGCTGGTTACAGCTACGGTTTTGTTTCCAAGCTTTATTGATTTTTAAGCAGTTGCATGATAGCTTTGCAATCTATAGTCAATTTTAGAATTTGTGTTGTTCTCAGCTGCATAGATAGAACACTCCCTGACCTGGCAGGAGTACCCCTCACGAAGACTCCATTGGTCCCTGAATGCTTGGCACCTGGTATCTCCACCTAAGGAAGGAAGGAGGTTAGCAGGTGGGATTTCCCACTTTTCCTTCCAGGAAATCAAAAACCTAATGCAAGTGTGAACAATGCTAGATAATAGTATTTATGATTTTTATTCATTTATGCCAACAGTGCATTTATATAGTTGAAGTATTAATTCCCCTGAAGCATAAATATCTAAACAGCAAGAATCCTTTATACATTCAGAGTACTGGATAACCATTTATCTAATTTAGGGACCCTTTTACTAAGCTGCGGTAGGCTCTAAGCACGTGCAGCACATGCCCAAATGAGACTAACGCCAGGCCAATGTGCCCTCCTGGAGGTAATTTCAGATTTGGCACATGCCTATAACACGTGGATAAATTATTTATTTCCTCCTACGCGCACAATTGGCAGTTGGTGCGCACAAACCGGTCACCGCGCATGTAGCATGTAAGCCTTTACTTCTAGATCAGTGGGTGGTGTTAAGGGCTCAGGTCAGTTTTGGGCGCGCACTGGTTTCATTTTTACCGCAGGCCCTTTTCCCGTCCCGTTAAAAAAAAAAAGCCCTTTTTTGTAGATGGGGGTAAAAACTGGCTGGGCACGTGCCCAATACAAATGCCTACACTACCGCAAGCCACTTTTTACTGCGGCTTAATAAAAGGACCCCTTAATGTATATAATCTCTACTCAACATTACCAGTTAGAAGGGAAAACCCTTTTGTCTCGCCCATGTTCCATTACCAGTTATCCTCCACTTTTTTCTCTCTCTTCCTGTACCCCAAGTCTCACACATATGTAGGAATGAAACTGAAGTGGAGGATGCTGCAAGTTCCAGGAAAATCAGTTGTGCCTGGCCTGGCTCTACTGACTGCTCTACTACTACTACTACTACTTAGCATTTCTATAGCGCTGCCAGGGTTACGCAGCGCTGTACAAGTTTAAACATGGGGAAGGACAGTCCCTACTCAAGAGAGCTTACAATCTAAAGCTCTCAAAGCTCCTCCTCTGTGGCTAGCTTTACCCCTTTTGCCTGGGGTCATCTGCTCTATTGCCTCTTAGCTGCTGGACCCCTTGCAGTTGGGAGCCATCCAGTCGCCTGCCTTTCAGCTTCTGAATCCTGCTGTTCCACTTGAGCTATCTAGGGTCCTCCATTTCTCTCAGTGCTAGGTCCTACTATGCCTTGAGCCTATCTACTGTCTTATCCACTGGACTCAGATCTGGCCTGGGCCATCCACTGGTCATACTGGTTGGGGGTGGTTTCCATCTACTTGGTATATGACTCAGACTCCAGCTCTCAATGATTCTAGCTGACTGAGCTCATGCTTGCAGATGTAGCTTTCTCTAGATTAAGGGACCCTCCCCCCCCCTTCCCTCCTGTCAGCTAAAAGGTCAAGAGTTAGGCAAGAAGATTGAAAGTCTGTGCTCTCTTCTCCTCTTTCCTTTGCTGTGCTCTAAACTTTTCTCATGGCTAGAAATCCAAGTTGATCTAGGGTTTTAGTCTTACCCTTTTAATTTGGGTAGAAATCTGCTTTCCCAATGAATGCATTCCTATAGTCTTCTTTTTCGCCACAGTGTATATCCCAACATATATATCTTGCACTTCCTTAGCCTTGGAGTTGTATTACTATTTATGAGTGAAATAAATAGGATGTGTGATTTTTCTCCCATCAATGAAAGTCAGCAATTTGCATGTTCCACCCTTGAACAGATCCCTCTAGCCTGAGAAGAGCAGGTGCCTGATCCCCCACTGATGGCTCATACTACATTAGAGGAGTTTGTAAGTTCAGACCACCTGTGCTTAAAGTTTATTTCAGCTAAATAGTAATCTCTTCCTTCATCCCCATCCCAGACTTCTGGGGAAAGGGTTGATATACATGATGGGGGACAGTGAGCTAAGGCGCTGATGACCACTAGACAGGGGAGGGATTTAGGTGTGATCATATGTGATGGCCTAAAAGTCGTCATATATTGTGAAAAGGCATAGGGGAAAAGTACATCCACAGCCCCCAGTTTCCTGTGGCAATGGTAGATTCTGCAGCAAGAGCTGGAGGATTCTATGTTAAAGTTTCTGAGATTCTGTGTTAATGGCGTATTTGCTTATTAAATAATAATCATTGCTGTTTTCCATAGCAAGTTTTTTGATATTTCTTTTGTGTCCAGTTTATTTGCTTATCTTTTTCAGCAAAAAAGAAGATCATAGTGACTGATGTTTGAGAGGAGGATATAAAATAAGAAGGATAGAGATATGGGGGTGGAAAGAGAAGATGTCAAGGAAGTGAAACAAAGCATGGATCTCAGGCAGGAGGGGGACAGGTTTAGGGGATGAAGATGCAGAGGGACTGGAGGTTAGTGGGGCTTGGGGAACAAAGGGGATGAAAAGGGAATACATAGTAACATAGTAAGTGATGGCAGATAAAGACCTGAATGGTCCATCCAGTCTGCCCAGTAGTCACACTCATCATCAATTCATGATTAAATCAACTATGAACATGATATTGGGAGGAGATGGGAATCTAAGATATGAAGAATATGTTCCTTCACTCATTCACTCCAGTACCCTTACTATTTCCATTGATCCCCTCACTCGTACTGTATAGCTCCTCTGATCACCTCACTGTCACTTCATATATATATATAAATGAAGTGACAGTGAGGTGATCAGAGGAGCTATACAGTACAAGTATATATATACACTCGTATGTATATGTATGTATGTGTGTGTGTGTGTGTATATATATATATATATATATATATATATATACAGTGGGGGAAATAAGTATTTGATCCCTTGCTGATTTTGTAAGTTTGCCCACTGACAAAGACATGAGCAGCCCATAATTGAAGGGTAGGTTATTGGTAACAGTGAGAGATAGCACATCACAAATTAAATCCGGAAAATCACATTGTGGAAAGTATATGAATTTATTTGCATTCTGCAGAGGGAAATAAGTATTTAATCCCTCTGGCAAACAAGACCTAATACTTGGTGGCAAAACCCTTGTTGGCAAGCACAGCGGTCAGACGTCTTCTGTAGTTGATGATGAGGTTTGCACACATGTCAGGAGGAATTTTGGTCCACTCCTCTTTGCAGATCATCTCTAAATCATTAAGAGTTCTGGGCTGTCGCTTGGCAACTCGCAGCTTCAGCTCCCTCCATAAGTTTTCAATGGGATTAAGGTCTGGTGACTGGCTAGGCCACTCCATGACCCTAATGTGCTTCTTCCTGAGCCACTCCTTTGTTGCCTTGGCTGTATGTTTTGGGTCATTGTCGTGCTGGAAGACCCAGCCACGACCCATTTTTAAGGCCCTGGCGGAGGGAAGGAGGTTGTCACTCAGAATTGTACGGTACATGGCCCCATCCATTCTCCCATTGATGCGGTGAAGTAGTCCTGTGCCCTTAGCAGAGAAACACCCCCAAAACATAACATTTCCACCTCCATGCTTGACAGTGGGGACGGTGTTCTTTGGGTCATAGGCAGCATTTCTCTTCCTCCAAACACGGCGAGTTGAGTTCATGCCAAAGAGCTCAATTTTTGTCTCATCTGACCACAGCACCTTCTCCCAATCACTCTCGGCATCATCCAGGTGTTCACTGGCAAACTTCAGACGGGCCGTCACATGTGCCTTCCGGAGCAGGGGGACCTTGCGGGCACTGCAGGATTGCAATCCGTTATGTCGTAATGTGTTACCAATGGTTTTCGTGGTGACAGTGGTCCCAGCTGCCTTGAGATCATTGACAAGTTCCCCCCTTGTAGTTGTAGGCTGATTTCTAACCTTCCTCATGATCAAGGATACCCCACGAGGTGAGATTTTGCGTGGAGCCCCAGATCTTTGTCGATTGACAGTCATTTTGTACTTCTTCCATTTTCTTACTATGGCACCAACAGTTGTCTCCTTCTCGCCCAGCGTCTTACTGATGGTTTTGTAGCCCATTCCAGCCTTGTGCAGGTGTATGATCTTGTCCCTGACATCCTTAGACAGCTCCTTGCTCTTGGCCATTTTGTAGAGGTTAGAGTCTGACTGATTCACTGAGTCTGTGGACAGGTGTCTTTCATACAGGTGACCATTGCCGACAGCTGTCTGTCATGCAGGTAACGAGTTGATTTGGAGCATCTACCTGGTCTGTAGGGGCCAGATCTCTTACTGGTTGGTGGGGGATCAAATACTTATTTCCCTCTGCAGAATGCAAATAAATTCATATACTTTCCACAATGTGATTTTCCGGATTTAATTTGTGATGTGCTATCTCTCACTGTTACCAATAACCTACCCTTCAATTATGGGCTGCTCATGTCTTTGTCAGTGGGCAAACTTACAAAATCAGCAAGGGATCAAATACTTATTTCCCCCACTGTATATA